>NW_028318989.1:620000-955000 GCF_062004578.1 Staurois parvus | reverse complement strand
CATTAGTTTTCTTTTTCCGCTCTGGTCTTCCTTTTTTTTTTTTTTAACCTGGTAATTATGTCATTAACTCACTTCCTGTCCTAGGGTGACAACTGTACTGGGTTGTTACCCTAGGACAAGGAATATATTAGAAGTACTGTATTAGAGCTACATAGCACCTCCCTCCCTTCTTCCTAACAAGGGAGGTGTTTTATAATTCACATAAATAGAAAGGAACAATGATTACATACGAGAAGTAGAGAGTATAGGAATGTATCAGCTCACAAGATTTCTGGCTGGATTAATTTTTTTTTTGCACTTGTCGAACAGATATAACACTTTTAACACGATTTAAAAAAGGGGAGCAAATAATAGAAATGAAATGTTACAGTTGCATTCACTTGAAATCGGTGGATTCCTTTTTTTATCACTTACGCCTTTATTGATTTTTTTCTCTTTTACAAAAGTATGTATTGAAGTTTTCAATACGTTGCATGCAGCACAAGGCAATGGTATTATTGATTTTTTTTGTTACATGTACTGTATATGTAGACCAAGCGGTTCAGCAAAAGTGACAGTTGTAGAATTTGGGATGAACTATAGCACTGACAGGAGTGCTTAGAACAGTCCCTTTTTATTCACAGGCTTTAAATGATTTTGGCAGCTGTTCAACAACCCCTAGCAGTTTTAAAGTTTTCCTCAACCCCTTGTCGCCATTCCTTTTTCCGGACCTGTATGTAAATGAAGGGAAAATTTAAATATAGGCACATTAAAAAAAAAAGAAGTTGATATTCTGGTAACTAAATTAAATAAAAAAACAGTTGATATGCTGGTAACTAAATTAAATAAAAAACAGTTGATATGCTGGTAACTGCATTAAATAAAAAAAACAGCTGATATGCTGGTAACTACATTAAATTAAAAAAACAGTTGATATGCTGGTAACTAAATTAAATAATTAAAACTAAATAACTAAATTAAACTATTATCATATTGTATGTATTAACCACACGCAGTTATCAGACCACAATATTATTTTTTATCCAATAACTATGTTCTTTTAAAGTAGATGTAAACACTACCTACAGATTATTATATTTAGTTTGCTAAAGCACTGAAGGCTCAGTTCACGTTTGCACAAGGATATGGATCTTTATTTTGGACTGAAAATAACTGTCACTTTGTGAAATCTTTATCCTTTATAAACTGAACCTTGTGCATCATAAACTTTTTTTTTTTATTAAAATACTTACTTTACCTTTTTTCATTCTTTGTTTTTTCTCCGTTCTAATCTCCTGCAGCCTCTTTGTTGCCAATCTCTGTCTACATGAATTCCAGCATGGATGCATGAGAGATTTCTCAGGACAGGTTTTCTGATGGTGACAACAGAGCTTGTGTAATGTGCATTGAAATGGCTTCATGGTGTCTCTACTGGAATCCTATGGGATGGGTTGACAACAGGGGCGGACTGACAACTCATGGGGCCCCCGGGCAATAGGGGATCATGGGGTCCCTGTGTCCTTGCCCAAACTCACAAATGCCTATGAAAAAGGTACCAGGGGCATCTCATGGGGCCCCCTACTGACCCCGGGCCCTCGGGCAGTGCCCGAGTTTCCAAATGGTCAGTCCACCCCTGGGTGACAATATAGGGGCACAACTGGGAAATAGGTGCAGAGCGTTGTCACCCTATGACTGAAAGTGTTTGGAAAAGGATCTTCGTGGCTGGCCCACCAAATTTTATATTGAGGAAAGAAAAGATTAAAAATTACTTCTGAAGTAACATTAATGTTAAAGCTTATATGAGATTTTAGTGATTAACTTTTAATTGTCTGAGAGCTATGGCTTTAGGAAGGTCTTTGGCAATCTTCGGTTCTCCAGCTCTTAAGGTATTTTTGGATCTTCAACAGCTGGAGGGGCATAGGTCATCCAAGAGGAGAAAAAGCATGGCGTTCACAGGAGAAAATACTTCTAGTGTAAAGGCACTTGTATCAACCTGCCAGATCTTTGCACTGTGAAGACAGATGGAATGGCCAAAAGAATTATTGTTTCCTACCTTCCCCTTTTGGTAACAAATTTCCTGCATTTTCAATGAGAACATATCTTCTGCAAGGTCGTGTATGCCATATTTGCACCCTAGGAGCCTGCTGGTGGGCCACCAACCTAAACCATATTCTGTTTTAATTATCATTCTTTTAAAATCTCAATTACCAATGTATATGTTGGCTTTGTGTCATCAACTTCTTGCATATCTCCAACCCCCAGGGGTGATGAGATTTCCCCACCAGATTTTCCATTTCCTAAACAGAGACACAAACTATTGCAAGTAAATCTCCCAACTGGGATCTCCGAGATATAAAACAAGACATCGGGTGATTCATACCAACAGCACCAACCTAAACATGAAATATTTGCTGCAGGTGGAGCTGACGATTTGTTCACTTTCCATTTCAATAATGATTAATCATGTATTTACTGAAACATATGTGTGTACTGGTTGGGCGGGGGCGCCCAATTGTAGTGCTGTCTAGGGTAGCACAATGAATAAATACATTCTTTATACTTAGTAACTCTTGATTTGGACAGCATGGAGAAAAGTTAGAGTAGCCTTTCTCAACCAGGGGCTGCTTGGAGCCCTAGGGTTTCTCAGAAGATTTCTAAGGGTTCCTCAAGCAATGGCAATTTCTACCTTTCAGATAAGTAACCAATGACACTAATAATCTTTTTAGCTGTCTGTAAGGGGGCATTCCTCCCACTGACTACTCATGTAAGAAACATTCCTTCTACTGACCACCCATGTAAAGAGCATTTTCCCCACTGACCACAAGACTAATGTACCATGCGCTGTTGATATAGTAATTGTTGGCAGGTATTCCCTGAGACCAAAAAGTTATTTTAAGGGTTCCTCCCTGTTATAAAAAAGGTTGAGAAAGGCTTGGTTATAGCAGAGGTAGTTAACTCTTTTGATATAGGGGCCTCAAGGCCAGCCCCCATGATAGCACCAAAGGCCCACATACTATTCTATGAATACAATGCTACAAGAAAGCTGCCAGAGACTGCAGACATGTCATTGGAGATGGTCAACGACCACGGGTATTCTCCAAGAGAAGGTCAGAGACTGTGGACATGTCATTGGAGATGGTCAAAGACCACAGGCATTCTCCAAGAGCGGGTCAGAGACTGCAGACATGTCATAGGAGACGGTTGAAGACCACAGACATTTACCAAGATATGGTTAGACACTGAAGACATGTCATTGGAGACTGTCAAAGACCATGGGCATTCTCAAAGAGATGGGCAGAGAAAGCAGACAAGCCATAGGACAGGGATCTCCAAACTATGGCCCTCCAGCTGTTGAAGTACTACAAGTCCCATCATACCTCTGCCTCTAGGAGTCTTGCCTGTGGTTGTCAGAGTCTTGCAAGGCCTCTGGGACTTGCAGTTCCTCAACACCTGGTGGGCCATAGTTTGGAGACCCCTGCCATAGGAGATGGTAAAGACCACAGACATTTTCCAAGAGATGGTCAAAGACTGCAGACATGTCATAGAAGATGGTCAAAGATCACAGGCATTCCCCAAGAGAAGGTTAGAGACTGCAGACATGTCACAGAAGATGGTCAAAGACCACGGGCATTCTCCAAGAGATGATCAGAGACTGCAGAATTGCTGCAGGAGATGGTTAGAGACTTTGGGCACATTACATGAGACTGCTAAAGACTGTCCTAGTAACAACCTGTGAGGGCAAGCCACATTATCAACAATTCAGGAAATAAATGGGTGAAAAAAAAATGGGGTCCCAATAATTTCCCACTCTATCCAAAATAAGTTTATGGCTGCAGCTGAGCTTTGAAGGTCAACTCTGAATCCAAAAAGATCTAGAAATATTTTGCAAAGGCGTGAGTGAACTTTATTATTAACTAATAACTTTCATAAGACGCCAGTGGTGAGATTTCCCAGCAGTAGTTTGTGTCTCAGTCCCCCTGCTCAAGGTCACTATGAAGGTGTTATTGTCTTACAGCTTGAGCCCCCTACCCCCAGGTATTGTTTGTATCCTTTTAGGAACAGCATGATGAGGTGTCTTTAGCTTTGTATGCCTGTGGCAGCTGGGTAGATCTGGGAATTTTGGTAAAGGTTTCTCATAACTGAAGTCTCTGAGAGATAGAAGAAGCTTGCTTGTGATTTAACTGACCATGAAACCCATAAAACGAAAACACTGCAGAGCTCACCTTTAAAGAAGCTTATTGCTGCGCCTTATGTGTATAATATGCCTAACATATGGTCAGCTCCAGGGGGGAACTGGGGATGCAGTTTAGAACCTGCAATTTAGGGTCCACACCAGGGGCGGACTGACCATTTGGAAACTCGGGCACTGCCCGAGGGCCTGGGGTCAGTAGAGGGCCCCATGAGATGCCCCTGGTACCTTTTTCATAGGCTTTTTTGAGTTTGGGCAAGGACACAGGGGCCCCATGATCCCCTATTGCCCAGGGGCCCCATGAGTTGTCAGTCCGCCCCTGGTCGACACCTACAGCCAATTAGAAGCCTGCAATGTGCAGTAACACCCACCAATTGAGGACTATGCTGTAGACTCCAGAGCAGGACATTTGCATGTTGACTTGCTAAGGTAACTCCTACATGTAATTCTCGGTTCCTGAATTCTCTGGTACCTAAAAGTCGCATGACTTGCAATGCAACTTTGCCAGACAACTTGAGTACTACTTTCAAGCGACTTTGAAGCAACTCTGAAGCAACTTTCAGGGAATGCCTGGGTAATCATCCTGTAATGTTGGATCCAAATCACATCAATATAGATGAGGATCTGACTTGGAGGTGACGTCTATTAAAGTATATGGACACAAGTTGGATAGAAGTTGCCTTGAAGTAGTACAGGAACCTTTTCTAACGGCAGAGCGACTTCAGTAGTGCTAATTAAGATAGCTCTCATTGACTAAAATGAGATTTCACATGTCATGCAACTTGGGGTCTCACGGGTTGGATCCCAAGTCGCGGCAGTGTGAACCAAGCCTTATGCTGAACTCCCAAGATTGAAAGAATCGAAATCCAGTGAATGAAAGAGACGGACAAGAGACAATGAGGGTGGGAGGAAAGACCTAGATTTTGCTGGATGTCCTTCAGCCAGGGAATGAAGTGGGCTCTATCTTACTTGCTGCAGCTTCTAATGCACACAAGAAGATCAGCAATGGTAGCCCCCATATTTCTTTCAGTACAGGTTTACATTAAAGTGGTTGTAAAGTGGTTGCAATAGGAAGAAGGGTTAGCCGTACACTGGAGGACTGATGAGTGTAGTGAACATTTATAGATCTATAGGACACATAAAACAACAGGACATGAATACAGGACCTTTTAACGCGTTTCACACGATGTCGTGCTTAATCATAACCAATCATGTCCTGGTGTTTTATGTGTCCTATGGATCAATAAATATTCACTATACTCATCAATCCTCCGGTGTGCGGTTAACCCTTCTTCCTATTGCATCATGTGTGGTTGTGAGCCAGAGTCTGCATCTGTTTTGGATTGATTCGGATTGTTTGCCTGAGCGGTAATACCTTTGTTCCTTGGATTTAACCCTTGCATAGACCCAGTGAAGTGATTCGCCTCAAATACTCCTCCACAATTTGTACCTTTTTATCTTATCTATCTATCTATCTATCTATCTATCTATCTATCTATCTATCTATCTATCTATCTATCTATCTATCTATCTATCTCCCCATCTATCTATCTATCTATCTATCTATCTATCTATCTATCTATCTATCTCCCCATCTATCCATCATCTATCTATCTATCTCTCTGTCCATCCGTCCGTCCGTCCGTCCGTCTGTCTGTCTGTCTGTCTGTCTGTCTGTCTTCTCTACATCCATCCAAAGTCCAGAAGTTATAAAGCTTGCCTGAGCTGTCAGAAAACAGGGGGAAAATTACACAGTGGAGAGCTCAGTGTGCAGAGCTCTGAGAGCTGATTGGAGGGAAGGGACACCCTTCCATCACAAAGCACACAAGAACAGATTTGAGGCTGTCAATCACAGGCTGTGCCCTCCACTTCACCATTTCTTTCTTGGTGTCAGGAAAAAGTGTCAGAAGTGACTCATGGTTATAGCATAGGAATGAGGCAGCGGACAGAAATGACACTTAAGGCTCTGGATTGAGGCAAGTACACACTATAGAGGGATATGCTCTTTCTGCTCACTCTGCTATCTCCTTCTGTCAGCATGTTCCTTTTCATCACATTTGCACTGCAGCTTACCTGACTTTCTCTCCATGTTTACCAGTCTGATGATTGCTGTTTAGGGGGAAGCTACCTCCTGTTAAGGTATTACTCATCTGGATAAGCAGAGACCCCACCCCATGTACGCTTCAGCAACTAGCGCTTATTAGTAACAGACCTAAGAAATATTTAATATATTTAATCTCCTTTGATGAATTAGTCCACATTTCCAGTCCATAACAAAAGAATCAGTTTTCGATAGACTGATCCTTTAAATGACCTTGTTAGGTTCACATTTACCCAAAGTGCACCCTGTATAAGCACATGCTCTATACCTACCTATCCAGTTGCCCATTTGTTGAAATGCTGCCACTTCAATTCAATTCTCCCCTGGCCGCAGCAGGTAATCAACCAGTTGGATGGGTCAAATATCTGCTCCCCCCTCTGCATGCCTTGGTTTTTCCTGTGGCCTCAGATGTCCTGTCTGGACATTGTAGCTGGTGGGAGGATCCACAGTGTGCAGTGGGGGGAGCAGAAATTCAACCTATCCAACTGGGTAACAGCAGCTGGCTGCCCATTTGTTGAAATGCTGCCACTTCAATTCTCCCCCGGCCATAGCAGGTAATCAACCAGTTGAATGGGTCAAATATCTGCTCCCCCCCTCTGCATGTCTTGGTTTTGCCTGTGGCCTCAGATGTCCTGTAGTGACATTGGAGCTGGTGGAAGGATCCACAGTGTGCAGTGGGGGGGGGAGCAGAAATTCAACCTATCCAACTGGGTAACTGCAGCTGGCTGCCCAATTGTTGAAATGCTGCCACTTCAATTCTCCCCCGGCCGCAGCAGGTAATCAACCAGTTGAATGGGTCAAATATCTGCTCCCCCCCTCTGCGTGTCTTGGTTTTGCCTATGGCCTCAGATGTCCTGTAGTGACATTGGAGCTGGTGGGAGGATCCACAGTGTGCAGTGGGGGGAGCAGAAATTCAACCCATCCAACTGGGTAACTGCAGCTGGCTGCCCATTTGTTGAAATGCTGCCACTTCGATTCTTCCTTTGCCACAGCAAATAATAAACCGGCTGTATGGGTCAAATGTCTGTTGTCCCTGCCGCACGTTGTGGTAATTCCCAAGGGCTCATAGGTCTTGTAGTTTTGTAGGAGCTGCAGAATCAACCAAAGTATGTGGCAGGGGAGTGGGTATTTTTAGACCCCTAGAAGTGTGGAATACCTATTGCAGCCAAGGGGGAGAAAGAAGTGAAATGGCGCCGTTTCAAGCAACGAGGAAGGGCAAATATAGAGCCCCATTTACAGGGAGTACTTTGAGTAAAAGTTAAAAAAAAACCTCTTCCAAATTTAGACTCTCTCTGAATGTCAGCGCAACCTGTGTTTCCTTACTATGCCTTTGTCTTCTTTTTTTTTTCAGTCTCCTAGCTTCCGACTCATCATAGCCTCCTAAAAATATCTTCTGCAATCACAGGCTCGCTCCCTATCTCTCACATCAAACATTAAACTCATCTTCACATGCTCTGGGCTCCACAGACCCTATACATTCAGACATAGGCTGGGGATCTATTACTGGGGAATTACTCATTATCCAGAAAGTTTGGACATAAGGAATGGCAAGAGAACAGGAAAAGAAATTTGCTGCTTTTCTGCAAAATGCGTTATGCCGACTGCTCTCCCATATATCAACACACATTAGTGTCAGTTCACCAAAAGGATAACGCATGCAGTATTTATAATCCCTGTGAATTATTTGTTAACATTAACACATTTTTTTTTCTAATGACTAAAGTTTTATTGCAGGGGTCAGCTGAATGTTCTGTACCCATGTTATATTTTTTATTTTTTTTGTAGTATTTTGAATGTAAAAATTAGTTCACAAGATTTTTGCTTCTAAAAATATCACAAGCTTCTGGTTGGTAAGAGCAGTAAAGTTGTTTGAGGTACCTATAGAGGAGAACAGGACAAGGAGACCTTCCAGAAATAAAGTCTAACCCCCGGCAGAATTTTTAAAAAGAGACTTGAGGAACATCCCCACTTTCAGTCAGGTTTTGCTGTCTGTCCACATTATCCTTCACTTTTTGTCTTTGTGACACCGGTACAAGAAATAAGGGAGCAGTTGTCACCAGGATGGGACTCACCATAGCTGGCCAGACTGGTAAGATAGAGTGGCAACTGCATCTCGGTGACCCTGTGGATGAGAGGCTGCTGATGGCCGATGTGACTTGCGTACTTGCCAAGTGTCTTGGTTTCTGTTGGACATTCTTGGGATTTTGGACACTGTCCCACTGTGTGCACATTCCACAGGCTGTCCGACAGGATCCTCTGCTACAAGCCTTCAGCCATTCCTTCCTCTATTGGGGAACACATTTTTTTTTCTGATTAAAGTTTTATTGCAGGGGGCAGCTGAATGTTAAAAAGAGACTTGAGGAACATTCCTACTTTCAGTCAGGTTTTGCTGTCTGTTCACATTATCCTTCACTTTTTGTCTTTGTGACACCGGTACAAGAAATAAGGGAGCAGTTGTCACCAGGATGGGAGTCACCATTGCTGGCCAGACTGGTAAGATATCATTCTGGCCCTGTTTCCTTGCTATCGACTGAGGTTCTGTAGCCAGCGAGCAATTGACTGCTATTAGGCAGAGTGGCAACTGCATCTCGGTGACTCTGTGGATGACAGGCTGTTGATGGCCGATGTGACTTGCGTACTTGCCAAGTGTCTTGGTTTCTGTTGGACAGTCTTGGGATTTTGGACACTGTCCCACTGTGTGCACATTCCACAGGCTGTCCGACAGGATCCAGGATCCTCTGCTACAAGCCTTCAGCCATTCCTTCCTCTATTGGGGAACACATTTTTTTTTCTGACTAAAGTTTTATTGCAGGGGTCAGCTGAATGTTCTGTGCCCATGTTATATTTTTTATTTTTTTGCAGCATTTTGAATGTAAAAATTAGTTCACAAGATTTTTGCTTCTAAAAATATCACAAGCTTCTGGTTGGTAAGAGCAGTAAAGTTGTTTGAGGTACCTATAGAGGAGAACAGGACAAGGAGACCTTCCAGAAATAAAGTCTAACCCCGGGCAGAATTTTTAAAAAGAGACTTGAGGAACATCCCCACTTTCAGTCAGGTTTTGCTGTCTGTCCACATTATCCTTCACTTTGTCTTTGTGACACCGGTACAAGAAATAATGGAGCAGTTGTCACCAGGATGGGACTCACCATCGCTGGCCAGACTGGTAAGATATCATTCTGGCCCTGTTTCCTTGCTATCGACTGAGGTTCTGTAGCCAGCGAGCAATTGACTGCTGTTAGGCAGAGTGGCAACTGCATCTCGGTGACTCTGTGGATGAGAGGCTGCTGATGGCCGATGTGACTTGCGTACTTGCCAAGTGTCTTGGTTTCTGTTGGACAGTCTTGGGATTTTGGACACTGTCCCACTGTGTGCACATTCCACAGGCTGTCCGACAGGATCCAGGATCCTCTGCTACAAGCCTTCAGCCATTCCTTCCTCTATTGGGGAACACTTTTTTTTTTTCTGACTAAAGTTTTATTGCATGGGTCAGCTGAATGTTCTGTGCCCATGTTATATTTTTTATTTTTTTGCAGTATTTTGAATGTAAAAATTAGTTCACAAGATTTTTGCTTCTAAAAATATCACAAGCTTCTGGTTGGTAAGAGCAGTAAAGTTGTTTGAGGTACCTATAGAGGAGAAGAGGACAAGGAGACCTTCCAGAAATAAAGTCTAACCCCCGGCAGAATTTTAAAAAAGAGATTTGAGGAACATCTCCACTTTCAGTCAGGTTTTGTTGTCTGTCCACATTATCCTTCACTTTCTGTCATTGTGACACCGGTACAAGAAATAAGGGAGCAGTTGTCACCAGGATGGGACTCACCATCGCTGGCCAGACTGGTAAGATATCATTCTTGCCCTGTTTCCTTGCTATCGACTGAGGTTCTGTAGCCAGCGAGCAATTGACTTCTATTAGGCAGAGTGGCAACTGCATCTTGGTAACTGTGGATGAGACTTGCGTACTTGCCAAGTGTCCTGGTTCCTGTTGGACAGTCCTGGAATTTTGGACACTGTCCGACTGTGTGCACATTCCACAGGCTGTCCGACAGGATCCTCTGCTATAAGCCTTCAGCCATTCCTTCCTCTATTGGGGAATTTATGACCAGTCTTAAGTGGGTCACACAGGGATCAAAATGTATCCGGTCAGCAGGGACTGGCAAAATTTTGATCCATGTATGGGCAGGGAGGTTGTACAGAAGTCAGTTCACCAATCGACTGTACAACTTCCCTGACAGATTTTACCCGCTCAATCATCACTGCAGGCTTTGGCCTGTAATGCTGATCAGTGTTTTCTGATGGCAGGGAAGCCTCCCCACTATCAAAAGTCAGGTTTTTTTGTTCAACCTGTTGGATGAACAAAAAAAGCTGACTCACCTATGGGTTGCCCAACAGTGAAAAGAGTTTGAGGGTTCATTGCAAATAATAAGGGTAATACATGCAGAGCTCAATTATGTACTATTTGGAAGAACAAATAAAGCTATTAAGTCACATAGACAATATACATTTTCTTATTAGACACTCTTTTTATCAGGATAAACAAATACACAGAACCTTTGGTACCCATTGCCAGAAGAATGGGCAACACATTCACACTTACTGTCTGTTGCTTAAGTAGTTATTTCAGGGATTCCTTAATTTTGACAGCTACCAGTAGTAAGATGGGCACAAACACTGTATAGCATCCCTTGGCTTTAATTATTTTAAAGTCAACCTGCATTTACTATAAGCCTCCTGTAACTGTCTTTTGTTCACATGGGGAACTATATGCTATTAGTTCAATAATTACTCAAGTGTTTGCATACTGATACCATTTAATGTGTGAGTTGGTGCCCCTCAGGGCCTGGGCTAAGAGGTTTTGGCCAAAGTTGTGATCCAAGGTAAATATTCATTGCTATGGGTGGTGTTCACTAAAAACTACTCATATACTTGAGAGCACTACCTAAGACCGCCTCTATAGGCTCATACACTTGAGGTTCCCAATTTCAAGACCGCCTCTATAGGCTCATACACTTGAGGTTCCCATTCTCAAGACTGTCTCTATAGGCTCATACACTTGAGGTTCCCATTCTCAAGACCGCCTCTATAGGCTCATACACTTGAGGTTCCCATTCTCAAGACCGCCTCTATAGGCTCATACACTTAAGGTTCCCATTCTCAAGACCGCCTCTATAGGCTCATACACTTGAGGTTCCCATTCTCAAGACCGCCTCTATAGGCTCATACACTTGAGGTTCCCATTTTCAAGACCGCCTCTATAGGCTCATACACTTGAGGTTCCCATTCTCAAGACCGCCTCTATAGGCTCATACACTTGAGGTTCCCATTTTCAAGACCGCCTCTATAGGCTCATACACTTGAGGTTCCCATTCTCAAGACCACCTCTATAGGCTCATACACTTGAGGTTCCCATTCTCAAGACCGCCTCTATAGACTCATACACTTGAGGTTCCCATTCTCAAGACCGCCTCTATAGGCTCATACACTTGAGGTTCCCATTCTCAAGACCGCCTCTATAGGCTCATACACTTGAGGTTCCCATTCTCATGACAGCCTTTATAGGCTCATACAATTGAGGTTCCCATTCTCAAGACCGCCTCTAAAGGCTCATACAGAGGCAGACTGACAACTCATGGGGCCCCCGGGCAATAGGGGATCATGGGACCCCTGTGTCCTTGCTCAAACTCAAAAAAGCTTATGAAAAAGGTACCAGGGGCATCTCATAGGGCCCCTTACTGACCCCAGGCCCTCGGGCAGTGCCAGAGTTTCCAAATGGTCAGTCCGCCCCTGGGCTCATACACGTGAGGTTCCCATTCTCAAGACCGCCTCTATAGGCTCATACACTTGAGGTTCCCATTTTCAAGACCGCCTCTATAGGCTCATACACTTGAGGTTCCCATTCTCAAGACCGCCTCTATAGGCTCATACACTTGAGGTTCCCATTCTCAAGACTGCCTCTATAGGCTCATACACTTGAGGTTGCCATTCTCAAGACCGCCTCTATAGGCTCATACACTTGAGGTTTCCATTCTCAAGACTGCCCTTATAGGCTCATACACTTGAGGTTCCCATTCTCAAGACCGCCTCTACAGGCTCATACACTTAAGGTTCCCATTCTCAAGACCGCTTCTATAGGCTCATACACTTGAGGTTCCCATTCTCAAGACCGCCGCTATAGGCTCATACACTTGAGGTTCCCATTCTCAAGACCGCCTCTATAGGCTCATACACTTGAGGTTCCCATTCTCAAGACCGCCTCTACAGGCTCATACACTTGAGGTTCCCATTCTCAAGACCGCCTCTATAGGCTCATACACTTGAGGTTCCCATTCTCAAGACCGCCTCTATAGGCTCATACACTTGAGGTTCCCATTCTCGAGACCGCCTCTACAGGCTCATACACTTGAGGTTCCCATTCTCAAGACCGCCTCTACAGGCTCATACACTTGAGGTTCCCATTCTCAAGACCGCCTCTACAGGCTCATACACTTGAGGTTCCCATTCTCAAGACCGCCTCTACAGGCTCATACACTTGAGGTTCCCATTCTCAAGACCGCCTCTACAGGCTCATACACTTGAGGTTCCCATTCTCAAGGCCGCCTCTATAGGCTCATACACTTGAGGTTCCCATTCTCAAGACCGCCTCTATAGGCTCATACACTTGAGGCTCCCATTCTCAAGACCGCCTCTATAGGCTCATACACTTGAGGTTCCCATTCTCAAGACCGCCTCTATAGGCTCATACACTTGAGGTTCCCATTCTCAAGACCGCCTTTATAGGCTCATACACTTGAGGTTCCCATTCTCCTGTAGTGGTGATATATTATTCTTCATGTTGTTGAAATATAATGTTTGGTGGTCTTCAGAAGGTTTGACTACCCATCATGTTGATAAACATCCTCCGGCCCCCCCAACTTCAGGGGTTCCCTTGTGGAATCTCAATCCATACTTTGCACAATGTCCTAATTTATAATGAATGCCTGAACTCCCAATAAATACAATCTGTACCTGCATATGTAAATGTTCCTCCATTTTCTACATAAATGTGCTTTATTCTTGTCATTTGAAATCACAGTGGGGTGACTCAAAGCCATATTTACAGGCTGCGCTGTGCTGGGTCAACATAGATGAATGTATCTGCCGTTAGTAATTAGGCACGCTGCATGCTCATTGGTCTAACCCTTCTCGTGCCAACTGAAACTGTGTCCTTCTCATTTCGAATACTTCATAGCCAGCATTTTTTATTAGAACAGTGTGTCTTCTGCCTCCTCTTGGGCTTCATAGCTGATGAACAACGACAACTCCCAGCATGTCTTGTTGGCTATTTTCATTTAAAGTGTAAAGCTCTCCGCACTTTATTTTTTTTTTTGTTCAGCCAGTGAGCTGAATGAATAAAAAATAGATTCCTCCATCCACACAAATGAGGTGCAGGAATCCCCCTGCCAGGATACATTGTATCCTGATAGCGGCTCCCGTAGCTGGCAGAATACACTGATCAAGAAAAAAATTCCAGCATATCCCTTTGGCCGATGCCATTTAAACAATCAACTTTTGTTGAACAGGGATGGGCACACACTGTTCTAAATTTCTAAATTTGGCTTGTCCCTGCTAAACCGGCTGAATTTTGATCAGTGTATGGCTAGCTTTTTTTTTTTACATTTCTTCAGTTGCTTCCTGATTTCAGGCCTAGGCAAATGTCATACATCCCAGGATTCTTCAGGAGGGGTGGAGGGGTTTTCTCAGCTAAGCACACCCTCCTGCCTGCATGCCTGAGCTAAGGGCAGATGGATTCCAGGAAGTAAATGCTACATGAATCATCTGCCCTCACTGAAGATGGCCGCAGCCAGAAAATGCTAGATCAGGGTTTCTCAACCAGGATTCAATGGAACCCTAGGATTCCTCCAGAGGTTGCTAGGTGTTCCTTGAGCAATGAGCAATGGCTACCTCTCAGAAAAGTTCCCACTAACACCATTGATCATTTTTAGTTATCTATAAGGGGGTAATTCTTCCCAAGGACTACAAGTGTAAGGATCATTCTTCCCTGTGATCCTCACACTAACATATCATGAGTTGTAGATATAGTCATTTTAAAAGTTATTTAAAGGATTCCTCTGTGTTAAAAAGGTTGAGAAAGACTGTACTAGATGATGTTTTTCAAAGGGATTTCATAGCAAAATAAAGCATGGAGTCATGAAACGATGTATGAGCATGTTCAGAGTGTCTCCACAGGATATGTCTTATCAGGAGGTAAGAGGGGGACACTGGAAGAAGGGGAGGATCAGAGAAGACAAGATCAAACAGCATTTTTACACAATGCAGAGGATTAACTCCTTAGGTTCCACAGTGCGTGTAACAAGCATGATTTAGTGCATATACAGACATCTGTTTGATTAAAGTTTGAATTTAAACTGATAAGTACACAGAAATAGATAGATGGGAACTGTTTTACCTGCCAATGGATATTGTAATTATATCAATTTAGGCTTAAGATTTACACATGCCTGCCAGACAGCCAAGCCAAACTGTTTGTATTTAAAGTGTTACTAACCCCAGGACCCTGCATTCACTATATCAGGTCTCCCCGGATCCTGCATTCACTATATCCGGTCTCCAGGACCCTGCATTCACTATATCTGGTCTCCCTGGACCCTGCATTCACTATATCTGGTATCCCCGGACCCTGCATTCACTATATCCGGTCTCCCCAGACCCTGCATTCACTATATCCAGTCTCCAGGACCCTGCATTCACTATATCCAGTCTCCCCGGATCCTGCATTCACTATATCCGGTCTCCCCGGACCCTGCATTCACTATATCTGGTCTCCCAGGACCCTGCATTCACTATATCTGATCTCCCAGGACCCTGCATTCACTATATCCGGTCTCCCCGGACCCTGCATTCACTATATCCGGTCTCCCCGGACCCTGCATTCACTATATCCGATCTCCCCGGACCCTGCATTCACTATATCTGGTCTTCCCGGACCCTGCATTCACTATATCTGGTCTCCCAGGACCTTGCATTCACTATATCTGGTCTCCCTGGACCCTGCATTCACTATATCCGGTCTCCCCGGACCCTGCATTCACTATATCTGGTCTCCCTGGACCCTACATTCACTATATCCGGTCTTCCCGGACCCCGCATTCACTATATCTGGTCTCCCAGGAGTCTGCATCCACTATATTTGGTCTCCGAGCCCTAACAAAGCATTAGGTGGAGTAAGATTGTAATACGTCTGTTGCCTACCTAAAGTTTAATCAAATCCAAATGTAAAACAAAGACTACTCTGTCCACAGGGTGACAACAGTGCTGTGCCATTTTACTGCAGAATGAGCAATGTTGTCACCTTGTTACAGGAAATGAAAAAATAAGAGTTCTATTGGCAGAATCAATAGGTAATAAAACTATGGTGCGAGGGGGGTCTCAGGAAAACTGCTGGTGCTAGTAACAAACTGCATCAAATATGTAAATTCCCATAGGTAGAATTTAAGCCCTGGGTGGACAAGCTGTACCCCTCTAGCTGCTTAGGGCCCAAAGGTTTCAACATATTATATATATATCATGTTTCACATCACTGTGTTCTCTAAGTGTTCTAAGTGTTCTCTGTATTTTGTCTCTGCTCCTCCCTTTCCTTTGGTTTAGTTAATTCTGTATAGATAGCCCATCCCTTTTCCCAGTAAGGCATTGCAGCTTCTAGCCTCATGTCATGAAGCAGATCACATTATGATCTTTTGACCTATCCGATATTCATTGTTTTAATATTCTCTCAGTTTATTGAATAAACTTCACAAGATCTACAAGATATCATCTGATTGAGTCACTGCCAGGGGCGGACTGACAACTCATGGGGCCCCCGGGCAATAGGGGATCATGGGGCCCCTGTGTCCTTGCCCAAACTCAAAAAAGCCTATTAAAAAGGTACCAGGGGCATCTCATGGGGCCCCCTACTGACCCCGGGCCCTCGGGCAGTGCCCGAGTTTCCAAATGGTCAGTCCGCCCCTGGTCACTGCCTGTGGTATTCAACTAAGATTGGAGTTATCGCTATCTCATTACAACTGTAAGTTACAGAGATCACACTTTCAATGCTTAGATTGGAGAGACAGAACTATATATACATATATATATATATATATATATATATATATATTAAAAGAACACTTTTTAATCAGAGTATACCATCAAGTCAATGAAACTCCTGGGATATTGATGTGGTCAGGTAAGTAGCAGACGGGGTTGTTAATCAGTTTCAGCTGCTTTGGTGTTAGTGAAATTAACAACAACTGCACTAGATGGGCAACAATGAGACAACCCCCAGTCCTCTGTAGGTTGATTTCCAAACGATGGAGCATCCTTACGTTCCTAACACACTACCCAGTCCATATCAGTATAGAGATCCAGCATGAGATTTTTCACCATTGAGATCTGATGTCTTACTAAGGTGTTCCTTTAATTTTTTTGAGCCGTGTATATATGTGTGTAGGGGTTCTTAAGGGCTATATTTCCCCTCGACAAAAGCTAGGCCATCTATACAAGGCTCTTATCATCCACCCACAAATGCAACCCCAATTTTGAGTGGCTGATCTTGTAATGTTCCCTTGCCCTGTTTGGCTCAGCTGTCTGCTTTCTGCCTGTCTCTTCTTTGCTGTTTGTCTCTCTTGCGGTAATTACACTTCTGAGAAAGTCTGTGGCTGCTATTCTTAACTGATGGATTTGTGTGGTTTGGGAAAAGTCAGGCCGGACCTGGCAAGAGATGTACCAATGCTATAAACAGACATCAGTACCACTTCTTCCATATCTGTTCTATTTAACCTCCTCAGCTTTATCCGGCAACCTGTAGCTGTCCAGATGCTGTGGAACTAACGGTGCCAGCATGACTGCAATAGCCGCAGTCAATGTCTCTGTGGGGCATCGGTAAAATAAGATTGAATAAATATATAAATGATTAAATAAGTAAATTAATAATTGAATAAGATTAAATTGTATTAAAGTGACACTAAAATCGGGTTTAGCAAAAAATTTTTTTATAAAAATATGTATTAACTCAAAAAAGTTCCTTTTATTGCTCTTAAATCTCCAAATTTCTTATTTTTTGCTGCTGCTGTGATCCGATTTCCTGTTAGAGGGTGGCAACGTTCATTCTCCATGGTCAATGTGCATAAAGCAGTGTAACTAACCTGCACTGCCCGCACCAAACAAACAGATATAAGCGGGAAAAGGAAAGGTTCGGGAGCTCACAAAGAACAACATATGGAGGCAGAAAACACAGTAAAACGCAAGGCTGAGTGAAAGTCATGGATGTGTATAAACGATTTTTTGGACAATAAGGATATTATAATATAGTGTCACTTTAAGTAGAGCAGATTTTTTTCATACTGCAGATAAAAGGCATAAAACAACAAAATCTGAAAGTTTGTATTATATAAGATTAATTGATACTCCAGTCCAAGATATTTACTATATTTATATATATATATATATATATATATATATATATATACACACACACATATATATATATATATTTATATATATATATATTATAAGCTCTGAGGATCAGGGCCCTCCTATCCCTCTTGTATTGAACTGTATTGTTGCTGTATTGTCTCCCGTTATATTGTAAAGTGCTGAGCAAACTGTTGGCGCTATATAAATCCTGTATAATAATAATATATAAATCCTGTATAATAATAATGTATAAATCCTGTATAATAATATTAATATATAAATCCTGTATAATAATAATATATAAATCCTGTATAATAAATATATATATATATATATATATATATATATATATATATATACACTAGTGAGCATATGTATTTAAAAATGATAATTTTTGGTGTGAAAGTCACATTTTTGCATGCTTGTTAGTCTATATTTTTAGCATTACATACACAGATTTGTAGATCAGCCACTAGAGGAAGTAAACGCTTAGTCCTCCCTTTTTAGCAGCTTTTAGCCCTCATGCACACGGGACATTTTGATAACACTGCTAAGTTAGCTATGTGAAGTCACATTAAAAATGTGAGGTTTTTTTTAGTGTTTTTGCATTAGTGTTTAGCTGTGTTTTGCTGCGAGCAGCGGCATTTTACTGCTTTAGCGATTATTAACTTTTTCTTTTTTTAATAATTTTTTTTTGGTCAAAAAAAGTCAGAAAACACTGGTTTTACCGCCTTTTGCAAGCGATTTTTCAGTATTAGAGCGTTTTACAGCTAAAAAAACTCTAGAAACCCACTAGTTTTGGGGTTTTTTCTTGCCAAAAAACATCCCAGCCAAACGCTGATTACAGTCTGTGTGCATGGACACATAGGAGAACATACTGGGGAGTTTATTGACTGTAAAAAAAAAATTTTAAACGCCAAAAACAGCCGCTGTAAAAACTTCAAGTGTGCATGAGGGCTTAGGATAAGATCAGGGGCGGACTGACCATTTGGAGACTCGGGCACTGCCCGAGGGCCCAGGGTCAGTAGGGGGCCCCTATGAGATGTCCTTGGTACCTTTTTCATAGGCTTTTTGAGTTTGGGCAAGGACACAGGGGCCCCATGATCCCCTATTGCACGGGGGCCCCATGAGTTGTCAGTCTGCCCCTGGATAAGATACTAACTACATAAGGAGTGCTTTGTTTGTAATGAGTCGGTTGACTGTTAGATTTGAATTAGAATTGAGTTAGAAGAAGCAGTAAAGTAGAACTGTTCAGTAGCACTAAAAGGTAGAAAGCAAAGCCTGTCTATGTAATGGGCAGATCTGGCTGCCACCAGGGGTGGACTGACCATTTGGAAACTCGGGCACTGCCCGAGGGCCCGGGGTCAGTAGGGGGCCCCATGAGATGCCCCTGGTACCTTTTTCATAGGCTTTTTTGAGTTTGGGCAAGGACAAAGGGGCTCCTTGATCCCCTATTGCCCAGGGGCCACATGAGTTGTCAGTCCGCCCCTGGCTGCCACCATGTACATTGCTGTATATAATTACACATTAACCTCTTGGCGCCGGCTGAACGCAAATGTGCGACCTCCCAGCGTCTGGGCCTAGACACCGAGTGGCCGTACATTTGCGTTCCATTAAAAAAAAACATGTGCTGAGAGCGCGCGCCCTGCCCGCTCCCAGCACACACATTCGGTATTCATGGAAAGGTCCTGATCTCCTCTTTTGATCGATACCTTTCTCGATCATGTGACCGCTATGACAGCGAATCACAGTTGTCACATGGCCCTAAAACCCCGCCTCTGGAACCCTTAAAGGGCCGGGAGGTGCCGGCGCCAAAGGGTTAAACATATAAACAAGACTTAGAAAGTGTGAATATACATTGAGTTTGATTCACTAAAGGCAAACAGACTGTGCACTTTGCAAGTGCAGTTACACTCATTCAATCATCATCCAATCATTTGCCAGCAAAATGCATTTTTACATTTTCCTTGCATGTGATTGGGTATTCTTTGCACGTGAGGCTTTACCTCATTTACTAAACTCTGGAGCACTCCCTTGCAAAGTGCTCAGCCTATTTGCCTTTAGCAAATCAACCCCATTGGTGATATTGTTTATATTAGGTCAATTTATTTTTCCTGTAGATCTAAAAACATCATCGCGGAGACAATACAGTATATAGTTTCTTCAATACATGAAGAACACTGCAGGTAAACATGGTAAGGTGCATTATCAGAGATGAGAATGGTTTCTAAAAGCTCTTTTCCCATGTTGCCTAACACATGGAGAAAGTAATACATTAACATGTGCTACCATATACAATAGAGCTCTTTAAAAGCACACATGCTATAAAATGCACTATACAGTATATTCAGGGTACTATATATGCATAGATGGGGATATTTGTATTTATTTATTTATTACAGGTACTTATGTAGCATTGTCAATTTACGCAGCGCTTTACATAGACAATATATATTGTACATTCACAGCAGTTCCCAAACAGGTACATTTAAAGTGACTCGTGCTACTACTTCTGCTATTCCATTTATCAGGACCTGTGCACAGAGGCTGAGGTCAGTCAGTAGAAAATAAATCATTCCAGCTGATCGGGAAAGAAGTGTTGATGTCACTGTATACAGGTAGACTTAGGGCTCATGTACACAGCTGATAGACTCATGTTTAGGAGCTTTTCAGCGTTTTTTTTGCAGCAGCCCCTGAACTCTCCCTAATGGTTTCCTATGTGTCCGTGTACACACCGTCGTTTACAGTCATTTACAGGCATTTGAGTTTACAGTCGTTTTTTTTGAACGCAGAAAACTTGCGTTCAGCAGCCGATTTTATCAGCGTTCCAAACCCAAAATGCTTCTAAACGCATTTATAAGCGTTTACAATTTTAACTCTTCCAGTTCCCAATTCCCTAAATGTGGCACATCACGTTTATAAGTGTTTGCATTTGAAATTTTTTCTGAACTCTTTCAGTTCCCAATGCTGTCCAGAGCCTTTCTTCATCATGAAAAATGCATGCAAAGCGTTTTCAAGGTACTCAAATGGACAAAAACACCGAACACAGGATGTTCCTACCAAGTTTGTCACACATTGTAATGACCAATTCACACCTCAGACCTCTCCAACCCTTGGAAAGAAAAGCTATGTTAATGACCATTCACACCTCAAATTCCTCATGAAGACCCCCTGCCAGGTGGCCTTAATGACTCCCTCCACCAGACACCTTTCCCACCCTTGGAAACAAAAGAAATGTTAATGAGCAACTCACACCTAAGCTAATCTCAACACATACTGCTGTCTCTGCATCTACTCTCTGTATTTCTTTGAAACAGTCTGAAATAGTTAATAATGTACCACTTTTCAGTGCATTCTGGGCATTTCGGAGGTTCTCCTGTGCTCATCTTTAAAAAACGCTTCTAAACCCAAACGTGCATAAACTCGGTATGCAAACGCAGCTAAACAGACATTTTTTATCCTACATTTTCCACAGTTAGTTTCCATCGTTCAGAAGTGTTCCTTGTACATGGGGCCTTACCATACACGGAGTCTGCAGAGCAGACTTCTCATTTTTACACAAAGTTTTCACAGCTTCTAGGGATTGATAGAGCTATGACAAGAGAAAGGGTGAAATAAAGAATTTTCAACAGTCACAAGCACTGTTAGGATGGTAAAAGGAATGGCATGGGTCACTCAACTATAGACTATTTTTTTTTACTTTTTTTTGTGTGTTTATGTGGTCCTCAGCTGATTTAAAACAAAACAAAGTAGCTATGGTGACAATTAGAGATGAGCGAATCGAACATGGCGAAGTGGAATTCGTTTCGAAGATCAGGAAAAATTCGATTTGCGCCGAATCCGAAAATTAGCAAACTTCGGATGCACGAATCGAATTTTCCCAAAAATGGCGGCGACATGTGTGGCGACGGAGCGGGGATCTCTGGGAAGGCGCGCAGACAAGGCGCGCTGACCCATAATGCATTCATTCATGACATGTGATCGCATTAGCCAATCAGCAGCCAGCCAGCCAGCACTGTGTAATGGTGGAGCTATAAATTGCGGCCATTTTAGAATTCTCCATTAGCCTCCGGTCATTCAAGAGAGACAGACCTGTCTGTATTAGGGACAGAGTTAGGGCCACAGAGACTTTAGGGCCACAGAATCGTTACTCAGGGACACAGAATCGTTACTCAGGGACACAGAATCGTTACTGAGGGACACAGAATTGTTACTCAGGGACACAGAATTGTTACTCAGGGACACAGAATCGTTACTCAGGGACAGACACAGAATTGTTACTCAGGGACACAGAATCGTTACTCAGGGACACAGAATCGTTACTCAGGGACACAGAATCGTTACTCAGGGACACAGAATCGTTACTCAGGGACACAGAATCGTTACTCAGGGACACAGAATCGTTACTGAGGGACACAGAATCGTTACTGAGGGACACAGAATCGTTACTCAGGGACACAGAATCGTTACTGAGGGACACAGAATCGTTACTCAGGGACACAGAATCGTTACTCAGGGACACAGAATCGTTACTGAGGGACACAGAATTGTTACTCGGGGACACAGAATCGTTACTCAGGGACACAGAATCGTTACTCAGGGACACAGAATCGTTACTGAGGGACACAGAATTGTTACTCGGGGACACAGAATCGTTACTCAGGGACACAGAATCGTTACTCAGGGACACAGAATTGTTACTCAGGGACACAGAATCGTTACTGAGGGACACAGAATCGTTACTGAGGGACACAGAATCGTTACTCAGGGACACAGAATCGTTACTCAGGGACACAGAATCGTTACTCAGGGACACAGAATCGTTACTCAGGGACACAGAATCGTTACTCAGGGACAGACACAGAATTGTTACTCAGGGACACAGAATTGTTACTCAGGGACACAGAATCGTTACTCAGGGACACAGAATTGTTACTCAGGGACACAGAATCGTTACTCAGGGACACAGAATTGTTACTCAGGGACACAGAATCGTTACTGAGGGACACAGAATCGTTACTGAGGGACACAGAATCGTTACTGAGGGACACAGAATTGTTACTCAGGGACACAGAATCGTTACTCAGGGACACAGAATTGTTACTCAGGGACACAGAATCGTTACTCAGGGACACAGAATCGTTACTCAGGGACACAGAATTGTTACTCAGGGACAGAGAATCGTTACTCAGGGACAGACACAGAATTGTTACTCAGGGACACAGAATTGTTACTCGGACACAGAATCGTTACTCAGGGACACAGAATTGTTACTCAGGGACACAGAATCGTTACTCAGGGACACAGAATTGTTACTCAGGGACACAGAATCGTTACTCAGGGACACAGAGTCGTTACTGAGGGACACAGAATCGTTACTCAGGGACACAGAATCGTTACTCAGGGACACAGAATCGTTACTGAGGGACACAGAATCGTTACTCAGGGACACAGAATCGTTACTCAGGGACACAGAATCGTTACTCAGGGACACAGAATCGTTACTGAGGGACACAGAATCGTTACTCAGGGACACAGAATCGTTACTCAGGGACACAGAATCGTTACTGAGGGACACAGAATCGTTACTCGGGGACACAGAATCGTTACTCAGGGACACAGAATCGTTACTCAGGGACACAGAATCGTTACTCGGGGACACAGAATCGTTACTGAGGGACACAGAATCGTTACTGAGGGACACAGAATCGTTACTCGGGGACACAGAATCGTTACTCGGGGACACAGAATTGTTACTCGGGGACACAGAATTGTTACTCCGGGACACAGAATTGTTACTCAGGGACACAGAATCGTTACTCAGGGACACAGAATCGTTACTCGGGGACACAGAATTGTTACTCAGGGACACAGAATCGTTACTTTCTGCTTCACAACCACTATTGAATTAAAGAGTATGTCAGACAACACGCAGAGGAGTGGCAGAGGAGGCAATGTTTCAGGAGCGAGCAGACGTGGCAGCAGAGGAAGGGGTTGAGGCAGCACTAGTCGCAGCCAGAGGCCAGTGCTCCCGGTGTCATCCAGCGGTCGTGTCTCCACCGACAACCCTGCCGTCATCGATTGGTTGACTCGGTCGTCTTCCTCTTCCCAGGTCACCTCTGACACCTACAGCCAACGGTCGGTGGATACGTCAGACACAACCGTTAGTTGGCATGGCCCGGGACCAAGCCCACTGAAATCACGTGTCCTCTACCTGCCCCTGTCCTTTGGTGTTCCCTCACCAAGCGAAGTATCGCATGCTGTGGGCTCAGCCCCACTGTACAGTGAGGAAGAGCTAACAGAGGGCGGTCAGGAACGGGGGGAGACATCCGCCTCTTCAGCAGCCAGGCGAAGAAGTAGTGGCGAGGAGAGTGGCTCGGTAGCCGGTCTAGAGACAGGTCTGTCTCCTGACCCACACGCAGCCGAGGGGGCTAGTAGTGAGGCGGAGACCCTAATTGATGATGATGAGGCTGATCGCACTTGGCAGCCTCGTCGTCATCAGGCTATTGCTTCCGCATCATCAGGAGAAGAGGGTGGCAGCTTGGCAGCGAGCAAAACAGTCGGTGGGTTGCCCAGGAGGCAGCAGGGTCGCAGCAGTGTCAGTGGAGGCAAACGGCCACGGAGTAGAGCACCAGCTCCACTGCAGCCTACCACCACGGCCAGTAGTGGTGCCGGTGTGCACGGAGGAAGTAGCAGTCAGCCAGTGAGGAATAGTGGGGGCAAAGTTTCCTACTCGGCGGTGTGGCAATTTTTCGTCAAGCCGCCCGAGGAAGTAAACGTAGCCGTATGTCGACTATGTGGCCAGAAAGTCAAGCGTGGCCAGGGGGCCCATGTTGGGACTACAGCGTTGCGTCAGCATAAGCAGCGTCGCCATTCGGTGGCCTGGGAAAACCGTGATAAAGATACGGCGGTTCTGCCTGCCCCAGCCCCCGCTCCATCACCCGCTCCGTTACTTGCTCCGTCACGCCCGTAATCTGTCATGGGCCCCTGTACCGCCTCCTCATGCTTCCAGGTCCAGAGTGTGTCATGGGTCCCTGTACGGCCTCCCATTGCTGCTGTCTCCATCGCCACACTCTGCCATGTGCCACTTTCAGGTCTCCTCACAATGCTGGTGGGTTCCATTTTGTCATAGGGTGCTGTATGGCCTCCCATTGCTGCTGCCAGGCCCGTAATCTGCCATGGGCCCCCGTACCGACTCCTCATGCTGCTGCCAGGCCCGTAATCTGTCATGGGCCCCTGTACCGCCTCCTCATGCTCCTGCCAGGTCCACAGTGTGTCATGGGTCCCTGTACGGCCTCCCATTGCTGCTGTCTCCATCGCCACACTCTGCCATGTGCCACTTTCAGGTCTCCTCACACTGCTGGAGGGTTCCATTTTGTCATAGGGTGCTGTATGGCCTCCCATTGCTGCTGCCAGGCCCGTAATCTGCCATGGGCCCCCGTACCGACTCCTCATGCTGCTGCCAGGCCCGTAATCTGTCATGGGCCCCTGTACCGCCTCCTCATGCTGCTGCCAGGTCCAGAGTGTGTCATGGGTCCCTGTACGGCCTCCCATTGCTGCTGTCTCCATCGCCACACTCTGCCATGTGCCACTTTCAGGTCTCCTCACACTGCTGGTGGGTTCCATTTTGTCATAGGGTGCTGTATGGCCTCCCATTGCTGCTGCCAGGCCCGTAATCTGCCATGGGCCCCCGTACCGACTCCTCATGCTGCTGCCAGGCCCGTAATCTGTCATGGGCCCCTGTACCGCCTCCTCATGCTGCTGCCAGGTCCAGAGTGTGTCATGGGTCCCTGTACGGCCTCCCATTGCTGCTGTCTCCATCGCCACACTCTGCCATGTGCCACTTTCAGGTCTCCTCACACTGCTGGTGGGTTCCATTTTGTCATAGGGTGCTGTATGGCCTCCCATTGCTGCTGCCTCCACCGCCACACTGTGGCTCCACACTCTGGTTTTGGCCCCGTGACTGGCCAAATGAGTGAAGTGTGCGGTGATTCTAAGATCGACGGCACTCATCTGCATGTCATACTGACTGACAGTATTATTTCTCTTCCCCAGCAGACTCCAAGGGCATTTAAATTAAAGGTACAGTGTTCTGCACTAATATAAAGGCTCTCTGAAGCCTAGAAACACCCTTTTTATAAGTTAAATTCGCAGCGAATATATTCGACTCGAATCGAATTTATTCCGCGAATTCGCCGAATCAGCCGAATCAAATTTTTGAATAATTCGCTCATCTCTAGTGACAATGCTTACATTCAGTCCAGAGCTATTCCATGCAGTAGTTCTGTTCAACCACTAGACGTCTTTCGGGTTGAATGACACCTAGCATCATTTAATCTGGAAAAGGAGTTTCCAAACTTTCTAAAAAAAGGCCATCTTTAGTTTTAGGGGAAGGAATAGTGCCCCACCATTGCTGTCAGTGGAAGGAATAGTGCTCCATCGTTGTTGTCAGTGGAAGGAATAGTGCTCCATCATTGGTGTCAGTGCAGGACCTATTGCCTTGCTGTTGGTGTCAGTGGAAAGAATAGTGCTCCATAATTGGTGTCAGTGCAGGAACTATTGCCTTACTGTTGGTGTCAGTGAAAGGAATAGTGCTCCATCGTTGGTGTCAGTGGAAGGAATAGTGCTCCATCATTGGTGTCAGTGGAAGGAATAGTGCTCCATCGTTGGTGTCAGTGGAAGGAATAGTGCTCCATCGTTGGTGTCAGTGGAAGGAATAGTGCTCCATCTTTGGTGTCAGTGGAAGGAATAGTGCTCCATCGTTGGTGTCAGTGGAAGGAATAGTGCTCCATCATTGGTGTCAGTGGAAAGAATAGTGCTCCATCATTGGTGTCAGTGCAGGAACTATTGCCTTGCTGTTGGTGTCAGCGAAAGGAATACTGCTCCATCGTTGGTGTCAGTGGAAGGAATAGTGCTCCATCGTTGGTGTCAGTGGAAGGAATAGTGCTCCATCGTTGATGTCAGTGGAAGGAATAGTGCTCAATTGTTGGTGTCAGTGGAAGGAATAGTGCTCCATCGTTGGTGTCAGTGAAAGGAATAGTGCTCCATCGTTGGTGTCAGTGGAAGGAATAGTGCTCCATCGTTGGTGTCAGTGGAAGGAATATTGCTCCATCGTTGGTGTCAGTGGAGGGAATAGTGCTCCATTGTTGGTGTCAGTGGAAGGAATAGTGCTCCATCGTTGGTGTCAGTGAAAGGAATAGTGCTCCATCGTTGGTGTCAGTGGAAGGAATAGTGCTCCATTGTTGGTGTCAATGGAAGGAATAGTGCTCCATCGTTCGTGTCAGTGGAAAGAATAGTGCTCCATTGTTGGTGTCAGTGCAGGAACTATTGCCTTGCTGTTGGTGTCAGTGGGAGGAATAGTGCCTTGTACCAGTGGAAGGAATAGTGCACTAAGGCCAGAAAAAAGTAAGCAACGGGCTGTATCTGGCCCCCAGGCCAAAGTTTGGAAACCACTGATTGGGATGGTCTGAAGACCATTATGAATACAGGGCATCACATGTGTGCCTCCTGGCAGGGCATCACCATAGTGCCCTTTATTTGCTGTGTAATAATGTAGTCATCATGCCAGTGCTGCTTTCTGTTTCATGGAGGACTGAAGGGGACCCTGCGGTGTCAGATGACAGGCCTAAAGACTTAAAAAAAAATGGAAGTCAATAGAAAAAAAAAAACAGCATAACATTATACTGGGGGAAGGGGGGGGGGGGTGGTAATTAGTTGGTGGAGAGCTCAGCCCAGATTTATGTTGAGATATATAGGTTTCCATTGCAGACCTCCTTCTGGAAATGCTAGTTGCCTGACTGTCAGGTTTACCTTTGTGCTGCAATATTTTGAGTCACAGATCTGGAACAAGCCAGCAGATCAGGAGTTTTGCCTGGCTTTCCTGAATTGCATACTTGTCCAGAAAGTACCGAAACTAGATAACTATAACAGGCAACTAGCATTGTCAGAAGCCGGGGTGAGGGGTGGGCAGAGAAGGCGGCTGCCTTGGGAGCTTCAGTTGACGGGGGGTACAAAAAGAATAAACAATCTATACTGTTGAAATATTTCAAACATCATTGGGGGATGCACTTTGGCCTTTTTTTCTTCTTTCGCCAGTACTGCAAATTATTTATTTATTTCAGGAATTTCTATAGTGCCGTCAATTTACACAGCGCTTTACATATATATATATATTGTATGTTCACATCAGTCCCTAACCCTCAGGGAGCATACAATCTAAGGTCCCTAACTCACATTCATACATACACGGGTCAATTTAGACAGGAGCCAATCAACCTACCAGCATGTCTTTGGAGTGTGGGGGGAAACTGGAGTACCTGGAGGAAACCCACGCAGGCACAGGAAGAACATGCAAACTCCAGGCAGGTGGTGCAGTGGTTGGGATTCGAACCAACGACCCTAGTACTGCCAGGCGGAAGTGCTAACTATTTAGACACTGCTGCCCAAACTACCTGGGTCACGCAGTAGTACCTCCTTTCCTTTAGGGGTTCTTCCCTGAATATTTTTCTAGCGTATGGCTTTAGGTACTGTGACCCGCACCAAATTGGTGAGTTATAAAATATGTATGCAGTGCTGCATACATATTTTATATTTCTTATACTGGGTCTTTGAGGTTGCCTTTATGCTAGCAGCTTGATATTATTGTTCCCAGCTCTCAATTACCACTTTTATATAAATTGGTGAGTTAGTGGACTGAACTCAATGGTTACAGATGCCTTCCCCCTTAAATGGTGTTACTGTTTTTTACAGTTCCACTTTTGAAATTCTATATGGCAGTGGGGATTTGGGGTGTACAGGGAGAACATGCAAATTCCAGGCAGGTGGTGCCATGGTTGGGACTTGAACCAGCAACCTGACTACTGCCAGGCAGAAGTGCTAACCATTTAGTCACTGTGCATAGAAGAATTTATGCAGGAGCAGCCTCCATGTTTCTCCTATGCTTGTGTAGTGACTAACACTACCCCTGTAGATCCTAATATAGGATAGGAATGATTTTCTAATATGAAAAGCTGAATTTAATAAAGGAGAATACATCATGAAGTGGAGGGTACACAGTTTATTTTAGGAATAAGATGAGTGCTGTACTGACTGTTTGTGACCAGCAGATGGTGCTGTGGTACTGGTGTCTGGGCCTCTATAAGATGACCTTCATAGCTCTCCAGGATGGTATTACTGACATTGGCTTGTTGTGAAGCTGAGGAATCTGTAGAAATCATTGTAAAATAATAAGGAAAAACTCAGACTTACCATAACAAGCAGTCACGAGGGAGGCCAGACTGTGCAAGGCATAACCTCAGTTTTCTATAATAGATATCAGATACGCAGAAGTGCCTGTCTCACAAATGACCTCCGCGCTTTCGAGGTACCTGGGCGGCATGGGTCACGTAATGCGAACTGCTGTTCATTTGGTAAAGAGTCCCTGTATAAATATAACCAATCAATACAATTGACTCTACCCCACTGACTGACCTGGCTGTTAATTGTGGGCTATTTGTAGAACACCATCAAGCTAACATGGCTGCAGTATTGAATAAGTCTGTAGACAGGAAGAAAGGTGATCCCTTTATGTATTTACCCATTGCTGGCTGTGCTGAAGGAAAACTATAGTATTTTACAATGTTTAAAGTATATATGTGATTAACTGTATAAAAATAATCATGCTAATATTTTAAAGAACTACCTCCCCCTTCATTTTTCTTCCCCCCTTACCTATTTTACTGGATTATGTACAAAAAAAAATATTCACCTGGTCCAGCGGTGTTCTGTAGGGATCCGCTGTTACACATGCGGCCCTGAGCTACCATTTTCTTCTCTGCCATCTTTAGGTAAAGTGTTGAGAAGATGGAAGCACTGCCCTAGTTTGTACAGACCTTTCAAATATTGTATTTTGCAACAGCTAACATGTTTCGAGGTTAAAACACTTCTCCCTTCATCAGGGCTAAAACAGTCTTCTATCACGCCCACTTGGAGATGGTCACGCCCATTGCATAATGATTTTTAGGAGTCTGTCTTATGGGTTCTTGCAACCGTCCCCCTGAGGACACTGATGCACTACAGTGCATCAATAGGGGCCAGCTGAAAGAATTTGGAAGAAACTACTGGCCCCATGATGATGAAGCACATGTGCCATAGAGTACCCAAGGCTGGAAGAGACATCTGGCCTCCTGATGACACAACACATGTACCGTAGAGTGTTCAAGGCGGGAAGAGACATCTGGCCTCCTGATGACACAACACATGTGCCGTAGAGTGTTCAAGGTGGGAAGAGACATCTGGCCTCCTGAAAGACACAGCTCATGTGCCATAGAGTATCCAAGGCTGGAAGAGACATCTGGCCCCCTGATGATACAGCTCATGCGCCGTAGAGTATCCAAGTCTGGAAGAGACATCTGGCCCCCTGATGACACCACACATGTGCCGTAGAGTATCCAAGTCTGGAAGAGACATCTGGCCCCCTGGTGACATAGCACATGTGCCGTAGAGTATCCAAGGCCGGAAGAGACATCTGGCCCCCTGGTGACATAGCACATGTGCCGTAGAGTATCCAAGGCCGGAAGAGACATTTGGCCCCCTGATGACACAGCACATATGCCGTAGAGTACCCAAGGCGGGAAGAGACATCTGGCCCCCTGATGACACAGCACATGTACCGTAGAGTGTCCAAGGCGAGAAGAGACATCTGGCCCCTTGATGACACAGCTCATGTGCTGTAGAGTATCCAAGGCTGGAAGAGACATCTGACCCCCTGATGACACAGCTCATGTGCTGTAGATTATACTAGACTGGAAGAGACATCTGGCCCTCTGATGTCACAGCACATGTGCCGTAGAGTACCCAAGGCTGAAAGAGACATCTGACCCCCTGATGACACAGCACATGTGCCGTAGAGTATCCAAGGCTGGAAGAGACATCTGGCCCCTTGATGACACAGCACATGTGCCATAGAGTATCCAAGGCTGGAAGAGACATCTGACCCCCTGATGACACAGCTCATGTGCTGTAGAGTATCCAAAGCCGGAAGAAACATCTGGACCCCTGATGACACAGCACATGTGCTGTAGAGTATCCAAGGCCTCAAGAGACAGCTGACCCCCTGATGATGCAGCGCATGCGTGGTAGAGTTTCTCAAGGCTGGAAGAGACAGCTGACTCCTGATGACACAGCACATGCACTGTAGAGTACCCAAGGTGGAAAGGAACAGCTGACCCCAGATGACATGGCACATACGCTGTAAAGTCCCCCAACCTGTGGGCAACAAATACATCTTTTTTGCTTAGGCATAAATCCAGGCAGTGCAGAGATTCGCCTTCTTTATTGGTCCTGTTTACAATAGCCACCAAGAGTGAGAGAAAATCCCAAATTTTGGAGTGTCACCAAAACAGTAATTGAGAGGAAATCATGCTCTGTTCTTATGATCCTGGTGACAACAAGGTATTCCCTCACTTTGGAGGGATTTCCTCTCACGTCCTTGCTTATGGGATAGGAAGTGAAGGGAAAGCTCAACAAATGGGACACAGATATAGAAAAAAACCTGAAGAACTGACAGAGGTTATAACCCTCCCTTACTTTTACCAAAACATTTTGCCATTAGTTTAAAATATACATTTTTGCCAAGTTTTGCCATTAGTTTAAAATATTAATTTAGAAAACATAGTTAACAAAAATAGATTATAGTCTCCCACGGTCTTGTCCTGTCTGTTGGTTTATATAAACTAATGCACTTAATTTGGCTTTCCAGCTGTTGTAGAACTACTAGTTTTAGCATGCTGGCAGGACCTGCTGGGATCTGGTAGATTCGCAGCAGTTGAAGTACCATAGACTGCATGATACCTCATTACCTTCCATTAGAGGAGCTGTCCACAGTGCTGAATTGCATCTCCTCCAACCACATCTTTGCATTGCCGTGTCTGTGCTAAAACATGAACATGTGCGCTAACTCTCCTCCCTGACAGCTTGCCTACATTAGATCTGCCCAGGGTTCAGAATCAGTTTAATTATCCTAACACTCAAATCCTCTTGTCTGACCTTTACCTCTGACCTTTGACTGGTTAATCAGTTTACTCAAAGATTGTACTACCTTGGTAAAGATATGTTTTGTTCACTGTACTAATATCCTTTTTGTTTCAGAAATGAGAAAATATTGTATAAATTTATGTACATGGATCTCTGGCCTGCAGAATCACATGCTTAGGATTAATGCGGATCTAGGCTGTATTAACTCTCTCTCTACCCTGATCCACCTACCACACTATATACATAGATGGTTAAACAGGAGCTGAAATGCCAAACCAAAAGAAGCCATGGAGAAGCAGACTGGTTAGCACTTATGCCTTGCAGCAATAGATAGGTTTCCTCCCACACTCCAAAGACATGCTGGTAGGTTATCAGTATGTGTGTATGGGTCTATGGATCCCAAATGAAGCCTGCTATGGCAGAGCCTGTGAAATTCTCTGTTGAGTGGCTAATGCAGCTTTAGGTATACATTTTAGGCATGTAGGGTTCCAAGGTTCTTCCAATGTTTGCATGGGTATCCCTTACCACTCCAAAGCCATGCTGGTAGGTTGAGTGGACCCAGTATGCTAGCGATGGTCTACAAATTCCAAATTCAGCCTTATAGTAAACTCTGGTCCCATTCTGTTGAGTGGCTAATGCAGCTCTGATATGAATTTCAGGCATACAGCCACAGAATAGTAGGTGTCAGGGCCCCGGGTATGACCAGAGGTGTGTGGACTGACACAGGGAAACGCAGGCTTCAGATATAGTATAAACAATATAATTTATTTAAGACTAAACAATACATAAATGCAGTGCAAGACTAAACATAAACACAGTGAAAAAAAACCAAACCAAAACCCCCAACAGATAACAAAAGAACAATACTAAGCGTAGTTGGACGGGCCGGGTCAGGAACAATCAGGCAGACAAGGTACCAAAGGAGCAGACTGGAGAGTGGTCAGGAATAGCAGAGGTCAGGACAGGTGGAGTTCAATCAGAGTCATGGATCAAGCAGGATCAGACAGGAAGCAGACAGGATGCAGGTACAGGGGCTCTTGGGAAACCATACACCAAGGCGCTGATTGCAAGTCTGGCCATTCCTTATATGCACCTCCTGCAATCAGCCTCAGGTGTTTTGGCTGACTGCAGAAGTGAGCCTCTGGTTGCTGAGAGCACCCGCTGGCCAGTCCTGGTACTGCAAACCACAAGGCAGGTGAGTCCCACCACTATTGGCGAGTCCATTCCTGACAGTAGGGTTCCAAGGTTCTATTTGTGCTGGCATGGGTTCCCTCTCATATGCAAAAGACATGGTGATAGGATAATTGGCCCTTGTACATGTGCAGCCTCTTATGGTAGACCCTAGTACCACTTTGTTGAGTGACTAATACAGTTCTGGTATGAATTCCAGGCATGCAGCCAAAGAAAAGTAGGGTTCCAAGGTTCTGCCTATGCTTGCATGGGTTTCCTCACATATGTAAAAGACATGCTGATAGGATAATTGACCCTCATATGTGTGCATCCTCTTATTGTAAACCCTGGTACCACTTTGTTGAGTGACTAATACAGCTCTGGTATGAATTCCAGCAATGTAGCCACAGAAAAGTAGGGTTCCAAGGTTCTCCTTATGCTTGCATATGTTTCCTCACACATTCAAAGACATGCCAGTAAGTTAGTTGGCCATGGTATGTGTGCAAAGGTCTAAAAATCTAAAATGGATTATTGACCCTTGTACGTGTACAGCCTCTTATAATAAACCCTGGTAGCAGCAACAGAAACGTAGGATTCCAAGGTTCTCCTTTTGCTTGCCTGTGTTCCCTCTCATACACAAAAGATTTCACCCTTGTATGTGTGCAGCCTCTTATGGTAAACCCTGGTACCACTTTATTGAGTGATTAACACAGCTCTGGTATGAATTCCAGGCATGAAGCCACTGAAAAGTAGGGTTCCAAGGTTCCCCCTATGCTTCCATAGGTTTTTTCTCGCACTCTAAAGACCTGCTGGTAGGTAATTGGCTCCAGTATGTGTGCGAAGGTCTAAAAATCCAAAATGTAGCCTCCTATGGTAAACCCTGGTAACACTTTGCACAGTGGCTAATGCAGTTCTGGTATGCATTCCAGGCATGGAGCCAATGATAGGAAGGGTTCCAAAGTTAGAATGCACCAAAGTATGCACCATCATCACGGTAGTAGGGAAGAGGAAGAAAGCCCTGTCTGAGTCTCCCTCTACTGCTAATTCATTGATCATGTGATCTGAGCTGAAGGGTATGGTAGAATTTATAGACAGTCACCAACTGGCTCTTTTTCCCAGTTGTGCTCTTGTGTTGTCATGCTGTTATATGGCCTTCTGAGGGAGACTACAAGTGTTCATTCCAACACACATTTCAAAGGCATGGTCTACTATATATCTTTTTACCACTCAATTATTGATGTTTAGAATATTTTTGGAATATCTTGCACTTTATGTTGGACCTATAGTGCAACACCATTTATTGGTTTTGATTTAATGGTCTACTATTGTCACCGTCAGATAACTTGCACTAAGAAATGCCATGCAGCCATTGCATGTAGACAAGATGTGGCTGCAAAAAGGAGATGATGAGATGCAAGTAAGGATGAAAAATGTTGAAAGCAAGTATTTTACCTTAAAAAAATAAATGGTGATTGTTCATGATACATGGAGCTTTGGTTAAGGTTTACATCTACTTTAATGCAAAATATGCACAAATGGGCAACTACACCCTGTAACTAGGATTACTGAAATACAGTTTCAGGCTGTTATAGTTATCCCAAATCGGCTGGCCTCCCCCTCCTCCTCTCCGGAAAAATCTGTTCCCGTATGTGTACTCATCTTCTTATTGGGAGAAATCAATTAATTCCATTCTGAACCTTTTATCTCTTCCCATAATCAGTGGCTGCTCTGCATGGAAATTGCAGGGTTAATGGCTCCTCAGGGGGACAGGAGGCTCACTTTCCAGCCTGGGCCAGACACAGCGTCCTGGTCATCCAAGCCATCCATTAAGTTCTTCACGGTACAGTGTCCCCTGGGAGCCTCATCCAGTCTGGTGATGGTATTAGGAAAATCAGACCATAGTATGCTTTCAGCCATCAGGAGGTGTCATCACACTAAAGACTTCAGAGAAACATTGTATCTGAAAAGAAAAAGCAGCAAGTACTTCAATTGCTGTATGGACATCTGTGAAGAAAGGTAGAACGCATGGCCTGATAAAAGGGATGTGATAAATTCAAGTTTGTAATGGTTAGATTGATGTTAGTGAGCGAGAACAAGCACCTTGAGAGCTTTCAATGTTTCATTAGTCAAATAATTCAAGACTAATCAAAAAAAAATTTCTGTACAGTGGCAGCACCTGCAAGAAATGTAAAATGTGTGCTTAGCTGGTCAAAATATACCCATCAGATGTCCCAATTCTGTCCAATGGCTGTGACCATGAGATATTTGTCTTGGTTGTCGTCATTGTCCTGATTGGCAAATACAATGAGCTTTCAGGTGCATTTAGCTGACTTGCTCCTAACCTCCTTCTGAGTTGCATTTTCTTTCCTCTTTTCTTGTGTGCAAAGAAAATCAGTTCCGAGGCAAACAAATGCCCTTGCACACAAACCCTTAGACTGCTAAGGTCATAGAGATGCATTATTGAGCTTACGTTATTGAGTTGGTTTAGAAGTATTTACTTCTGAGCACAGAATTCCTATGCCTTGGTCCATTCAAAATAGATATTTAAAATGGATATTCATTCTCCCTGTCAAGGTCCTACCTTTTCCCAGAGGTTATGTTACTCCATGGGCTGGCATCCATCTTGGATTTCTGCTGAGCATGGTGGGAATCCTTTTTATGCCTTCAGGTCTCTGTGGTCCATCCCCCAGAGGGGCGTGGCTGATGACATATAAGCCTGTGGTCCGCACATACTCTTTGCACTTGTGTCTTGTGTCTTTGTGTTGCTATAACTCTGTTCTGACTCTCGTGACTCTTCTGGTATCTGATTCGGCTTGTGACTCGACTATTCTTTGTGTTCTCCTTTGATCTGACCCTCTGTTGCTGAACCCGGCTCGTGACCTGTCATTCTCATCTGCTGTCCTGTACCGTTTTGTCCCGTTGTTGACCCGGCCTGCCTGACTACTCTATTGTCTTTTCCACCAGCTACACGCCATTGGCGGCGGCCATTACCGCAACTGAGGTGTCTCGGGGGCCGCAACCTGGTTCCTGGCTGCGTCAAGTCCATCCCCACCATCAGGGGCCCTGGTGAAGGGCAGCCTGGGACTTAGACTCCGCGCCCTGAGGGACTTCGGTCTGTGGGTGGTGGTTGTCGTCAGCCAGTGCGTTACATTGTTATTAGGCCTGCCTGTCCGTTCCTCAGCTCCTGCCCTGACACTCCCCCCTGCTCTATATTCTTTTAATGACCCCTGCCTACCTCAAGGTGAGTTCAACACATTTTAGATACTCATCCACCCATCGGATCCAGCTCTGTTCAGCTGAGAACCTCTTCTCTTCTGATAGCGCTCTGTCCCATGGCACCATGTTTCCCTGTGATGTCATCGATAGGCTGCCTACTGTTCTGAGTTCAGCCGATAAGCCTTCCGATGATGTACCGATAGATCCGCCCCCTCCTCCTTTCCTGAATGAAAAGCTATGCTTCCTGGAATATGTGACATGTATACCTCAGGAGGTAAAGGGAGGAAAGTGCACCTCATTCACCTAGGCAAATGAGGTGCACTGGGGATAGGGGCAGAACTTTTCCCTAACAAAAAAGATAATAAAGGAGGAGAACAAAACCTCACAATCCATGCTGAGGACCGGAGGAGGAGTGGAGCGAAGGTGTGAAGTTTTGCAGGGTGAAGATGCGCTTTAAGTGTTGAGGTTTGGTGCTGGAGATCATTTCATTTTATATCTACTTTGACAGTTTGTCAAGTCTGAGAGTACAATAAGCCCCATGACCTTTGTATTTGTACTTGTTTTGTAGCCTTCATGAAAGGGGAGTGCGTTTGGCTCCCAAAATGCATTGGATTTCTTCTGCTATGAATCAATTTTATCATTAAATTATCTTGAACTCTTGGACGTTTGTTTGGTGCTCTCATTGGATTGTATGCATGTGGATTCTCAACTCTGGGTCCTTTCCTATTTTCCTGAGGGTAGTCTTCATTTTTTGAAGTGCTACCAAACTGGATCCAGTGTGCCCAGTTTTAAGCCATATCTCATATCTGATTGAGCCATATCTCAATCCAGTGATGTGCATGAGAGCAACAGCTCTCCTGGGTTTCTCCCTCCTCATTGGCTGAGACACAGCAGTGGGAATCATTGGCCGAGCTGTGCTCTGTGTGTCCTGTGGATACACAGAGGTGGCTTGGGAGCTAGCAAGCACGAGTGCCCCCAGAGCAAGCAGTTTTCCCTGGGGACACTAAACAGGGGGGAGGGGCTAGGAGAGTTTGCTGAACCCTTTAGTAGCCAAAAGCTGAAACTTTAGTATCACTTTAAAGCAAAACAAAAGTGAAAGTCCCACCTTCCAATCTCATCAAATCAAGAAACTCTCAAATATCTATCATCCAGAAAGCTTCAGGCTTCCATGGCAGCTGGTCATGTGACCAGATCCCTAGACACTTAGCCTTTGCTGAAGGGGAGGATCATAGGTCAAAGAGAGCAGATGACCTTGCATTATTGGCAATCCCCTACACCCGTTCAGCTGATATCATGTGCCCAAAGGCATTTGCTGTGGGATTCCACTGTGGCCTCTTAAAAGCAGGTATTTCAAGGTTTTCACACTGAATATAAAAGATGCATGGTATACAAATAACATACAGTTGCAAGAAAAAGTATGTGAACCCCTTGGGATTCCGTGGAGTTTTGCATGAATTGGGCATAAAATGTGCTCTGAACGTCATCTAAGTCACAACAATAGAAGAACACAGTCTGCTGAACATAATACTACACAAACATTAGATGTTGCCATGGTTTAATTGCACATAACATGTAAACATTCACAGTGCAGGGAGGAAAAAGTATGTGAACCTTTGGACTTAATAACTGGTTGACCCTCCTTTTGGCAGCAATAACCTCAACCAAACGTTTCCTGTAGTTGCAGATCAAACCTGCACAACGATCTGGAGTCATTTTGGACCACTCCTCTTCACAAAACTGTTTCAGTGTAGCAATATTCTTGGGATGTCTGGTGTGAATCGCTCTCTTAAGGTCATGCCACAGCATTTCAATGGGGTTGAGGTCAGGACTCTGACTGGGCCACTCCAGAAGGCGTATTCTGTGCTGTTGCAGCCATTGTTTTGTTGAATGACTTGTATGCTTTGGGTCATTGTCCTGTTGCATCACCCATCCTCTGCGGAGCTTCAGTTGGCGGACAGATGGTCGTACGTTTTCCTGCAAAATGTCTTGATAAACTCTGGAATTCATTTTCCCATCAATGACAACAATCCGTCCAGGCCCTCAGGCAGCAAAGCAGCCCCAAACCATGATGCTCCCTCTGCCATGTTTCACAGTGGGGATGAGGTTTTGAAGTTGGTGTGCTGTGCCTTTTTTTCTCCACACATAGTGTTGTGTGTTCTTCCCAAACAACTCAATCTTGGTTTCATCTGTCCACAGTATATTCTGCCAGTAGTGCTGTGGAACATCCAGGTGCTCTTTTGCAAACTTCAAACGTGCTGCAATCTTCTTTTTGGACAGCAATGGCTTCCTCCGTGGTGTCCTCCCATGTGCTCCATTCTTGTTTAATGTTTTCCTTATTGTAGATGTGTCAACAAAAATGTTAGCATGTGCCAGAGATTTCTGTAGGTCTTTAGCTGACACTCTGGGATTCTTCTTTACCTCATGCAGCATTCTGTGCTGTGCTCTTGCAGTCATTTTTACAGGACGACCACTGCTAGGGAGAGTAGCAACAGTGCTAAACTTTCTCCATTTGTAGACAGTCTGTCTTACCGTGGACACATGAACATCAAGGCTTTTGGAGATACTTTTGTAACCCTTTCCAGCTTCATGCAAGTCAACAATTCTTGATCGTAGGTCTTCTGAGAGCTCTTTTCTGCGAGGCATGGTTCACATCAGACAGTGCTTCTTGAAACCAGTAAACCCAAAACAGGTGTGTGTTTTTTAAGGGCAGGACAGCTGTCAGCAACACATCCAATATTATCACACTGATTGGAGTCAAGGTTGGCTCACTCCTGGCTCCAATTAGCTCTGGGAGAAGTCATTACGCTAGGGCCTCACATACTTTTTCCTCCCTGCACTGTGAATGTTTACATGTTATGTGCAATTAAACCATGGCAACATCTAATGTTTGTGTAGTATTATGTTCAGCAGACTGTGTTCTTCTATTGTTGTGACTTAGATGACGTTCAGAGCACATTTTATGCCCAATTCATGCAAAACTCCACGTAATCCCAAGGGGTTCACATACTTTTTCTTGCAACTGTATATATATATATATACTGTATATTAAAAGAGCCCTTTTTCATAGTACTGCTCTCTGAAAATAGACTTTGAAACCACTTACTAATTTCAGATATTGAACGCTAAAAATAGAAAATCAAATGAAATGAAGTAATAAAAGTCCCCCAAAAATAATTTTGAATTCACTTTCCTCCATGTCCCCCTGAGCGGTTTTGCTGGAAGAACTCCGCTAAATGCGTCATTCCAGAACCTAAAAGGAATATTCCCCAAAGTCCAATGTGCTTTATTAGTCAATTCTCAGAAGGCACAAAATACTGGAAAACACTTATGGATTACTACACTCTTCCTGTCTACCACGGCTTTCCATGCCTTGGGCGAGAAAAGAGCGCTCAAGCTTGGTAAAGCAAATATTACACAATCAAGGTGTAATACCTCTGGGAGTTCCTCTTCAATATATATTATAAAGAAATGGGAAGAACAGAAAGTTTATCAATCCTTGTTAACACACCTTTTTTATATTGATTGGGGAAGGGTTGCAACTCTTTCCCAAACAAACTGACATGCTGAGGCACCCATTCTCTGCCAGGGTTGCATGAAACCCTATGGTTCCTCCAGAGGTTGCTAGGGGTTCCTAGAGGTGTCGCTTCTATCTGATGTTGTGCCACTTGGTCAGCTGCATGAAACCATTATCTTTTTTCTGTCCTATTGGTGGTATTCCGGTCACCACGGTAAGAGCGGCATTCTTCCCATTGTTCGCCAATATAAGGGGCATTCTCTCCAATGACCTTTGATAAATAATTTTTAGCAAGGGTTCCCTGACACCTGAAAATTATCCCAAGGGTTCCCCTGGGGTAATTTTGAAAAAGGCTGTTCTGAGGACTTCACACCTGTAAATAGCAGTTAGGATCATGACCATAGCAGAAAAGAAAGTATCATAGAATGGATTACTAAGCTGTATTTAGTTACAGTTTAATAATGTTTATCAGGGAAAGTCGTTGGTAAGCCTGGGGTGCAGTTTTGGATCATTGGTCTTCACTTCTGGGAGAGGGTCAAGTTAAGACAAATTCAGGTAAGGAAAAGGGCTTAGTGAATGTATGGGAGTGGGGTGAGTGGGGGGTTTGAGGAAATTTCTAGTTCAGGCTTTATACTTAATGGACATAGTCTACTTTCTGAAGGGCTCTAATTTGCATCCTGACATTCATATTTTTCAATGCCTGCCCATTATCAAATCCTTGCAATCTCTTTTACTGAAATGTTCTTATTGGGTTGAAGCTTAACTCCAGGAATTATCTTTTTTTAAACCTTCCATTGGTCCAAGTTGGTTAAATCCAATTCTTAATATCTGATATATGGGAGCTACTGGGAACACAGAAATTCCCTGTAGAAGCCTGTGCTACATGTGGCCAGCTCAAGCAACGTGCCATCTGTGTACTAAACAAAGGGGGATACTATCTCAGCACTTCCACTTGCATTTTTTTCATTGAGCACAAGGTGTTCTCTGGATGAACCAGAGGATTGGCAGATGATGTCACTATCTCCACCTTGTCCAAATAGAGACATTCACTTCTGTAGCTATAGGCATTGTGGAAAAATTAATCTGCAAAGTTCACAACAGAAGCTAAGCAATTTGTATTACTCTCTACTGCAGTATAAACTTAGCCTGCCAGCCCTTTAATGTAAACACACAGCAGGTGTTTCTAGGCTAAATCCAGGTTTTAAAGTCTTTGTTGTGATCTTTGAGGATCCTTGAGTATGAATTATTTCACATTGCAAGCAGCTAGAGAGGTCAGGGATGGCTTGTTTTAAAATTTGTGTAATGATTGTTGCAAATGCTAAAAAGCTCATAGACTAGGCACCATTGCATTTAAAGTGCATCCCCAGCCAAAATATTTTTTGGGATAGAATAAGGAAGGGTTAAAGCCTATTTATTTTGTACTTTCTATGTCCCATTGGGGAGAGCTCTCTTTGATTCCTGATACAGAGACACAATAGGGAGTCAGAAGATATCATTATAAAAATAGGGGAAATCCCATTGGACACCGTTATTGTATTAACTTTAAATTTTTTTTTGGCCAGGTAATTATGAAATGTTGCGTATGATTTTTTTAAATTTATAGTACAGCCAAGCCACTTTTCTAAATAATTTTACTGCTATGCTGTGAATAGGTTGTACTTTCTACTGCTATTCAGAACAACTAGGCTAGGAGTGTAATGCAGGCCATACATGGGTTGAATTCCGAATAAATTTTGTTAAAATATCATCACTAAGAATTTTCATTCAAATTTCGCACCATTAGGGGTCACAGCAACGACCAATTTTCGTGCGGCCATCTAATTTGAGTGATCGGGGAATGTTGGAAATTTTTTGAAAAACAAAACAAATTTCTAATCAATGATGGAAGAATCCTGTGAGAAATATAATAGAAAAAGAAATGAGCATAAGCTGTGACCTTGAAAGAAAAGAAGCTTCCCAGCCACGAAAATTCTTTTAGGTAGCAACATGAGGTGAAATTGAAGGCTTGTTTGGTTGAATTTTGGAATCAATGGTGGTGCCATCGGATTACAAAACATACAAAATTTTTGATTTTCTGAAGGAAATTAGTTTGGAATTCGACCCATGTATGGCCTGCATAAGTCCATCTACTTTTTTAGACAGAATGAGGAAAGGTTAGAACCTTTTGTTGGTTTTATTGCTAGAACATAGAATAGTACCGTATTTTTCGCCGTATAAGACGCACTTTTTCTTCCCCAAAACTGGGGGGGAAATGTCAGTGCGTCTTATGGGGCGAATATGGAGCGGCCGGTCGGGTATTTCCACCGCGGCCGTGTCAGAATACCGGGCTGGCCGCTCAGCTCTGCAGCAGGACCTTACCTGTTCCTCTATCCAGCGGCGCGCTGTCTTCCGGCTTCTGTAGTGTGGGCACTGGGCATGACAGCCGGGTGCCAAGTGTGCATGCGCGAGAAGCGGTGCTTTTTGTGAATGGTAAGGCGGTACCTGGGACACATGACAGATCCCAGAAGCCGCCGGACCAATCACAAAGCGCAAGTGCTTCTCGCTCATGCGCACTGGGCACCCGGCTGTCATGCCGAGCGCCATTACAGAAGCCTTGAAGACAGCGCGCGGCTGGATTGAGGAACAGGTAAGATCAAAAACTCTGCGGAAGTAAGAGCGGGTACTTGTCAAATTCAGGTACCCGCTCCCCACCTCCCCAAAGGTCAGCAGTCATCTGTGCTGTCCGCAGTCTCTGGTCATCCCTGCGCTGTCCGCAGTCTCTGGTCATCTCCTGTACTGTCCGCAGTCTCTGGTCATCCCTGTGCTGTCCGCAGTCTCTGGTCATCACTGTGCTGTCCGCAGTCTCTGGTCATCCCTGTGTTGTCCGCAGTCTCTGGTCATCTCCTGTACTGTCCGCAGTCTCTGGTCATCCCTGTGCTGTCCGCAGTCTCTGGTCATCCCTGTGCTGTCCGCAGTCTCTGGTCATCCCTGTGCTGTCCGCAGTCTCTGATCATCCCTGTGCTGTCCGCAGTCTCTGGTCATCTCCTGTACTGTCCGCAGTCTCTGGTCATCCCTGTGCTGTCCGCCGTCTCTGGTCATCACTGTGCTGTCCGCCGTCTCTGGTCATCCCTGTGTTGTCCGCAGTCTCTGGTCATCCCTGTGTTGTCCGCAGTCTCTGGTCATCCCTGTGCTGTCCGCAGTCTCTGGTTATCCCTGTGCTGTCCGCAATCTCTGGTCATCTCCTGTACTGTGTCTGCAGTCCATTAGTTCAGAATTTTTTTTTCCTGTTTTCTGCCTCTAAAACCTAGGTGCGTCTTATGGTCAGGTGCGTCTTATACGGCAAAAAATACGGTATATTGATAGACTAAAGAATAGACTATAAAGGCTGAGGAGTCTAAGAGTATGTAGTTCCTTAGGTGTCAATGGTAAAATCCAACGTGTTTTGGTTGCTGTAACACTTTGAAAGATAGGGTTGACATAGACCGTTGAAACATGTTAAAAAAAAAAGTGTGTGTGTGTATATATATATATATATATATATATAATGTTGTGTGTGTGTGTACAGTGTCTACAAAGAATTGTTGCACTGATCGACTAATACAGCTAATTAAAAGAGCATCACATGTAGTTTGTGATTAGAGCAAGTAAGGCTGGCCATACACTATACAATTTTCTGTCCAATTTCTGCCAAATTTCCTTTAGATTTAACTTCAACTATGTAGTGCAAGAGCCTGCCTAATTGGATACAATTGAAAGTGTTGTTAGGTTTGACCTCCTATTATATAGTTTTTGATAAATCTAAAGCAAAATTCTCAAGAAAATTGTATAATGTAGGGCCAGCCTAAGTCTCGGTTCACATTACTGTTACCTGAAAGTCGCACGACTTACAGTGCAACTTTGCCAGGTGACTTGAGTACTATGAACCAGCAAACACAAATGCTCCTGCGCTTGGGAATGGACTCGATGCAGGCTACAACCACATTAAGAATGTCCTGGAACATGCACACCTTGCTGCCCTCAACTGACCGAGGGAATCCAAATATACTGAATGAGGAAAGAACAAAGAGAGGGCGCACAGGCCTAGTGCATTACCATAAAAAATGTTTAATAAGAAATAAAATAGGTGTTGTACTCACAAATGAGAATAAAGTCAAGGCACATCATAAAAGAACAGCTGAGTCAACACCGCGCTGAGTAACAGTCCGTAATGGGGAGTGTAGACATCCAATAGGCTGACGCGTTTCGAGGACTTGCCTCTTCCTCAGAGCCATTTTGAAGCAACTCTGAAGCAATTTGAAGCAACTTTCAGGGAATGCCTGGGAAATCTTCCTGTAATGTTGGATCCAAATCACATCAATATAGATGAGGGTCTGACTTGGAGGCAACTTCTATTAAAATCTATAGGCACAAGTTGGATAGAAGTCGCCTTGAAGTAGTGAAGGAACCTTTTCTAAAGAGAGACTTCAGTAGTGCTAATTTCAGACAGCTCTCATTGACTAACATGGGATTTCTCATGTCATGGTACCGATCACCCTCCCTGCCCACACCCGTTTCAACCAGCTGCCTGGGCCCCCCTGCTGACTTGGGCCCCGTACAGGAGTTCTGGTGGTAACCCCTTATCCACGGCCCTGCTTTTTACAGCCAGTACTCTCCACTAGGTAAGTATGTCTCTACTTTAAACCTCTCCTAGATTAAACTTTAATTTTGGTATCTGGTGGAGGTGGCTTGTTGAGTTATGGCTGACTGGAGCTCAGCTATAACTTCCCTAATTGTTTTCATATAAACATTACGAAATATTGAAGTTAGTAAAGTTTCATATCAAGCAATCTCATGCTCATCAATAGTTCCTGGCTAAATAAAGAAAAAAAGAATCATTCTTCTTTCCAGAATCAATTCAATGTCTTGTGATAGGTCAATGAATCAAAACCAGAACTGTATAAATCAATATGAGCAATCCGTTTATCTCTTTTTGTCACTATGATCTTTCTTAATGGAAATGAGGAAAAAAAGATGTGCTTGCTGGAAAAACATATTAAACCAAAAAAAATGTATTATAAATCATAGTTGGTCACTCACTGGCTACCAAACGGCTATGGGATGAGATATTAAGGTAGATGCACTTTGGCTGCACCCGAATGAAAATCAGAAGTGTACATTGGCTGTTTTCCTTGGATGCATTTGAAGTTGAACTCCAAGCAGGAATAAAAAATGATTACAGTTACGTATTTATTAAAAATAATACAGTTTTAATCAAATATTCAAAATCACATCCCGTGCTTTAGTCCAGCCCACCAAGCATCTCTTGGGTATATTGTTCCTCATCAAAAAGAGAGGATCGTCACCAATGACTTAAGAAAATGCTTCTTATTTTATCTCCAATGCATCCACACAATATTTAGACAAGAAGAGTATATATACAATATAATAGTTATGCCTGATGAAGGGTTATATGAGACCCGAAACATAGCAGGAATAAGGATCCTTTTTTATTGACAATGAGTGGTAAGAGTATTTGGCCCAACTCCAGGCTCCGCACTCTTTTTCTTTGTTTTCAATAGTGTTTATTAATTTTTTCCATAAGAAAGAAGTTACAAGCCAGTACAGAAAAATATGGATCCATTTCGCCCCCCCCAAATAAACTGCAGCCCTTTCGGGCTGAAACAGGCAATGCGCGAAATACAATAATTCAAAACAATTATCTGTTGATGGTGACCAAAGGGGTCCCTTAGGGACCTGTAGATGGAAGACCTGCAACAATAAGATAACAAAAAAAACGAAATCTAATGTAAAATTATTTGTCAGGTCTGGTGTCATAGACCACCACGACCTGTATAAAGGTGCAATTGTCCTCAAATGTTCGACAGGCCATAAGGGGATATGCCCTTCATGGCCATTTGTTAACTGTGTCCAAAACCAGAGAAGGGACTTGAAATGGAAAGAGAAAGAGAAATGAAATAGAGAGAGGAGTGAGAATAGAGATAGGGCAAGAAAAGGAAAGAAAAAAGGAAGAAGTAAATGATGCTTGGTGGAGAAGGATCTGGCTAGCAGTCGGGTGCGGGGATTAAGATGATTACTGTTTATCAATATCCCATATTGACCACCATCTATCCTAGGATGATGCTGAAAGATATTTCATCCAAGGATCCCAGGTTTTTTTCAATGTATGGAATCCTGTCCTGAAGAATAGTGGTCAAACGTTCGTTGACCATTATCCAGGTCAGCTTAGCCTTCAGGAGATCAAGGGGGACCGCCACCGTGCTACCTCTTTCATTGACCCTCTCCCCTCCCTTGTGCCCCCCAGCTGGCTGTACTGTATGATATATTTTTTTTGTTTTAATACTTACCTTTTCTAAAGCCTATAGACCAGTCATGTGATGCTGCAGGGTCCTCTTCATCTTTGCTTCTTCTCCAGGCTGGAGGACTCTTACGTGAGGAAGTCAGTTTTACAGGTTGAATGAAGCATGACATCATTCAACTCAGGAGACTGAGGACATCCTGTGACCTCAAAGAGGTACTCTAGAAGACCACTTCAGATTAACGGTGACTATTGCAGGCATATGAGCAGAAGAGTGGCCAAGCAGTTAGCACTTGTGCCTTGCAGCACCGAGATCCTTGGTTTGAATCATGGCCAGGACATTATTTGCATACAGTTTGCATGTTCGGTTTCCTCCTACACTCCAAGGACATGCAGGTAGGTTCATTGGATATACAAATATGTTTTCTTATTATGCATGCTGGTCCCAAGTGTGAGCAATGGAGGAGGTTTATGGAAAGACCTGTTGACATACTTGTTGATGTAAACAAAAAGGTTCCTAAATTCCTCTATGGAAACCCCCTAGCAAGCATATCAAACAAGGCGTGCAAAGAGCTAGACCATGGAAGTGCGGAGAGTTCGATACAACTGAATGGATTTATCCATTCGCACATACATAACTGCTTTTTTACAGCAACTGGGGGAGGATTTAAAAACAAAAATAAAGTTTAGCCTGGAGTTGGGCTTTCAGTAATTCAAATGCACATGTAGATTTCAAGAAGCCTTAAAATGAACTATGGTTTCCCTTTATCCGTTCTTCAGATGCTGTGTTCATTTTCTGCTGAAATCAGATTTTTATTTGAAGAATGCAAGTTTTGTGCATAATAATAAGTAGGCATTTTCTATGTCATCTGTACGACATTGACATTTTTATTTTTATTTTTTTTTAACACTAATTTTTAAAGTTTATTTGTGGTGTCTTTTTTTTCTCATTTTTCTCCATTTTACATTTTTCTTTTCAAATGTACACCTATTCTGTCCACCACTAGAGATGAATGAATCTTCTCAAGTTTGGTGTGTCAAAGGTTCAATCCAATTTGAAATTTGGCCTTGAACTTCAACTTAGTAGAGAAACCCATTGCAGTCTATGGTTGGTGAATCTTTTTTAAAGTGGTAGTAAACTGCATCAAGAAAAAAAAAGAAAAAAACACCCCCTGCAAGGTAAAGGCATAATGTGTTAGTATGCATTGCATACTAGCACATTATGAAGGACTTACCTTGAAACAAAGCCCTCCAGAGGAGCTCTGTCACGGCTCCCCAGGGTTGGGAGTTTTCTTTTTAAGCATATGTTTTATGTCCTCTCCTTGTTGTTTTCCTTCAATAAAGTTTGTTTTTCAATTAAAAAAAAAAAAAGAGCAGTCCTTGTGACTGATTTGAATGTACAATATATACAGTGGGGCAAAAAAGTATTTAGTCAGCCACCAATTGTGCAAGTTCTCCCACTTAAAAAGATGAGAGAGGCCTGTAATTGGCATCATAAGTAGACCTCAACTATGAGAGACAAAATGAGAAAAAAAATCCAGACAATCACATTGGCTGATTATGAAAGAATTTATTTGCAAATTATGGTGGAAAATAAGTATTTGGTCAATATGAAAAGTTCATCTCAATACTTTGTTATATATCCTTTGTTGGCAATGACAGAGGTCAAACGTTTCCTGTAAGTCTTCACAAGGTTGGCACACACTGTTGCTGGTATGTTGGCCCATTCCTCCATGCAGATCTCCTCTAGAGCAGTGATGTTTTGGGGCTGTCGCTGGGCAACACGGACTTTCAACTCCCTCCAAAGGTTTTCTATTGGGTTGAGATCTGGAGACTGGCTAGGCCACTCCAGGACCTTGAAATGCTTCTTACGAAGCCACTCCTTCGTTGCCCGGGCGGTATGTTTGGGATCATTGTCATGTTGGAAGACCCAGCCACGTTTCACCTTCAATGTCCTTGCTGATGGAAGGAGGTTTGCATTCAAAATCTCACGATACATGGCCCCATTCATTCTGTCCTGTACATGGATCAGTCGTCCTGGTCCCTTTGCGGAGAAACAGCCCCAAAGCATGATGTTGCCACCCCCATGCTTCACAGTAGGTATGGTGTTCTTTGGATGCAACTCAGCATTCTCTCTCCTCCAAACACGACGAGTTGTGTTTCTACCAAACAATTCTATTTTGGTTTCATCTGACCATATGACATTCTCTTAATCCTCTTCTGGATCATCCAAATGCTCTCTAGCAAACTTCAGACGGGCCCGGACATGTACTGGCTTAAGCAGGGGGATACGTCTGGCACTGCAGGATCTGAGTCCCTGGCGGCGTAGTGTATTACTGATGGTAGCCTTTGTTACGTTGGTCCCAGCTCTCTGCAGGTCATTCACTAGGTCCCCCCGTGTAGTCCTGGGATTTTTGCTCACCGTTCTTGTGATCATTTTGACCCCACGGGGTGAGATCTTGCGTGGAGCCCCAGATCGAGGAAGATTATCAGTGGTCTTTTATGTCTTCCATTTTCTAATTATTGCTCGCACAGTTGATTTGTTCACACCAAGCTGCTTGCCTATTGCAGATTCAGTCTTTCCAGCCTGGTGCAGGTCTACAATTTTGTTTCTGGTGTCCTTCGACAGCTCTTTGGTCTTCACCATAGTGGAATTTGGAGTGTGACTGTTTGAGGTTGTGGACAGGTGTCTTTTATACTGATAACAAGTTCAAACAGGTGCCATTGATACAGGTAATTAGTGCAGGACAGAGGAGCCTCTTAAAGAAGAAGGTACATGTCTGTGAGAGCCAGAAATCTTGCTTGTTTGTAGGTGACCAAATACTTATTTTCCACCATAATTTGCAAATAAATTCTTTCATAATCAGCCAATGTGATTGTCTGGATTATTTTTCTCATTTTGTCTCTCATAGTTGAGGTCTACCTATGATGCCAATTACAGGCGTCTCTTATCTTTTTAAGTGGGAGAACTTGCACAATTGGTGGCTGACTAAATACTTTTTTGCCCCGCTGTGTAAATTGACGGCGCTATACAAGTACCTGAAATTACTAAATTAAATAATAAAAATGCAGCAAAAATGCACTACATGCATTTTCTTCAGCATCTCCATTGAAGTCTTTTGAACCACAAATGCACCGTTTTGCATTTAAAAAAGTCCCCGACCCTTTTCCCAAAAACACAACAGCTGAGAAATGCATAGATGTGAACGTGTCCCATAGCAAACCATGGTAAATGGTCTGTAGTACGTTTCTGCAAAAAGCACTAAAAAACGCATTGGTGTGAACCAAGCCTTAGTTCTTGCAAAGCAAGCATGCAGTAAGCAAAGTTGGGTTCAGAAAGAGCTTCACTTGTTCCAGGTAAGTAACAGAGGAAGTATCAGAGATACTGGATCAGCATAACTGCCTGTCAACTGGCATTTTCAGAACAAGAGATCATCCATGACCGCCTACAAATTCCTTGCGGTGCAAGTTTCCTGGTCTTATGTTCCCTGCGGTCCCCCAGCACGGTCTCTGCACAATGAAGCGTTCTGTGCCTGAACGGCCAATCCCGAGGCCCCCATGGTGTCACATAGGGGTTGAGGGAGCGTGCATAGCCCTGTGCATGTTTTGACTTGCTCTGCATGCTTGCACTCCCTCTTGTAAAGTGAACCTATTCTCGGCAAAGTACTGGTTGCCTTTAAGTCTATATGTTAAACAGGGCTGCATATATCAGATGACATTTCAGAAAGGTCAGAATAAACGAGAGCACATCACTGGGAGATGACAGGCTCTATTTCTGGTGGAACGCTTCCATAGGGCCCCGGAAATGTGATGCCCTTGAGGGCAGCAGCAGTGGGACAGCTCACCTCCCTCTGTAATTACATTCTAAATATAATTCTATCATTGTGTTCTAGTGGCTATCACCTGATCGTTGTTTTTGTGCTGTTCAAACGGCAAACTAGTGACACATCATCAATGTTCGCAGTGAAATTCGGGTGATTCATTTAAAGCCTGACTCTGGAGCCCCCCTCCCTTTCCAGCTTATACAGATCATAATGCTCATTTTGTCTAGATGGTTTCATAGAGACAAAGACTGAACTTATGCCTCAATCCCATGGCAGCCGGTGCTTTGGTCTTTTCTTTTCCCAAAAGGCTAGTGATCCTAGAATGCTAGATCACTGGTCCTGAATCGCACCTGATGACTTTTAGCAAGGGGGCTGTCGCACAACTGGAGAAAGGGAGTGGATTTTGGGGGGACTGGTTATTCAACTGGGGCCATGGAGAAAGGTAAGTATTGCTTTCTTTTATATCCCCTAGACCAGCCTTTTTCAGCTTTTTTTTACCCTTGTAATAAAGTTCATGTCTCGGGGAACCCCTGGTAAGATTAGTCTATTGAGGGTCATTGGGAAAATGCCCCTTATGTTGGTAGTGGTATGTCAGAAGAATGCCCCCCTTACTGGGGTGGCCAGAATGACACATTTGCAGTCATGCCACTAGCTCTTCCAAGTGATATTGGACCTGGAACTATGCCAGTACCCTCAGATGCAGGGATCAGTTAGCCACAGCTCAAGGAACCTCAATCCCATGGCAGCCGATGCTTCAGTCTTTTCTTTTCCCAAAAGGCTAGTGAGCCGCATCACCTAGAGTACTAGATCACTGGTCCTGAATCGCACCTGGTGACTTTTAGCAAGGGGGCTGTCGCACAACTGGAGAAAGGGAGTGGATTTTCAGGGGGACTGGTTATCCAATGGGGACCCATGGAGACAGGTAAGTATTGCATTCCTTTATATCCCCTAGACCAGCCCTTCTCAGCTTTTTTATACCCTTGGAATAAAGTTCATGTCTCGGGGAACCCCTGGTAAGATTAGTCTATTGAGGGTCATTGGGAAAATGCCCCTTATGTTGGTAGTGGTATGTCAGAAGAATGCCCCCCTTACTAGGGTGGCCAGAATGGCACCTTTGCAGTCATGCCACTAGCTCTTCCAAGTGGTGTTGGACCTGGAACTATGCCATCACACTCAGATGCAGGAATCCGTTAGTCAGAGCTCAAGGAACTTCAATCCCATGGCAGCCGATGCTTCCGTCTTTTCTTTTCCCAAAAGGCTAGTGAGCCCCATCACCTAGAATACTAGATCGCTGGTCCTGAATTGCACCTGATGACTTTAAGCAAAGGGGCTATTGCACAACCGGAGAAAGGGAGTGGATTTTGGGGGGACTGGTTATCCAACAGGGACCATGGAGAAAGGTAAGTATTGCTTTCCTTTATATCCCCTAGACCAGCCTTTCTCAGCTTTTTTTTACCCTTGGAATAAAGTTCATGTCTCGGGGAACCCTGGTAAGATTAGTCTATTGAGGGTCATTGGGAAAATGCCCCTTTTGTTGGTAATGGTATGTGGGAAGAATGACTGGTTATCCAACGGGGACAATGGAGAAAGGTAAGTATTGCTTTCCTTTATATCCCCTAAACCATTCTTTCTCAGCCCTTTATTTTGCTAATGGTATGTGGGAAGAATGCCCCCCTTACCGAGGTGGCCAGCATGACAGCCTTGCAGTCATGCCACTAGCGCTTCCAAGTGGCGTTGGACCTGGAACTATGCCAGGACCCTCAGATGCAGGGATCAGTTAGCCACACCTCAAGGAACCTCTAGTTATCCCTGGAAGAACCCTATGGTTCCAGAGAACCCTGGTTGAGAATGACTGCCCTGGACTAAGCTAGCATTATAAATCCCCATTATATGCAGGTGGAGGAGGAAGGGGTGATACCATTAGTTCTTTACCATTACTGCCTAAAGTTCCACTTTAAAACCCATCTCCAGGCAAATATTATTCCCCCTCCCAACTACCATCTAAAAGATCATTGTCTTAAAAAAAAAGTCACGGTCATGTGATGATCCAGTCCTAAGTCCCAGTGACATCAGTGCAAAGGGAACTGCATGGGAGCGGCATGGAAGGATGCCGGTTAAGGATGGTGGACATAGTTGGGTATAACTTGCTTCACAAGGTAATAATAAACATAATTGTACAAGATGGGTTTGTATGGGTTAAAATATAAAAAAAAATTGAGCCAAATAAGAAATATTGCCTATAGATATATTTACAGGCGCATTTACTGGACTAATCTAAGCTGCTTTGCTGAAAGCAGTGTGTCATATGCAGAGCCCAAACCTGAGTAATCACTGTCTGGGACCCGGCGATTGATAGCTGCGGCCACGAATGGGATGCAAATCATGTATATATACGTGATTTTGCATTTCCGGGTAGGGGGCGCGCACATGATTTTGCGCACCGTGCTGCCTTGTAGTAGTATTTCTACTATAGGGCGGATGGGAAGCGGTTAAAGTAACGCAATGCCGTATCACAAAAAATGGCCTGGTCAGGAAGGGAGGTATATAATCTGGAAGGCAAGTGGTTAAACATACCTGGTGATCCTGCCATGAAGGTCCCTGTTCAGGCACTTCCTGTACAAGGTCCCTGTCCCTATCTCCCAATTGTTCTCCTGCGTTGTCACCCTGTCACATCCTTACAAACGGCCATGCCGACCCACAAAGCGCAGGTGATGGTCCACTTTTGTCACCATCAGGCTACCTGCCCTGGGAAATGCCATGCTTCCATTGTGGGAGTGCATGCAGGTAGGAAGTAGCTGTAAAGTGGCTGTGGGAGATCAGCAGCGCTGAGATGCAACAAGGAATTATTCATGGTACACAGTGCTGTATTAAATGAAATGTCATTCAGCTAGGCTTTCCTATAATAGCCATGTAAGTACGAAACAGAGAAAACGTAACAAAATCTGTTTTGAAAGCTGTTATCTCCTCAAATGTAATTTCTTGCTCTTCAGAAAGAACAATATATTCCTCCGCTTATCAAGGTCCTCTGGTGTCATCTCTTGTAACCCGATCCCCCATAATCTCTGTGGGATGGGGAATACGACACTGCCTCATGATACATTCCCATCATTAGAGATAGCTGACAAAATATGTCCATGTAGTCATACACCATGCTGTAATATAGAGATATCCAAGATGAGTCACAACACTAAAAATATTTGGTTTTGCAGTAATCTAGGTCAGGAAGTAGATTGTTCTAATTAGTACAGAAAAAGGGGAACCGTGGAGTGTTTTTACAGATTTTGTGATATATTTAACATTTAAACACACTCACTGCACCTCCTAAGACTTCATAGTACTGCCTCTGGTGGTGAATGTTGGTAGCACCTCTTTTTGAAGATGTGTAGAACAGCTGTTATGGTGCCTCTGGTGGTGAATGTTGGCAGCACCTCTTTTTGAAGGTGTAGTGTAGAAAAGCTGTTTTGGTGCCTCTGGTGGTGAATGCTGGTAGCACATTTTTTAAGGTGTAGTGTAGAACAGCTGTTATGGTGCCTCTGGTGGTGAATGCTGGTAAAACCTCTTTTTGAAGGTGTAGTGTAGAACAGCTGTTATGGTGCCTCTGGTGGTGAATGCTGGTAAAACCTATTTTTGAAGGTGTAGTGTAGAACAGCTGTTATGGTGCCTCTGGTGGTGAATGTTGGTAGCACCTCTTTTTGAAGATGTGTAGAACAGCTGTTATGGTGCCTCTGGTGGTGAATGTTGGTAAAACCTCTTTTTGAAGGTGTAGTGTAGAAAAGCTGTTTTGGTGCCTCTGGTGGTGAATGCTGGTAGCACATTTTTTAAGGTGTAGTGTAGAACAGCTGTTATGGTGCCTCTGGTGGTGAATGCTGGTAAAACCTCTTTTTGAAGGTGTAGTGTAGAACAGCTGTTATGGTGCCTCTGGTGGTGAATGCTGGTAGCACCTTTTTTGAAGGTGTAGTGTAGAACAGCTGTTATGGTGCCTCTGGTGGTGAATGCTGGTAGCACCTTTTTTGAAGGTGTAGTGTAGAAACAGTGTTATGGTGCCTTTGGTGGTGAATGCCAGTAGCACCTCTTTTTGAAGTTATAGTGTAGAACAGCTGTTATGGTGCCTCTGGTGGTGAATGCTGGTAGCACTTTTTTTTTTTTTTGAAGGAGTAGTGTAGAAAAGGTATTATGGTGCCTCTGGTGGTAAATGCTGGTAGCACCTTTTTTTTTGAAGGTGTAGTGTAGAAAAGCTGTTTTGGTGCCTCTGGTGGTGAATGCTGGTAGAACCTCTTTTTGAAGGTGTAGTGTAGAACAGCTGTTATGGTGCCTCTGGTGGTGACTGCTGGTAGCACCTCTTTTTGAAGGTGTACTGTAGAACAGCTGTTATGGTGCCTCTGGTGGTGAAAGCTGGTAACACCTCTTTTTGAAGGTGTACTGTAGAACAGCTGTTATGGTGCCTCTGGTGATGAATGCTGGTAACACCTCTTTTTGAAGGTGTAGTGTAGAACAGCTGTTATGGTGCCTCTGGTGGTGACTGCTGGTAGCACCTCTTTTTGAAGGTGTACTGTAGAACAGCTGTTATGGTGCCTCTGGTGGTGAAAGCTGGTAACACCTCTTTTTGAAGGTGTACTGTAGAACAGCTGTTTTGGTGCCTCTGGTGATGAATGCTGGTAACACCTCTTTTTGAAGGTGTAGTGTAGAACAGCTGTTATGGTGCCTTTGGTGGTGAATGCTGGTAACACCTCTTTTTGAAGGTGTAGTGTAGAACAGCTGTTATGGTGCCTCTGGTGGTGACTGCTGGTAGCACCTCTTTTTGAAGGTGTACTGTAGAACAGCTGTTATGGTGCCTCTGGTGGTGAATGCTGGTAGCACGTCTTTTGAAGGTGTAGTGTAGAACAACTGTTTTGGTGCCTCTGGTGGTGAATGCTGGTAGCGCCTCTTTTTGAAGGTGTAGTGTAGAACAGCTGTTATAGTGCCTCTGGGGGTGAATGCTGGTAGCACCTTTTTTGTTTTTTTTTTTAAAGGTGTAGTGTAAAAAAGGTATTATGGTGCCTCTGGTGGTAAATGCTGGTAGCACCTTTTTTTTGAAGGTATAGTGTAGAAAAACTGTTATGGTGCCTCTAGTGGTGAATGCTGGTAGCATCTTTTTTTGAAGGAGTAGTGTAGAACAGCTGTTATGGTGCCTCTGGTGGTGAATGCTGGTAGCACCTTTTTTTGAAGGTGTAGTATAGAAAAGCTGTTTTGGTGCCTCTGGTGGTGAATGCTGGTAGAACCTCTTTTTGAAGGTGTAGTGTAGAATAGCTGTTATGGTGCCTCTGGTGGTGAATGCTTGTAGCACCTCTTTTTGAAGGTGTAGTGTAGAACAGCTGTTATGGTGCCTCTGGTGGTGAATGCTGGTAGCACCTTTTTGTGAAGGTATAGTGTAGAAAAGCTGTAATGGTGCCTCTGGTGGCGAATGCTGGTAGCATCTTTTTTTGAAGGAGTAGTGTACATCAGCTGTTATGGTGCCTCTGGTGGTGAATACTGGTAGCACTTTTTTGAAGGTGTAGTGTAGAACAGCTGTTTAGTGCCTCTGGTGGTGAATACTGGTAGAACCTTCTTTTGAAGGTGTAGTGTAGAACAGCTGTCATCATGCCTCTGGTGGTAATGTTCGTACACCATTTTTTTTGAAGATGTATTGTCGAACAGTTTTTAGTGCCTCTGGTGGTGACTTTTGGTAGAACACTGACATCATCGCAGAACAAAACATAAAAATGTACATTAGGGGCACCTGACCAAATGGTGAAGAAGTCCAAATTGCCCATGACCATCACACCTATATGAGTTTGCTGGACATCCTATTCCTAAACCAGGTGCAGAAAAAATGCACATGATTGATTCATACTCTGAATGGTCTAGGGTTGTCAGTGGTGTACCCCAAGGTTCAGTGTTGGGACCCTTACTTTTTTAATATATTTATAAACAATATAGGGTCTGGGATTGAAAATCCCACTTCAGTCTTTGCAGATGACACCAAGCTGTGCAGTGGAATATCGTCCTTACAGGATGTCTTCAATTTACAAGCCGACCTCAATGTTCTGTGTAATTGAGCAACTATGTGGCAAATGAGGTTTAATGCTGATAAATGTAAGGTTCTGCACTTGGGGGCTAAGAATATGCATACATTATACATACTAGGGGGGGGGGTATAACTGGGGGAATCAATGGTGGAGAAGGATCTGGGAGTTCTTGTAGATCACAAGCTTAATAATGGCATGCAATGCCAAGCTGCGGTTTCTAAAGCGAGCAAAATCCTCTCTTGTATTAAAAGAGGTATAGACTCCAGAGAGAGAGATATCACATTTCCCCGGTACAAATCATTAGTAACACCTCATCTGGAATATGCAGTTCAGTTTTGGGCACCAATTCACAAAAAGAACCAAAGTAAAAAGAGGCATGGAGGAGCTCAGCTAAGAGGAAAGATTAGAGGAACTGAATGTATTCTCTCTTGAGAAGAGGAGATTAAGGGGGGATCTGATCACCATGTATAATACATAAGGGGGATATGATCTCCATGTATAATACATAAGGGGGATATGATCTCCATGTATAATACATAAGGGGGATATGATCTCCATGTATAATACATAAGGGGGGATATGATCTCCATGTATAATACATAAGGGGGGATATGATCTCCATGTATAATACATGAGGGGGATATGATCTCCATGTATAATACATAAGGGGGGATATGATCACCATGTATAATACATAAGGGGGGGATATGATCTCCATGTATAATACATAAGGGGGGATATGATCTCCATGTATAATACATAAGGGGGATATGATCTCCATGTATAATACATAAGGGGGGATATGATCTCCATGTATAATACATAAGGGGGGATATGATCAACATGTATAATACATAAGGGCGGATATGATCTCCATGTATAATACATAAGGGGGGATATGATCTCCTTGTATAATACATAAGGGGGGATATGATCACCATGTATAATACATAAGGGGGGATATGATCTCCATGTATAATACATAAGGGGAGATATGATCACCATGTATAATACATAAGGGGGGATATGATCAACATGTATAATACATAAGGGGGGATATGATCACCATGTATAATACATAAGGGGGGATATGATCAACATGTATAATACATAAGGGGGGATATGATCTCCATGTATAATACATAAGGGGGGATATGATCTCCATGTATAATACATAAGGGGGGATATGATCTCCTTGTATAATACATAAGGGGGGATATGATCACCATGTATAATACATAAGGGGGGATATGATCTCCATGTATAATACATAAGGGGAGATATGATCACCATGTATAATACATAAGGGGGGATATGATCAACATGTATAATACATAAGGGGGGATATGATCACCATGTATAATACATAAGGGGGGATATGATCAACATGTATAATACATAAGGGGGGATATGATCTCCATGTATAATACATAAGGGGGGATATGATCACCATGTATAATACATAAGGGGGGATATGATCTCCATGTATAATACATAAGGGGGGATATGATCACCATGTATAATACATAAGGGGGAGATATGATCACCATGTATAATACATAAGGGGGGATATGATCACCATGTATAATACATAAGGGGGGATATGATCACCATGTATAACACATAAGGGGGGATATGATCTCCATGTATAATACATAAGGGGGGATATGATCACCATGTAAAACACATAAGGGGGGATATGATCTCCATGTATAATACATAAGGGGGGATATGATCAACATGTATAATACATAAGGGGGGATATGATCACCATGTATAATACATAAGGGGGGATATGATCAACATGTATAATACATAAGGGGGGATATGATCTCCATGTATAATACATAAGGGGGGATATGATCACCATGTATAATACATAAGGGGGATATGATCTCCATGTATAATACATAAGGGGGGATATGATCACCATGTATAATACATAAGGGGGAGATATGATCACCATGTATAATACATAAGGGGGGATATGATCACCATGTATAATACATAAGGGGGGATATGATCACCATGTATAACACATAAGGGGGGATATGATCTCCATGTATAATACATAAGGGGGGATATGATCACCATGTAAAACACATAAGGGGGGATATGATCTCCATGTATAATACATAAGGGGGGATATGATCAACATGTATAATACATAAGGGGGGATATGATCACCATGTATAATACATAAGGGGGATATGATCAACATGTATAATACATAAGGGGGGATGTGATCTCCATGTATAATACATAAGGGGGGATATGATCACCATGTATAACACATAAGGGGGGATATGATCTCCATGTATAATACATAAGGGGGATATGATCAACATGTATAATACATAAGGGGGGATATGATCACCATGTATAATACATAAGGGGGGATGTGATCAACATGTATAATACATAAGGGGGGATGTGATCTCCATGTATAATACATAAGGGGGGATGTGATCACCATGTATAATACATAAGGGGGGATGTGATCTCCATGTATAATACATAAGGGGGGGATATGATCACCATGTATAACACATAAGGGGGGATATGATCTCCATGTATAATACATAAGGGGGGATATGATCAACATGTATAATACATAAGGGGGGATATGATCAACATGTATAATACATAAGGGGGGATATGATCACCATGTATAATACATAAGGGGGGATATGATCACCATGTATAACACATAAGGGGGGATATGATCTCCATGTATAATACATAAGGGGGGATATGATCACCATGTATAATACATAAGGGGGGATATGATCTCCATGTATAATACATAAGGGGGGATATGATCAACATGTATAATACATAAGGGGGGATATGATCACCATGTATAATACATAAGGGGGGATATGATCAACATGTATAATACATAAGGGGGGATGTGATCTCCATGTATAATACATAAGGGGGGATATGATCTCCATGTATAATACATAAGGGGGGATATGATCAGCATGTATAATACATAAGGGGGGATATGATCTCCATGTATAATACATAAGGGGGGATATGATCACCATGTATAATACATAAGGGGAGGATATGATCAACATGTATAATACATAAGGGGGGATATGATCTCCATGTATAATACATACGGGGGGATATGATCTCCATGTATAATACATAAGGGGGATATGATCTCCATGTATAAATACATCAGTGGTTCATATAGTGAACTTGGTGTAGAGTTATTCATCCTGAGGTCATCACAGAGGACAAGGGGGCACTCTTTACATCTGGAGGAAAAGAAATTTAATCTCCACACAGAAAGGTTTCTTCACAGTAAGAGCTGTGAAAATGAGGAATAGACTCCCTCAAGAGTTGGTTCTGGCCAGCTCAGTGGATTGCTTTAAAAAAAGTCCTGGATTCTTTCTTAGATGCACAGAATATAACTGGATACTAACATTTATAGGTAAAGTTGATCCAGGGAATATCCGATTGCCTCTCGGGGGATCAGGTAGGAATTTTGTTCCCTGCAGGAGCAAATTGGATCATGCTTTGCTGGGTTTTTTGCCTTCCTCTTGATCAATGATGGGTATAGGATTATAACTTTTTTTTTTAAATGGTTGAACTGGATGGACTTTTGTCTTTTTTCAGCCAGACTAACTATGTAACCACTTGGCAGAGCTAGTGGCATGACTGCAATGGCGTCATTCTGGCCACCCCTGTAAAGAGGGCTTTCTTCCCACTTTCCAGCACCAATGTAAGGGTCATTTTCCCAAAGGCCCTTGATAGACTAACCTTACCAGGGGTTCCTTGAGACCTGAACATTATTTCAAGGGTTCCTGTAAGGCAGACTTTCTTTACCGAGGAACCTTGAAAAAACTTTCTGGTCCCAGGGAACCCCTGCTAAAAATGTTTATATCTACAACTCATAATACATTAGTGTGATGGTTAAGGTGATGCATGCTCCTTACACTTGTGATCACACTTGTGAAGAATTATCCCCTTACAGATAGCTAAAAAGATCAATGGTTTCATTGGGATTTTATCTGAGCAGCAGAACTTGTTTTTTGCTCAAGGAACCCCTAGCAACCTCTGGAGGAACCCTAGTTGAAAAACCCAGCTCTAAGGCAAAAAGGTTGAGACAGGCTGCTCTAGGTAGAAAGCTTTTCAAATACACCTTTGGGAGAAAAGGCTGCAGTTCCCGAGCCATGTCATCCACTGATCTGAAGTCTTTAGTATAGGCAGCATAGGGAGGGTGAAGACCAGAAGAAGCTATTAAAGTGAAGGGAAGGCTATGGGGGGTATCGGTGAGGAGAACATGGACCTAAATGCCAGTGGAATCTGGTGTGAGTGGTATTAAAGGCCAAGAGATGTATTTTTCTAGGCAAACCAGCCAGTCCTGAGCTTGTGACCTGACTTTTTCTTATAGAGGTAATGCAATACAGCCTGGTCACCACGCTGCCCCCCCAGTCTATGATTGCACATTAGTTGGCACTTGGCAGCTGCTCCTTTATTGTCGATGATATTCAGATCATCCCTTCATGTGGCCAACAACGCATCTATCTGCTCGATGATGTCGCCGCTTTAATCCCCAACTTGCGTTTACCTGCCGCAGGCTTGTTAGCCATCATCAGTGCAAGATATGGAAACCGCAATGTCTATGGAGTAGTATTTGGGGAATAACACCGAAAAAGGGTAATAAAAGTATATGAAATATAAATAGGATAAGAATTACAGCAAATGTGTTCTAGCTAGAAAATATGCAAACGGTGAATTTATGCTTTAAAGGAAACAGGAGACTTCTTATCTATATTGCAGCAACAGCATGAAGAATACACAAAGGATTTCACTTCAAATAAAGCGAACTGTTTCCTATGGGAAAGTACACACAGAATTGTGGAAGTGCCTTTGATTGCAAGAAAGTAACCCAAGGAAGTCCCTGCTGTGTTTTACAATCATCTGAACATAGAACAACATTAGTAAACCAAGGGCGCAATGGGTTCGGCAGCCTTCTCCCATTCTGGATGTGGTGCAGCCGACGTAGAGCGTCTAAAAAGAACTCTGCTTAAATACATGGCTTAAGCCCAGCAGTACAAAGAGAAGCCACATCCGCCAATAATTAGCACAAGATGACAGAAATTAGCTATATTTAACACACGGGGGCTTTTAATAAACTGTCGGTGCAAAAAGAGGAATTTCAGCTTGAACCGGAGAGCCTTAATTACCCAAAGTGTTAGTTCTATTGAAAAAAAAAGCACCACCTTGTCTTAATTATAATGGAAAAAACAGAGCTAGGGCTTTGTCCTATTTCAGGAAGACGACACAGAGACATAGCTGAAAGAAAAAAAAATGTAAAGGTGGCAGACTCTGCTGGGAGTTAAAGCGTATCTAAAAGAATAAAAATGTAATATATTGCAACTTACCAGTTCCTCTATGCGGTGGTTTTCTTGTTTTCAGGCTCCATTTCTTTATTTTCACTCGGTGATCCTGCCGGTAAAGCACTTCCTGTCCTAGGGTGACAATGCTCACTGTACTGCATCTATGCTGGAGCAGCGTTGTCACTTAAGCACAGGACTACAGAACACTTTCCTTCTTCTGTTCACCATAATAAAGGGGGAGATGTTTTGTAGTCTGCAAGCCAGATGGAAGCAATGAAATTCATTTGGAATGTAGCACAGGCAGAGACATAGCTTGAAGCTTGTGGGCCTCAGTGCAAAATATGACTTTCCTTCTTCTGCTCAGCATAACAAAGGGGGAGATGTTTTGTAGTCTGCAAGCCAGATTAAAACAATGCAATTCATTTGGAATGTAGCACAGGCAGAGGCACAGCTTGAAGCTTGTGGGCCCCGATGCAAAAGATGACCTGGTCCCCCCCCCCAACCTCTTCCAACTCTGAGTCTTAGGGCAACGCTCCCACTCCACTCCTTGCATTTAGATTTGAATTTCAGAAAAGGTAGCAAGCACCATGACGTCACTGTGCCCATCCCGAGCCCACCCTAAACCTGAGCACCATTTGGCTGCAGTTGGAACTGCTTATGCGCAGTTCCGAACCCGACCCATGACCGTATTTTGTTTTACGGACAGTGGTTGCCATTTTTGGACATTTAGGAAGAGGGTACAAATTGGCAACCCTCTACCCTAACACCTGGTAATGACACATGCCCCCCCCCGCCCCTCCCCAGTTGTAACAAATAAAATGCCCCTTCCCACGAAGGTAATAACAGAGGTCCCCCCCCTCCTGGTTAAGACACATGCCCTCCTCCTTGCAGATAATGATAGCTGTCCCCCACCTCTAGGTAATGATAATTACCCTCTTCCTGGTAAATACAGATGACATTCCCCACTGCCGCCACCATCCTAGTAATGACCAGGGTTTTTTTCTCGAAAAATAAGTGCAGGTACTGAGCCACGTCCCCCACCTTCCCCCAGGGGGGAGGCGAGAGCGGGCCTCAGGTTCTTAAAGAGGCATTACACCACACCAATCACAACTATGGGCGTGTTTTTAACGCACGTCAAACTCAATGAGCTACTTGGATTAAGCTCTGCTGATCCCCCACTCAGTAGTAACCCTCAGCTCTGCTGATCCCCCACTCAGTAGTAACCCTCAGCTCTGCTGATCTCCCACTCAGTAGTAACCCTCAGCTCTGCTGATCCCCCACTCAGTAGTAACCCTCAGCTCTGCTGATCCCCCACTCAGTAGTAACCCTCAGCTCTGATGATCCCCCACTCACTAGTAACCCTCAGCTCTGCTGATCCCCCACTCAGTAGTAACCCTCAGCTCTGCTGATCCCCCACTCAGTAGTAACCCTCAGCTCTGCTGATCCCCCACTCAGTAGTAACCCCCAGCTCTGCTGATCTCCCACTCAGTAGTAACCCTCAGCTCTGCTGATCCCCCACTCACTAGTAACCCTCAGCTCTGCTGATCCCCCACTCAGTAGTAACCCTCAGCTCTGCTGATCCCCCACTCAGTAGTAACCCTTAGCTCTGCTGATCCTCTGGCTTGCTGATCATCCTATCTCTCTGGTCCCCACTCACCTCCCGCTATACTGCTCTCATGCTGCGCACTACGTGTGACATTACTAATTTCTCCTGCTCTGGTCCCCCAGCTCTGCTGATCCTCTGCCGCTCAGTCCTCTCTCTGGTACCTGCTGATCTTCCGCTATAGTGTTCTCACATTGTGCACCATGTGTGCCGTCTATGGAGGCTTTGGAGTTGCTTTGAAGTACCAAGAAAGTGACATAGGGTATAATTTTTGAAGTGAAGCAAAGCAAAGGCAACATGTAAACAGGACTGTAAGCTTACCATTTTTTTTAGTGACAAGGGCTTTGAGTGGCACTCAGAGTGCTTTAAAAAAGCTTGTCCAACGCCAGATTTTGAAGCAAGTGTAAACGAGCCCTTACTCTCTTCCTTTTGGTCTCTTTAATAAAATTGGAAGCATTTTGTTATATCTGTTACAATAGGTGCAAGTGTGTATTGTGTACACGTCCTGTGTTATCCCAAATAGTTCTGATAGTTCTGATCTTGGACTACAGATTGGTAAGACTTTAGGCTGCAGACATGAGAAGAGTAAGGGGTTTTTGCATAGTTTAGAGAAAGACAACTGGGAGGGCTGATACCACCAAGGTCTGATTCACACCTATGCGTTTTTCAGTGCATTTGCAGTTTTGCAGAAATGTGCTATAGTCCATTTAACATGGTTTCTGATAGGTCACGTCCACATCTGTGCATTTTCCACCAGTGAAGGGTCAGGGGCTCTTTTCCCGCAGCAGGTTGCTTTTTGCGTTCCATAGACTTCAATGGAAACACATCAAAAACGTAGTGCTTGTGTTTTTGATGTGTTCCTTCTGCATTTTTGCTGGTTTCTCCCGCAAGACAACAACCATCTCCCAAAAATGCGAAACGCATCAAAAATCCATTAAAAATGCAACACTTGCATTTTGGTGCAGGTCCATTGTAGTCTATTGCATGCAAAACTCAATCTGCTGCGGGGAAAAAAAAAGTCCCTGACGCTTTCCAAAAAAAGCATCAGCCCAAAACGCACAGATGTAAACTAGATCACTAGGAAACCATGTTAAACGGATTGTAGTGCATTTCTGCAAAACACATAGGTGTGAACCAAGGGTCAATGGAATCTGCCAGAAAGGGAATATGGCAGCTGCCATTGATGACATGTTACATGTCTTTTTTTTCTTTACTTTGCTCAGTGAATCAGCAGCCTGCAACAGGCATGTCAGTTGTAGGGACAATAGATATACACTTGTTCTGTTTCAGTGACCCACTAGGTTAGGAAGCAAGGATCAGGATGACAGTTTTGGGCAATGCATTTTCAAAAACAAGTCAGCAATAACAGCTCTCCTTTTGACAGATTCCCTTTAAGGAAAGAATAGCGTGGCAGATCTAACTGTGTTTGTGCAATTGATACACCTACAGGGCAATTGTATGACATTACATTTTTTTTTTTTTGAACAATGGTGATTGGATATTTATTTTTCATGTCCTGCATGAGATATCCTGGGGTCAAAGCCCTTGTTTGCCATTCACCAGGTTGTAACTGGTATATGTTTGAGGCTCAATCAAATGCGTTTTCAGCAGAACTGTAGCAGACAATAGACAGATTGCCGTGGAATACAGGATTTTTCTGCCTAGTTTGCTTTGCCTAAATCTGGGACAGTTCTTACATAAAGGGATACAGAAGAATGGTAATCATGTTGAGGGAATGCGCTGTCCCCCTTTGTTGTCACGCAGTGAGCTGATGCCCTCCCTTCCAATACTGAAAGAGTTAAGGGAAGCCCAAAACACCTGCTGTTAAAGAGACAGCATTCCCATTTCCACCTCCCTCCTCCCCTATGGCTGACCTAGAAACCAACATCCAGGCTCTAGGACCCAGCCATGGTCAGTCACGTGACTTGGGGAAGTAGTGATTTGCAGAAGACAGAGCCCCAAACAATGAATAATATGGGGGGAGGTATGGGGGGGGGGGTAGAGGGAAATAATGTTTTCAAATGGGTGAGTGAAGAATTTGATATGTGCGTTACTGAATACAGGTGGGCAATATGTACTAATTTAGGCAAACAAAGACCAGTGTTAAAGGTGCAATGCAAGAACCAACTGTTATCCATGTATATAGCATACACATATATATCTTGCATCCTACAATCCATGGTAACCACTAATATTTCACATTCCATTCTTTCAGCTTAGAACACTAAACCAATGAAATGCTGGAAAGAAAGAGCTAACCGGGGTTTAAAGGGAACATCCAATTAATTCAAATTAAAGCAGTAAAAATTGATGACCTAGAAACACCGGCTGATTATAATAAACAAAGATGGTGCTGCCCAATAACGTCTTCTTGCAGGTGGCCCACAATTTGAAATGGGCATTGGGCAGAACATTGATGACTAGGGCCATTGATTATGATACAGTAATGCTGAAGGCCCGTTCAGGATATACACATGCAGAGCACTCTAGCAGTCTCCTGTAACCTGAGAGCAGTTCCCAACAGTCTCATGTATAATGGCAATCTCAAGTACTATGGTAATTTTTTTGGAAACATGCCAGCTCTCTGTGGTTACATTGCCATCTCTTGGCAGGGGTATAAATGGGTTTTGAGTAGGATTGCAGGCACAAAGTTCTGAAGGTCAGATATGATTAGAGACAAGGGATGCTAAGTCCAATGTAGTTTGAGTGCCACTCAAACACCTGTATTAAGGACACTGTGGCCCCTTACATCCAGATTTTATTGTAGTTGGGTGTCCCTCATAAACACTCTTATTCAGGATTCTATGGCCCCTTACATCCATATTCCACTGGAGTTGGAGTGTTCTTTGGAAACACCCCTATTTAGGGCTCTATGGTGCTATGCATCCAGATTGCAGTGGAGTTGGAGTGTCCCTTAGAAACACCCCTATTTAGGACTCTATGGCCCTTTACATCCAGATTCCACTGGAATGTCTTTCAGAAACAGCTGTTTTCAGGACCCTATGATGTTTTACATCCAGATTCCATTGGAGTTGGCGTGTCCCTTGGGAACACCCCTATTTAGGACTCTATGGTTCCTTACATCCAGATTCCATTGAGTTGGAGTGTCCCTCAGGAACTCCCCTATTTAGGACTCTGTGGCCCTTTACATCCAGATTCCACTGGAATGTCTCTCAGAAACAGCTGCTTTTAGGACCCTATGACGTTTTACATCCAGATTCCATTGGAGTTGGCGTGTCCCTTGGGAACACCCCTATTTAGGACTCTATGGTCCCTTACATCCAGATTCCATTGAGATGGAGTGCCCCTCTGAAAATCCCTATTTAGGACTCTGTTGCCCTTTATATACAGATTCAAATGGAGTTGGAGTGTCCCTTGGAAATACCCCTATTTAGAACTCTATGATCCCTTACGTCCAGATTTCATTGGAGTTTCCATCAGAAACAGCCCTATTTAGGAATCTATGGCCCCTTTCATCCAGATTCAAATGGAGTTGGAGTGTCCCTCAGAAACACCCCTATTAAGGACCTTGTGGCCATTTACATCCAGATTCCATTGCAGTTGGAGTGCCCTTCGGAAACATCCCTATTTCGGACTGTATGGCTCCTTACAACCAGATTCCATTGGAGTTGGAGTGTTCTTCAGAAACACGGCTATTAGGACTCTATGGCCCCTTACAACCAGACTCCATTGGGCTAATTAGGCAAGCCAGCATGAAGAAAAGGGGTGACCACAAGGTGAAATAACCCACAACAGATTTTGATCCATTGGTAGATTTACAGTTAGTTGCGTATGATTGATCGTTGCTCTGTGCCTTACCAAAGTCGTTATTTTCCTAATACAGCAATTGTGACACATGCTGAATCCAGATTAGTTTCTATGGGAAACCGTCCTATTTTATAGCTTGCGCCAGTTCTTCCAACCAACCAATTCGATTTCTTTTTTAGTGCCCAGGTGAAAAAAACTGACATAACATTGTCCACTATTGTGATAGGCTTAATTTTGTTCTCCATTTTCCATACAAAGAATGGAATGGGAAGAAATAGAGTGCTAGCGAGAGGGCCAAATAGGGTTATCACAGGACAGCAAGAGAAATGGGAATATAGCGGAGAAGAGTAGACAGAGGAGAAGGAGGGAGAACAGAAGAGACGGATAGAGTGCAGGGGAGGGGGAAGCACACAGGATAAACAGGGAGTGGAGAGACTGTCACACAGAATACACACTGAAAGAGGGATACGGGGAGAAGAGACAGCAAGGATAACAGAGGCATGAAACCGAGATCGGCATAGACTGGGAGAGAGTGGCGAGGAGACCGACAAAGGAGGGAGAGCAACCTGGAAGAGAACAGCAGAATGAGCTGGGTAGAAGGAAAGGAGAGCATTGGCTGCAGGGACTGAGATTACAAACCTGGGAAGGGATAGAACAGCCCAGGCTATAGAAACAAGACAGAACACGGGAAGAGAACAGCACAGGGAGCAGAGACAAAGACAGCGACAGGAAAGGGGACAGCACAGTGTGCAGGAACAGAACCAGGGAAGGACAGACAGCACAGTGTGCAGGAACAGAACCAAGGAAGGACAGACAGCACAGGGTGCAGGAACAGAACCAGGGAAGGAAGGACAGCACAGGGTGCAGGAACAGCACCAGGGAAGAGAGGACAGCACAGGGTGCAGGAACAGAACCAGGGAAGGAAGGACAGCACAGGGGGCAGAAACAGAACCAGAGAAGGAAGGACAGCACAGGGGGCAGAAACAGAACCAGAGAAGGAAGGACAGCACAGGGGGCAGAAACAGAACCAGAGAAGGAAGGACAGCACAGGGTGCAGGAACAGAACCAGGGAAGGAAGCAAAACACAGAATGTAGGAACAAACACAGAACCAAGGAAGGAAGGACAACACAGAGTGAAGGAACGGACACAGAACCAGGAAAGGAAGCAATACACAGAGTGTAGGAACAGACCCAGAACCAGAAAAGGAAGGACAACACAGAACCTACAAAGCAAGGACAACACAGTGCAGGAAGCAACACAGAACCAGAAAAAGATAGACAGCACAGTGTACAGGAACAATCACAGAACCAACAAAAGGAAGGACAGCACTGTGTTAAGGAACCAAAGCAGAACCAGGGAAGGACAGGCAGCACAGTGTACAGAAGCCTACACAGATTCGGGGAAGGAAGGACAGCACAGTGTGTAGGAACTGACAGAGAACCAGCAAAGGAGACAGCACAGTTTGCAAGAACTGACACTGAACCAGTAAAGGGAGGACAACACAGTGTTCAGGAGCAACAAAAGACTGACCTACAGAAGAGAAGGGACATAGATGGTGACAGAGGGTGCAGGTCGCAGACAGAAGAAGAAGAAGGAGATCTAGTGCAGACAGTCTGGCTTGCTTCCTCTCTGGCCATGATCACAGCTGGTCTCAGCAATTAAGGTGTGCAGGTCTGTCCAGTCAGAGGACAGGTCAGGACAGAGGGGCAGGCCCAACCTGTGCATTTCTGGGGGGGCCCTCGACTGATGTGTGACCGGACCAAGCTTTGGCTGCACAAGACTCTCCAGGACAGTCGGACACGGGATGAAAGGAGCAGGGGGGTTCTCCCAACCAGCATCTGATTACTGACGGCTACAGGTAAGGAAACCCAGTATCTGCATACTAGCCATGCACCATTAATCGCTGTCGTGCCAGGCCAATGCTAACTCTTGTGTCCACCTCTAAACCAAGCATTACTCTTGCAAATGAACACACACCATGAAATGCTAGCTTATCAGACCATGCACTTTAACCCATTCCTTGGCAAACCTATCAATGGTCTTTGCCTATTTGCTATTAAAGACCTGCATTGTATTGCCGGTTGATGCATTACCTCTTAATTAAACCTTTGCACACGCATGATCTATGGCAAGCTCCCCAACTCCTTCTTTTTCAAGCCAGAGATAACATTACTTCCTTAACACTTTTTTTCTGCCTGGCAACTGCAGACCATCGCTTCACATATCCCATTAGCCATTCTCAGAGTCCAAGGCCTGCAGAGCGTTGCTCCGTTACCCAGTCCCTGCTACAACACAGATCACAGCCATAACCCTTTAAGTCTCAATCTGATATCTTACAAATTTTGCCGGAGGGAATGAATGAAATAACTAAAAACTCACACAATGATTGAATGTCAGGCCTCTCTGGACAAGGCAGGGTTTACGGAGTCCTATGCCAAATTTAGCACGTCTCGGATTAAATAGATCATTCTGTTTTTATAAGTATGATCACCACCTTTAAAAAAAAATCCAGCGTTTTTATCTTTCAAACGTCTGCTCTATTAATAACATTGGCATCAAGCCCCATTTTTCCTGGCCCAGCCAGTAAAATACCGGCCAGGTGGCACCCTATCGCTACGCATTACAAAGGCATGACTTAACAGCAGTGGAGGTTGGCATGTCCTGGAAAGTATGTGTACATCTGTGTACTTAAGCCTCTCACACCTACACGATAATGCTGTGTGCTTTGCTTGTATACATTGATAGACGCAGGGCCTCTGTGTATGAATGATATCTTCAGGACATTGTGTGGATGGTCAGGGCTACCTCTGCACCACTGTGCATTGTTGATGTGTGAGACGGAGGGGTGAATCACAGACCATTCACAAGGTCTCTAGGATAATGCAATTCATTATCCATGCCTAGGTCTGAGCCCCTCTCCTTGTTTCTAGGCATGAGAACATAAAGATATTTTCACAATGGAAGCAATGAAAAACCTATAGGTTCATTGAACCAGGGCCTCTTCTGCTTCTGCCTCCAAGGCAGTTTCTCTATTGATACAGAATATCATATACAGATTCCTAAGCTATATATCCTTTCTTTCATTGCAAATATATTTGCCAAATGTTATTGCTACCTGCATAAAATACTGTGTAACCAGATAGCTCTGGGCCCCATAGCAGTTGCATGGTCTACTTTGGCTATGGTTACACCTTACTTTGGTCATTAGGCCATATACAAACCCATACTATAACTAGGGATTGAAAAATATGTGCATTGTCTAAGGATGGCTTCCATTTTTCCATTGATTAGGGTTCATGCTCTGCTCATGCGCAGGCCCGTGTTAATCAAGGGGTGGGAAAGGACATTGGTTAATGGCCTACGAAGAGTAAGAGATGGAGCATGGGTTATACGCCATAAAAGAGCAGAGATAGGTGTAGTGTTCAGCAAATTTCTGCTCTTCTGTGGATTGGGTAAATTGATCCTTTTAAGGTGAACATTAATTTCAGATCTTTGTAAATGTGTTCCATTTTAACTGATTGGTGGAGAGTGGTACAATTTATAAATCTCGACAATACATTTGGTGAAATTTGTCAATTTCACACTCATACTATATATTTAGGAGATTTGCTTTATTTCCAGGTCAGATTGCTTTCCCTGTAAAGAAACCCATACTTCAGCTTCTTGTTACTAGAGGAAGCTGGGATCACTTATTTTAAATGGAACCTGCAGTGATAGAGAAATGTTGGCTGCCATCACTGAACTCCTTCTGAAAATTCTTTCTGAGTCACTGAGCTGAAACACACATGCAGCCAGTGATGTGAGATTGAAGGCAGAACACCTCCTCTACATACATGCTATTGGCCATAGGCCTAAAGTATTGAAGCCAAAGGTTAAGTACAACAACCAGGCAGCTGGCATTTTCAGGTGGAGGCCAACGATGGCTAACTTTATTTAAAAAAAAGAATGGGAGGCATAGTTTTTCAGTTTCTACAAATAATGTAGCCTTGTATATTGTTGGCCATATTTAAAACAGTGGAACATGATGTCTGAAAATTCACTGTAAGAAAAATGTCTCATTGCTTACAGCAACCAGTCCAAAGCCTTGTTTCATTTTCAAACATGCAGCAAATATAGTTCATTGGCTATTAATAGTCCCATAGGGCATATGAATAAAATGTATGCTACAAGACTATTTCTTGTTGCCAATTGCAACCAATCAGAATCTATGTTACATCATACAACTTTGTGTTACAGGTATGATTTGAAGCTAATTGGTGGTTACCAGAAAAGGTCTTGCTTACACATTTTTATACATTTACCTTTATACCAGTGGTCTCCAAACTGCAGCCTGGGGACCGGATGCGATCCTTTGCTCACCTTTGTGTGGCCCTTAGTGCACTGTTCCTCCCACTGATACAAGGCACTATTCCTTTCACTGGCACCAACCGTAGAGCACTATTCTTCCCACTGACAACAACAATGGGACACTATTCCTCCCACTGATACCAGCAACAAGGCACTATTCCTTCATTGACACCAATAGTGAAGCACTATTCTTTCCACTGATACCAACAATGGGGTACCAGTCCTCCCATTGACAACAATGATGAAGCACTATACCTCCCACCAGTACGAACAATATCAATGATGGGGCACTATTCCTCCTACTGACCACAGGTGCTAGGTATTTTTTTTACTCCCACTGACCACCAAGCCTGAGACATTGTTTTTTCCCACTAACATAGGGCATTTTCTATTCATGCTGGCCACACTTCGTCCCCCCTAAGGTCTGAAGGGCAATAAACTGGCCCTTCGGTTAGAACATTTGGAGTTCTACTGTTGTAGTTCTACTCTTGAACCTAATCATTGATCCTAGAAGAAAAGATATTACTTCAAAACCAACAATCTGTTAACCACAGTAAGGGTGCAAGTAGAATGAATCTTGCTTTACAAATCAGTTGGGGTCCTATATATTATAAATCATCCCAAAAACTCCACTGACTATAGGTTGCAAGCTCCAGGATGGTCCGTGATCAGCCAACATTAATAGCAAACAAACGATGGAGCTGCTCAACCTCCAAAAGTCCAGAACATGTTTGTTGACGTCATCCAATACAGGGAAAGTCTATCTACTCAGCTTCTGCGTTTCATCCCATCAGGAGCTTAGTCATAGAGAGTGAAACGCGTAAAAGGGCAGGTGAATTTTCTCTGTATTGGATGACATCAATAAATATATTGATATTTGGAGATTGATCTGCTTCATCCTTGTCTGTTTGCTACTGATGTTGGCGGATCACGGACCATCCTGGAGCTTGAACCAGTTTGCTAATGGGGTCCTGCTAGGGTGGTCTACAGCAAACTCTAATAGGTTTGTGAAGAAAAATGTATTCTTGTTGGCTTCAGTTCAAAAGTCACTACTCCCCGTGGCAGGGTTAAAGGTTCTGTGCAGATCGTGGTGGTGCTGTGTTTTGGACATGTCCTTTAAAATCCCAGGGAATATACAAGGCACTAGACACAAGCTTTCATGTAGATAATAAAAAGTCTTTAGTTTGAGTCCAAAATAGCCTTGGTTCAGCAGCTCTCCATTTTGCAGGGGTCTTCCCAATCAAGGGGGGGGTCACCAGGCATGAGAAATGTATGTACACTCAAACTGGAAGGATAGCCAAACACACAATGAGAGTACAAATATGTATTTTATTAATCCAGAAATGCAAAAGCATAACCACAAGAAGCCAAAAAGTGTTGGTCTCTTGAAGTTATACTTTTGCCATTTTCCTATACGTTTTTGCTTCCTGTGAATATATGTTTGTCGTATGTGCTTCAATAAAATACATATGCTTGGACTCTCCTCACATTTGGTACGCCTTTAAATACATATAGATGACCTTTTATTGAAGTCACTCATGTGTGAGCCAATTACATGCCAACGCAGGTTGTTTTAGGCCAGGCTCAGGTGAGCAAATCTCTCAATGAGGGCAACAAGAACTAAGGACTCTTCACCCATTACCTTTGTCACAGTTTTTTAACAAGATTCTACCACTATTTAGTTTTACTGCATGTCCAGAACATTCCCAGCATGTTGTAAAATATTTTAGACTAATAGGAAGTGCTTTATATGCCCAGGTTTGCTGTCTCTTGGTTGAAGGATCTTACATGGCTTAGTAACTAGTCAGTGCCCAACTATTTGCATCACAAAGTGAACCTGGGGATTGCCCATAAAGCAACAGGTTCTCTTTAATGATGCCCCATCATCAGCACATACTTACTTGCCCCCACTCCATCCTGATAAAGAAAAAACCCAGTACTACTGGGTATGGGCGATGATGTAACTCACTTGCATTCCTTTCATATGGCAATGCTGGTTCATAGTTTCTGGATACTTAGGCACTTACATGGGAAAAGAGAGACTCCTCAGATTTTTCCATTTATTCTTCAAATAGAGCTTCAGGGGAGCAAGGGAAAGGAGATATAAGCGGCTATTGGGGGCACCAGTAAAGTCAACCTATTGCTTGCCACAGGTTCAATTTAAAGTTGAATTCTTCTTGGCAGATAAAGTCACACAATTATGCAGCTTCCTAATCATTAATATATATTTTTTTTAAAGCAAGAAGCTTAAGTACCTGAATTTGACTTGGTATCAGCCTCTTGCATTCTACTGTGCTATTTATTACAGGTACTTACATAGTGCTGTCAATTTACACAGCGCTTTACATATATGTTGTACATTCACATCAGTTCCTAACCCTCAAGGGGCGTACAATCTAAGGTCCCTAACTCACATTCATACATATACATACTAGGGTCAATTTAGACAGGAGCCAATTCACCTACCAGAGGTGAGTGGGGGGGGGGATGGAGCGCTAAGACGCATCTACCCTCTGTGCGTTTTGGGGATGGACCATCAGCAACAGGGGTCAGTAGAAGGTCCATGTGGAGGTGGTGTCCAAGTCCATCTGTAGTGGGGGGCCTATAGTAGTATGGACTTGTCCAAGGAGGCAGCCGGCTGTAAGAGCTTGTAGATACTCCTAATGCAGGTAGAAAATAGAGACAGCAGCACCACTCTAAGTGTAGGCAGTTAAAATCAGGCAGATTTAATGGTAAAATTGCATTCACATGGGTAGGTAACAGGTAGGCATGTCAAGTGATGGAGGTCCAGTGGGAGCATCAGGTCCTTTGGCCACACTCTGGTGTTTTCCCACCACTACGGTGGTGTCCATGGGAGTAGCAGAGGGGTGCAGAGAGGCTCACAGGGATGATGTCACCATATGGACTGGGTTTCCAAGATGGTGCGCGTTTGGAGCATGCTCACTCCTTCGTCAGGCCGACCCAGCCAAAGGACCTGATGCTCCCACTGGACCTCCATTACTTGACATGCCTACCTGTTACCTACCTATGTGCGTGCAATTTTACCATCAAATCTGCCTGATTTTAACCATCTACACTTAGAGCGGTGCTGCTGCCAATTAACCTGCCAGCATGTCTTTGGAGTGTGGGAGGAAAGCCACGCAGGCACAGGGAGAACATGCAAACTCCAGGTAGGTGGTGCCGTGGCTGGGATTCAAACCAATGACCCTAGTACTGCCAGGCGGAAGTACTAACCACTTGGCCACTATACTGCCCCATACTGTACAGAAGAGCTCTGAAAGGGGGAGGCAGAAACAGATCAAGGATCAATTAGATGTGATGCAGTTCAAGAAGCATGCTGATAGGAGGAGAGCATGAGAGAAGGTGAAAACATCAAACTGCTGCTTCTACTTTCAATGGTATTCAATGGTTCGCCTGTAAGAAAAAATGCACTGTAACAAAGAAAAATTAGGCCCCTGCCCTACCAGGCAATATTTGGCTGTGTGGCACAGCTGTGTGAATCACAGAACTGGATGGAAAGAAATACAAATCATTTAGCATGTGAAGCAGCTCTCAAACATGTTGTTTTCTTAATTCTGCAAAAAACCTGGTTGATCCTGCTGTTCTCTATCTCCCCCTTCTGTCCATGTCCCCAATGCAGTTGGGGATTTTTCAGAGCAGTGTTGGCAGCTAGTGCAATGCTCAGTTTTCAGTGATTTTCTATGCTGAGCATTTTCTCCCTATCATAACTGTGCAGCCCATGTGACTATAGAGTGGGTGTATACACTGTGGTAAATGACAGCCCACTCCCTCCCTCCTCCATGGCCCACTAACCAACTAAACGCAATGGGGGTGGGATATTACATCTTGATTAATGGAGGCCTCACCTCCCTGTTATTCTAAGACATGGGCTGGAAGGGGCGTGACACAGGCCGTGACTGGCAGAAATCCTCCCATACCATGTTATTGCCAAAAAATATTTTATTTTATGTAAATTATTTATTTTTACTCTGCATTCCAAAAGCTGTTTTTTTGAACATGTGACTAGCAGCAGAGGACTAGAAGCTCCTCCTGTTGTTTCCATGCAAACAAGCTGGGAAAGATCTGGGTCACGTGATAGCTGTACATAGATTAGGAAAAAGATACTTTTTATTAAAATAATTACAGTGACATCATCCATATACAGAAAGTGAACAGATAATATAAATTAAACAATGTATGTTTAGTATCACTTTAAGTAGCCCGCAGATGATTCAGTTTTCTTTGTTCAAGCAGTAGGTTGAACAAAAAAAATGGCCTTGAATGTGTAGATGGGTGAACAGGGGCGGACTGACAACTCATGGGGCCCCTGGGCAATAGGGTATCATGGGGCCCCTGTGTCCTTGCCCACACTCAAACCACACCCAAAAAAGCCTATGAAAGGTACCAGGGACATCTCATGGGGCCCCCTACTGACCCCGGGCCCTCGGGTGGTGCCTGAGTTCCCCAATGGTCAGTCCGCCCCTGTGGGTGAATCACCCCCGCTGAGCTATTGTATACACTGATCAGCACCGCTGACTATAGCCGGCGGTGCTGATTGAATAGCATTTATCCGACGGGCTGGTTGTACAGAAGTTGAATGGTAGATCAACTTCCATACAACCACTGTCCCCATACATGGATCACGATTTGGCCAGTTCAGCTGAGTCGGCCAAGTTCTGATCCATGTATGGTCAGCTTTAATTAGTCTTAGTTGCCAAGAGCAGCCATTAATTTTTCCTCTCGCTTTGTCAGATATATGAACTGTCATTCTTACCAACAGTAATAACAATGTTTCCTGTTCTTGCCTCCTATGTAAAATCACCAGCCATGACATTTTGGTTAAAAAAGGAAGAGAGATTTAGTAGAAACATATGGAGCTTTGCATTTCTAGAGCTTGGTGCTTTTATGAAGTGGCGCCCAACATGTTGAGAACGGTATCCTAACGATGACAGCTCCTAGCTACAATATTGGAGGAAGGACCTTATTATGTTTTTATATTATAGAACACTCTCTGTAGTCAAAGTGTGCATTGGAAAGCCTGAAACCTTCCCTTGTCTGCCCCCTTGGGCCTTATTTATTAAAAAGCTTAGTAACACTTGTCAAAGATTCATCTAAAAGCCGCATAAGAGCTCTCTGACAAAAGAGCTATCTCAGTCAACTCATTGCAGCCAATCAAATTCAAACCTGCACCAGAAAATGACAGTCGGAGACATAAAATTTGAATCTGATAGATTGCTGTGACCCGGAGAAGTCATCTCTTCCTACAGCATTATTTTAATACTGCCTGCTGAGAAATATTTAATCTCAGATATCCTACAGACATCCTCAGTAGGATACAAGGATCCTATCAACAGTGTCTCTTTAAAATGCATGTTCTACCCTTACCATTAGTTCCTCTAGAGCGGGGGTCAGCAACCAGTAGATCATGATGTACCAGTAGATCTCAGCCAGGTGGGCTTGCTGACATGTCATTCCAGAGCTTCAGAGTTCAATGCAGCTGAACTACTCGTAAAGCTGGAGCTGTAGTAGGGAGCAAGAGCCGCATAGGTTGAGCTCTGATGAAGAGGGTACCTCCCTTCGAAACGCGCCAGGCTTACTGAGAGTCTTCCTTTTCGGTGGGATTCACACGTGTCTTGTACTTCAGTGTTCCAATCTTGGACTGTATATGCAAATAGAAAAACAAAAAGAGGGCGCACCGACCTAGTGCATTATCATTTAAAAGTATTTATTAAGAGAACAAAGTAAGTATCATACTCACAATGGACATAATAACACAGGCATATCACACTGAACAAGATGTTCAATCCAAACAGCATCTTAATCCATACGATGGAACCCTGGATGACCAACTTGCTAACGCATTTCGAGGACACAACCTCTTCCTCAGGTCTCTGAGTTCTCTCAATAAATACTTTTAAACGATAATGTACTAGGTCGGTGAGCCCTTTTTTTGTTTTTCCATTTGCATTTAGTGAATTTGGACCACTCCAGTCTTTTGAGGGCAGCAAGTGGTGCACATTCCAGAACATTCTTATTGGTTCTTCTGAGTCTATTCCCAGCACAGGAGAAAAGTGTTTGCTGTGCTGGACTGTATATGCGTTTTATATTGCTACGTTTGTGAGTATACATCTTATTTTAATAAAATCACATCTTTTTACTGAGGTAATGTGCAAGGTTGGTGCACTTTCTTTTGTTCTTTTGTTCTCATTTGCAGTATTGGTCGGGCTTCCCCAGCCTTGTTTAAGAGCTGCACAACCTTTGATCCGTTGGTGGACGAACTTCCATAGAGGTTGATCCATCCACCTACTTCTGATCTGGGTCCCTGAGCACAGGAGGTGTTGTTTCGGCTTTCACAGATCTTTCTTACACAGGTTGATCAGAATAGGTGTTAGGATTGGGGAGGCAGCATGTTTAAGATTTATGACAGAATTCTACTTTAGGCTGGACATACACTACTGGAATTTCATTCAAAAACTTTCATTTTCAATTCTTTAATTGCTAGTGGGGTCAATAGAGCATTCATTTTCAACCGCAGTGATGAAAAAGTTCAAAGGAACAGAATGAAAATTTTATCTCAAACAAATTTCTAACAGTGTAAGTGTTTTTTGTTTCAGAAATTACACTCATTCTAAAATTGACTGTTAAAAGCAAACACATTTTTAAAGTACTTTCCAATGACATTCACTTTAAATAAAGAAGGATATACATTGAACGTGTAGGCAGGTATTGGGCTGCAGTTTGTCTTCCGACCTAAAGGTGGCACTGTGCTGCATCTTCTTCAGGCTGGCAGGAAACCATTGGGGACTAATTTTGTCTCCTATTATGGGTTCTAGGCGGCCATTTTAGGGAGGCCAGCATCTCCTATTGGATCCTATTAGATGTTTAAATAGCAGTAGGTTAGGGATAGAGCCTCGCTTGTTAAGGAGAGAGCAGAATCAGTGCTAGGAAGAGGTTTTGACGAGGAAGGAGAGGGTAGGTTACTCTTACAAGATATCTATTCTCCAATTGGAATTGTTTCCTATCATCAGCTGGATAAACTGCAAGGAATTTGGGGATATCAGGGTGACCCAGTATCCTGGATTCCTCTTCTGAGTGAAGTGCTCCTCCTCTGACGTGTGCTTTCCCCAACATATGTGGTGCCATTTCTGTAAACTATCTTATTTCTGAGATCACTCAATTTCTACAACATTTAAGCATTTATAAGTGTTGACTCCCCACAATTTTTGGGTAGGCAGGATCTAAGTGAGGTATCCTTTTTTTGGGATGAATCTCACACAGTATCTAGTGCACTGATATATTTTGTATTGACCTTGAGCAGGCATATTAGAACCACCAATTAGCAAATCCTAGGCACTTTTCAGCAAATGACTAGTCTCGATATATCTGACAAGATGTGTTACCAGAGGATGGCTTCATTTTCAAGGGGTAGCATTCCTTGAGTGGTTCCAGCAGCCCACACTGTCCCCATGCTCCTGTACTGATCACCATAGTGAAGGAAGTGTTGAGGGAGACTTCCTTAAGCTATCCTTGCTCATCTGTGTACATTAACTGCTGTCCCTCACATTCAGGTTCCTGGGCCTGCCGCCTGACTAACCATTCACCTAAAGCTTGCCAAAGTGATGCGGGTTCCCTTTTTTTTAAAAGGTTCTCTCACCCAAAATGGCCACCAAATCTCTTGAGAATTCTGTGTCGGATCAGAATACTTCTTTCTCGAAGCACCAGACAGAATCCCTAGGGAATCAATTCCCTTACGAGACCCCTAATTCCATGCAGTGACGGCATAAGGCCACCTACAGCTGGGAAGACTACTTGCAGCTGTCTACATGTAGACAGGTGCAGTTTATCCTCCATTCTCTAGGTGGTGCTGTGTTGCTGTACCACTGTACAGATGGAATGGAGGATGGGAGGAATATTGCTTCTCTGCAGATTCCATAGGTGTCACCAGGGCAGCAGTGGTCTGATTGGACACTGGGTGACCTTGGTGGCCATCTTTAGTACTGGTAATGCTAATTAATAGCAGTGCCCCACTGCATTTGACATGCAGTTGTGAGTAGCTTGAATATGGATAGGAACCTTGCATGTTAGGGATAGGGAAATAGCCTAAAAAAAGGTTCCTGTTTGAGAAGGGAGAGATTAGGGACACCGCTGTCTGCACTGCTATTCAACCGGTCTCCACAATTACTGTACTTCATAGGACCTGAACAGTTCTTTCAAGTGCCACTTGTGCACCCACTCTATCAGTCAGCCACCCACCTTGCAGGTGGCACTTCAGTTATATAGCTAATGCCAGCGTGATATTATTTGCTGCTGAAGATATGCTTACTGGTCACTTTATTAGGTACACCTGTTCAATTGCTTGGTAACACCTATTGCTAATCAGCCAATCACATGCAACCCAATGCATTTAGGTATCTAGACATGGTGAAGACAACTTGCTGAAGTTCAAACCAAGCATCAGAATGGGGAAGAAAGGGGATTTAAGTGACTTTGAATGTGGCATAGTTGGTGCCTGATGGGCTGGTCTAAGTATTTCAAAAACTGCTGATCTACTGCTGACCTCTAGGGTTTACAGAGGATGGTCCAAAAACGAGAAAATATCCTGTGAGCGGCAGTTGTGTGGACAAAAATGCCTTGTTGATGTCAGAGGAGAATAGGCAGACTGGTTTGAGATGATAGAATGGCAACAGTAACTCAAATAACCACTTGTTATTACTAAGATATGCAGAATACCATCTCTGAACACACAACATGTTGAACCTTGAAGCAGATGGGCTACAGCAGCAGAAGACCACATCGGCTGCCACTCCTGTCAGCTAAGAACAGGAAACAGAGATTACAATTCGCACAGGCTCACCAAAATGGGACAATAGAAGACTGCAAAAACGTTGCCTGGTCGGATGAGTCTCGACTTCAGCTGTGACATTCAGATGGTAGGGTCAGAATTTGGTGTAAACAACATGAAAGCATGGACCCATCCTGCCTTGTATCAATCATGGATGTGCAGCCAACAAATCTGCAGCAACTGGGTGATGCTATCATTTCAATATGGACCAAAATCTCTGAGAAATGTTTCCAACACCTTGCTGAATCTATGCCACGAAGAATGAAGGCAGTTCTGAAGGTAAAAGGGGGTCCAACCCGGTACTAGCAAGGTATACCTAATAAAGTGTCCAGTTTTTGTATACTGTACTACCAGCATTACTGCGACTTCTGATATCAGATTGCTACTACAAGAGTGTCTGGAACTGTTACTTCAAGTGCCTGCCACAGTTGCTTGTAGTAGAGATTGCAGATTGTTGTCCATCTTGTTATGTTTTACCTGCAACTCATCAAAATAATGACTGTTGAACCATTTTCCTTGTCTTTGTTTGCTGTTCCTCCAAATCGGGTGCCAACTTTCCACATGCCACCCACATACCCACTGGTTGAGATTCAAGCATTGGTGGTGAGAGTTTTGTTGCAATGAGGGACAATTGCCAAGCACTTCCAACTATTGGATCCACAATCTTTCCATGAAGAAAAGGGGACAAAGCCTTCACTGCACGGACTCCAAGTTCATTTATCAGCTGAATCTTGAGGAAGATGGTGAAGGAACGGGGCACTGCAGGAGAGGATGGGCAGATGTCCCACCACCTGTTGCACTCAGTGAGACATCTGACGGTCTGTGGCCAGCCTCAGGCCAACTTGCCTGGTTCCCTTTTTCAGTTTTTACAAACAGCACTCACATTACAATTGACAGCTCCTAGTAATGTCTCTGGAAGAACCCTTCATGTTCCTTTTCTTCCTTTTGAGACACTTTTACTGAATATCCTTCTATGTGTACAGAACCTTTAGTGAATGTTCACTCACCCCGGTGGTGAGAATGTAGCAGTTGTCAGGGGAGCATGGAAAACTCTCTCGTGTCTGTCAGCCATTTTGAACGTTGCTTTTCAAACAACACATTTCTTTGTCTCTAGGACAACACGGAGACAATGGTTTCATTTGCTGAGTGGAAAAAAAAAAAGAATTGTGGACAAATGACTAAAATGTTATAGTCATTAAGTAATTCATAGAGGGTGGAAGTACAGTAAACCCCTTGTCTTGTGTTTACACGAGTCAGACAACGAGGCTGATGTCAAGATAAGTTCACGGTACAGACAGTTTTGACTGCAAATGAGGGTTATTACTATTATTAATACACGCTGAGGAGGACAGGTATCCATTCTGTCACACAGCTAGGCAACATTAAATAAAGAGCCGGGAGATAGATTTAGACCTCGTTCACACTGGCCTACTTAAGTGTACACCCGTGTGAGGGCCATGTTTTGCCTGTTCTACTTCAAAGCATCTGAGGGAAGACTTTATAATTCAAGCTTCAATATTTGAGTGAGGCTTCATTCACATGGGCGTACCCCCGTGTGAGGGCTGTGTTTTGCCTGCACAGAATGTACAGGTGTTCCATGCATCTCATTCATGTCAATCGGGACGCAGCAGCTGCAAAAATAAAGCTGCTACTTCAAACATGACATCGTTACCCCTTCGGTTGTCTTCCATGGGGTGAAGACCCGGATGAATGCTATGTTGATCAATAAACAGATGTCTAGCGTTCTTCATGATTCTCATCTGAGATTCCTTAAGGTTTGGGAACCTTGGATACGTTATTCCTTGCCATCCCTGCCTCCTACTTGTTGTGGCCTCTTATAGTCATTGCCTGTGCTAGCTCTGGATCCGTGATTCTTCTAGTTTTCCTTTCCTCCATGTTTTCTTTCTGATTCTTTTTTTTTTTTTCTCTATGTTTTTATATCTTCTTTTTCCTTCCTTCTAACCTTTTTTTTCATGATTCTCGTCATGATTCTCATCTGAGATTCCTTAAGGTTTGGGAACCTTGGCTACGTTATACCTTGCCATCCCTGCCTCCTACTAGTTATGGCCTCTTATAGTCATTGCCTGTGCTAGCTCTGAATCCGTGATTCTTCTAGTATTCCTTTCCTCCATGTTTTCTTTCTGATTCTTTTTTTTTTTTCTCTGTTTTTATATTTTCTTTTTCCTTCTTTCTAACCTTTTTTTTTTTTCTTTCCTCTTTTTTTTCCGGTAATATGATGGATTGCTGCTGCTATTATTTGGTTCGGCTTTTTGCCGTCCATCCTTGATGTCATTGGACATTCTGTTATTTGGCTAATGCAAATCAGCAGGTTGTATCTGTTTATGTGTTGTTGTTCTGCTCTGCCCCTCGAGGGTGTATCTTGAGCTTGTTGTATTCTTAAAACAAAACTTTCTTAATAAAAATATTGAAACAGAAACATGACATCCTTGTGGGTTTGGAGTCCTGCACACACACTCTCTGCATTCGGGGACAAGCAACCACACCCACAGGGATGTCCAATTAGGAGCAGCGTCTCTGTCCGTGCAGCTGCTGAGACCCAATTGAAATGAATGCCAAGTCTATCCTAAGATGCTTTGAAATAGAACTACGACATAGTAAAACCTGACCCTGACCACTTCTTAATTGTGCATCTGTTTAGAGCACAGGTGTCAAAACTGACAGCCCTCCAGCTGTTGCCAAACTACAAGTCCCATGAGGCATTGCAAGATTGACAGTTACAAGCATGACTCCCAAAGGTAGAGGCATGATGGGACTTGTAGGTTCGCAACAGCTGGAGGGCTGCATGTTTGACACCCCTGGTTTAGAGTGAAAATCTGTATCATCTAAATGAAAAGCTGTCACATCTCCAATGGTAATCAGATTTTTACACAGAGGTACAAAAAATAAAAATAAAACGAAAGCTGTCCATACATTAATCATGGTTTTTGTTTACCCAGCAGGTTGCTAAAAAAATGACCAGATTCCTGCATTCACACATTCATGATGGATGGAGGAATCACTCCCACTGCACTATTGTATGCTGACAGTGGGGAGACTTCCACTGATCAGTGCTGTCGGCTACAGCCTGTGGCACTGATTATTTGGGAAAAGCCTGACAGGATGGTTGTACAAAAGTCGATCGGTAGGTTGCTTTCTAGAAAACCAGCCTGCCCATACATGGATCGAAGTTCGACCAGTCCTTGCTGAACCGGCTGCTTTTTGATTCTTGGACTTTGCGAACTGCGAGCCTGATTTCTCGCCAAATGTGACGTTACCACCCCGCCTCTACACCTGGTCCAGAGAGCACTTTGCATTCATTGAGAAAATGCTAATCATTCTCTGAATGGCTTGTGTGCCCAGCGGGAAACCTTCTGAATTCACAATGCAGCTGGGCAACTGCTCGGTATGGAAGCCCAGAAGATAGTGGATATCTCTAGAGTCTACTAAAGTGATTTCCAGTTTATATTGGGATTCCACAGATTCGATATTTACATAGTCACAGTGATCCAAGCTGAACCAATGTAATTATGTAAAAATACCCATACCTGGAATTCTTCTTTAAAGTATACCTGACACAAAAGAAGCATGGCCTCCTTCTGAAAGTTCTAGCTGCCTGGTTTCAATATTATTATTATACAGGACTTATATAGAGCCGACAGTTTGCTCAGCACTTTACATTATGGAGGGAGACAATACAGCAACAATACAGTTCAATACAAGAGGGATTAGAGGGCCCTGCTCCTTGGAGCTTACAATCTAGGAGGGAGGGGATAGTGGTACAAGAGGTAATTAGCTGTGGGGGATGGAGTGATTGGGGGAGTAGGGAATTCCAGTAGTTAGCCGGGGTCAGGGTAGGCTTCCCTGAAGATGGGTTTTCAGAGTGTGCCTAAAAGTGAGCAGGGAAGGCGATAGCCTGATAGCTTGAGGTAGGGAGTTCCAGAGGATGGGTGAAGCCCGTGAGAAATCCTGGAGATGAGCATGGGAGGAGGAGACAAGGGAGCTAGGGAGTAGGAGGTCATGCGAGGAGCGGAGAGTACGGTTTGGGTGGTATTTAGAGACAAGGTCAGTGATGTAGTTAGGGGCAGTGTTATGACCGGCTTTGTACGTCAGTGTTAGTGTTTTGAATTTTATCCGCTGGGCAATTGGAAGCCAGTACTTCTGAGCCACCTAAAAAATGCATTGTACTGTATAATTGGTGTAAAAAAAAGTGTTAGAATTTCTTATATTTATACTTTCTCTGCAGCAGTGACTTAAATCGGTGCTCTATCCAAAAGGGGAAGTTACACTTTAAAGACTGGTTCCCCGCTCCCCATTAAGGATTGGTACCTTTGGGGAGTAGGTTCCCAAAATTGGCAGGTACCCGCTCCCACATCTGCGATCGCCTAGGCGATTGGAAGCGTAAGTTGTCCTCCTACCATTCCTCCGCGTAGTCTTCTGGGACACGTGACAGGCCTCAGAAAACGACGGGGCCATTCAGGAAGCACAGCACTACTCACGCATGCATAGTGGGCACCCGGCTGTGAAGCCGCAAGCTGTCACAGCCGGGTGCCCACACTAAAGATGTCGGCGCCTGGAATACCAGACGGCTGGTGAAATGGGCAGCGGGGAGGACACCGCAGAATCATAGGACAGGTGATTGGCTGTTTTTTGTAGCTGCTGACTTTTATTTTTTTACAGTGTGAGTGGAACTCCGCTTTAAGCTACCCATACATGGCTCGAATGTTGACCAATTCCTGCTGAATCAGATGACATTCGATTTGAGCGTGCACCTGTCAATGCCACCCGGGCTAACAAAAGTCAATTTTCCAATCAACTTTTGTCCAAGGAACTGGGCGGAAATTTGTCATCTGAACAGTGACTACATCCAACCAGATGCATTCACTTTTTGGGTATTCTGACAACAGTGGGTGTCAGCTGTCAGAATACAATGGCCAGCATGGGAGATTCCTTCATCCATACTGTTCAACATTGATGGAGGAATCGTTTTTCTGTCCTTTAGCTCGCAGACTGATAGAGAGAAATGTATAGGTACAGTATATGGCTAGTCTAAGCTGGCCATACATTGTCAGATTTTTTTTATTCTGCCAGAGAGTGGAACAAAAAAATAAAAAACAAACAGATTTTTCTATTCACACAAATGAGGCGTCTGGAGGAGTCCACCCTGCCTGGACATTGTATTCGGGCAGTGACACCTACAACAGCCAAAATACACAGATAAAGGCTGCAGCTGATTGGTGGTAGCTGCTGATTGAGTTCCCAACATGTCCCTTCAAAAGAAGGCAATTGATCGACTTGTTTTGAGTGGGGCGGGGGGTTCACACACTGATATTGAAATCTGTCCAATCCCTGCTAAACCGGCTGAAATTCAATCATTGTATGGCCAGCTTTGGACTAGGTGCACATTGGTGCGGTTCTGCGTGCCATGTTTGCGTAGCTGATTGGTGGTAGCTGCTGATTGATTTCCCAACATGTCCCTTCAACAGAAGGCAATTGATCGAATTCTTTTGAGTGGGGGGATCCACACACTGATATTGAAATCTGTCCAATCCCTGCTAAACCGGCTGAATTTCAATGATTGTATGGCCAGCTTTGGACTAGGTGCACATTGGTGCGGTTCTGCATGCCATGTTTGCGCAGCTGATTGGTGGTAGCTGCTGATTGATTTCCCAACATGTCCCTTCAACAGAAGGCAATTGATCGACTTCTTTTGAGTGGGGGGGTCCATACACTGAAATTGAAATCTGTCCAATCGCTGCTAAACTGGCTGAATTTCAATCACTGTATGGCCAGCTTTGGACTTGGTGCACATTGGTGCGGTTCTGTGTGCCATGTTTGCCCAGGCACGGCAGCCCATTCATCTGAATGGGCTGCTGTGTCTGTGTGTCCTGCAGGAAGACTGTCCCTGAGCCTTTGGCACCATGCATTTCTACATGCTGGAAACCGCACTGCGTTTTTCAGTACGTGGGGCTGCCAGTAAGAGTTAATGGTGTTTACTTAAAGCAGCATGGTTTTTAGTGCGGCTGCATGTAGATGTGGAAACGCATGCCATTTACACACACTCCTGCACAAATGTGAACCTAGCCCAGTGTTTCTCAACTCCAGTCCTCATGGACCCCCAACAGGTCATGTTTTCAGGATTTCCATTATTTTGCACAGGTGATTTGATCAGTTTCACTGCCTTAGTAATTACCACAGCTGTTTCATCTGAGGGAAATCCTGAAAACATGACCTGTTGGGGGTCCATGAGGACTGGAGTTGAGAAACACTGACCTAGCCTAAGGCCCCGTACACACCATGAGAATATGGGACGATCGTCCATTTTTTTTTCTTTTTTTTGCACGCTAGTCTTATATTGAAAGTAACGAGGTTACTAAAGTTACGAAAATCCTTGAATAACATTTCAAAAGTGATGTATTGTATTTGTATTGTATTTTTGAGAAAAAACTGTACTGCTTAAACGAAAATCGTATGATTTGGTATTGTACGAGAAAACTTTTTGCGATTGTCCCTTCGAATAATTTTGGACAAAAGCTGTGTACTAAGAATCAGATTATCGTACGATAATTCCGAAAGGGCTATTTTTTGTATGATTTTCTGATCGTGTGTACTAGGCTTTAGAGTGCATAAAAGGCAAAGACAGCCAGGCATAGAACATTCCGAAAACTAGACGGTCAGCAATGACAGTCTCCAAAAATGTTTCCCTGACAGGTGCAGTTTATGGGGATGTTAGAGAGGCCTTCCAGCTCTGAACCTCAGGTGTAACTGTACGCTGGGAGCTTTATTCCGATGTCATTAAAAAGCTACCCCCCGGGGAGGATTCTGTATCATGTGCTGCCTGTACAGGTGTGCAATGGTTCAGGAAGGGGGGGGGTCTGCATCTGGGTGTGCACCGAGGTGCGGCTGTACAATAGCCGGGGGCTGATATTCTACACTCATCATCACATTGTTCATGTGCAGATCTCCACCGACATCCCACTGAGTAAGTACGTCTGCACCAACTCATGGTTGATACAAGGCTTTTTTTTCTACGTTGTCATTTGTTTGTGATTTGACCGTCTCGGTAAGTAACCAGCAATCAGCACTAACTGGTTGTATGTTTTGTAATTCTGTCAACGGTATTAATATTACTTGCAATATGAGTTGCAGGGATCCTAGGTGACCACAAGCAGTCATGACTGTTATGGGGTCCCTTGACTTGTATAGAGGATGACAGCAGTTGTCACTTCTTATATAGTCAGAGATATGTTGGGCGTTTATCATGTGTATGGGATAGAACCATGTATGACTTTTGTGGACAGAATCATATTTTGTTCGAAACAGAACGGAATTGTACATGAAAACGAACAGAAGAAAAATCCAGACCAAATCAAAAATTGGTTTGACCACCCCTTGCCTTCAAAACAGCATCAATTCTTCAACTCTTCTAGGTACACTAGCACACAGTGTTGAAGGAACTCAGCAGGTAGGTTGTTGGAGAACTAACCAATGATCTTCTGTGGATGTAGGTTTCCTCAAATCCTTCTGTCTTTTCATGTAATCCCAGGCAGACTCGATGATGCAGCCCCCAAATTGCAAGGAACCTCCACCATGCTTCACTGTTGCCTGCAGATACTCATTATTGTACTGTTCTCCAGCCCTGCTTGAACCAACTGCCTGCTGCTACAGCCAAATGTTTCAAATTTTTGACCAATCAGTCCAGAATACCTGCTGCCATTTTTCTGCAACCCAGTTCCTATGTTTTTGTGCATGGTTGAGTCACTTAGCCTTGTTCCATGTCCTATGCATGAAAACATAAGCACTGGGGTGCAAAAAAATTACAGCAGGTGCTCTGGACTGATGGGTCACAATTTGAAACATTTGGGTGTAGCAGGAGGCAGCTTGTTAGGAAAAGGCTTGAGAACTGTACTATAATAAGTGTTGGTAGGCAACAGTGAAGCATGGTGGAGATTCCTTGCAGGTTTGGGGCTGCATTTCTGCAAATGGAGTTGGAGATTTGGTCAGGATCAATACTGGCAGATACTTATCCATCATGCCATACCATCAGGGAGGTGTGACATTGACCCCAAATTTATTCTGCAGGACAACGACCCCAAACATACAGCCAATGTCATTAAGAACTATCTTCAGTGTAAAGAAGAACAAAGGAGTCCTGGAAGTGATGAATTGGCCCCCACACAGCCGTTTTCAACATCATGGAGTTTGTCTGGAATTACATGAAGAGACAGAAGGATCTGAGACAACCTAAATCCACAGGAGATCTGTAGTGAGTTCTTCAAGATGTTTGGAACACCCTACCTGCCGAGCGCCTTCAAAAACTGTGTGCAAGTGACCTAGAAAAACTGAAAATTGATGCTGGTTTGAAAGCAAAGGGTGGTCACACCAAATTTTGGTTGGATTTGGATTTCTCTTCTGTTCATTTACTTTCCATTTTGTTTATTGATAAAAATAAACTATTAACACATTTATTTCTGGAAGCATTCTTCATTTTATAGCATTTTTTCACACCTGCCTAAGACTTTTGCACATTACTGCATATATATATAAATTGAAAAAAAAATGAATAGAATAGTATGTGTACAGAAGTGTAAAAATGAAATAGGATGATGTGGACAAAACATGAACACTTATGTGCAAAAAGTTTTCAGTTTATTACAGGTATTTACATAGCGCCAACAATATATGTAGCACTTTATCCACCTACAATCTAAAGTCCCTATCTGACATGCATACACACATACATACCAGAGCCAATCCACCTACCAGCACGTCTTTGGAATGTGCCAGGAAATCCACACAAGCATGCAAACTCCATACGGGTAGTGTCTTCATCAGGTTGAAACTGAGAACCCCAGTGCTGTAAAGCAGAAGTGCTAACTACTAAACCACTGTGCTACCCAGAATAGACTTGTATGCAAAAAGGTTCCTGTGGACATCATAAAATTGAGCAGCAGCATAGGGGCAGGATTAGTGGTAATGGCATTTGTCACTGGGCTCTTGCTCCAACGGGGGCAGAGCCAGACCCTTTGCTGTTCCCTACAGGTAATTTAACAAGAATCCCTCATCATTGCAAAGCTACTAATAACAGTATCAAGGTCATTCCCAGTGCATCCCCTGCACTTGGCCATGTGATATGATGTCACAGCAGGAGCATAGGCAAAAGAGTGGCTGTAATTGCAGCTGTCAATGGGCTCCTGCTCCAAGGGGGCCAGATTTAGACCCTTTGCTGTTCCCCTCAGATCAGCCCAATGCATGCACTTCAGATCTCCAATCAGCCCCAATGCATGCACTTCAGATCTCCTATCAACCCCGATGCATGCACTTCAGATCTCCAATCAGCCCCAATCCATGCATTTCAGATCTTAAATCAGCCCCAATCCATGCATTTCAGATCTCAGATCAGCCCCAATCCATGCATTTCAGATCTTAAATCAGCCCCGATGCATGCACTTCAGACCTCAGATCAGCCCAATGCATGCATTTCAGACCTCAGATCAGCCCAATGCATTTACCTCAGATTCAGCCCCATTGCATGTACCTCAGATCAGCCCAATGCATGTACTTCAGATCAGCCCCGTTGCATGCATTTCAGACCTCAGATCAGCCCAATGCATGTACCCCAGGCCAGCCCCAATGCATGCATTTCAAATCTCAATTCAGCCCTGATGCATGCACTTCAGATCTCAAATCAGCCCCAATACATGCACTGCACACCTCAGAGCAGCCCCAATCCCTGTATTTTTAGGAACACGGGGTACCACAGTGGGCGTGCTGGCAGTCTTCTTCTCTACAGCAGCTACCTTGCCTTATAATTGACAGCCTAGTCTGTGAAAATATACAGTGTACTGTACTACTGTAATATATATATATATATATATACACACACACAGGCTTCTTACAGAAGGGTGTTAAGCTTACCATTCTCTGAAAAGCGATCTGTGGTGGATTGCTTTTCAAAGGGTAGTATAGCAGCTGACAGGCATTCAGGAGGCACTACACCGCCTCCTGATACTTTTTATTATTATTTTTTTTTTTTACTTTTTAAAACTTTTGAAAAAATTGCTGAATGGCTATTTTACATTATGAGACTGTGCCATAGCTGCAAGCCAAGCATTTGATTGCTGCAGCCCCATTAATCTCTGCAGCCAGAGTTAAAAATGCTGCAGCCGTAACGCATCACAGCCACAGCATATGTACAGCTCTATCAGCCTGTAAATGTTAGGATTTGGGTGGGTGGCTGGGGGCAGTAAAACCATGGCTCAGCTGCCTGTTTTACCGCCTCCCCTCCAGTCACCCATGTGAAAGCGCCCATGCTCAATATGTTTGTGCAGAGCTATCACAGTACCTGTTCTCTGTGTCATTTCAAGCTTCTTCTCACTGTTTGGATGCACATTACTGCATCCTTGGTGTCAGGTACTCTGGAGTACACAAATACTGAAAGATCATTATCTGGGTGTCACCCGGCTGTCTCATTCAGACAAATCCATGTGTGTGTGTTTTGTATATGATATCACCGCACTTCTTTTCTGTAAAACCATATGGATCGTGTTTCATAAACAAACCCACACATATCTCACTGTTAGTAAACAATTCTTTTTGGTTACATTGTATATCCATAGCCGTTCAGTGCTATTGGTTTTTTTGTTCATTTTTCCTTTCCCTCTGGGCTTTTCTAGGTCATGCGCAATGTACGCAAATGCATGTGACCTTAGAAAGCAATTATAAAATGTATAAATGAGTGGAGAGCAATGTCACCTGTCCTGTTTTCATAAACCTACATTTCTCATTGGTTGAGATGGGTTGCCATACTATGTTACATGTGCCCAATCATTAGCGGTTTTCTCGCCTTCTTCTGGATCAACTTAGCTTAGTGGCTGAATTTTCTACATAAAGGTTGAACGTGATGCCATATGTCTTTATTCAGCTTAAGTAACTGCATATAATAGGTGAAACGTGCCGCCTTGTGTCATGGAGCACATCAGCTTTTCTTTGCTTATGAGCCCTCAGCTGGGTACCTGTCCACATAGTGCTATTAATAAAGCTGTGTGAAGAGCGCTGAGGGTTGTCAAACTGGAGGAGCCCATAGCAATCTGTCAGAGTTCAGGGCACTATACTGCAGTCAGAACACAGAGTACTTTTTGAGTGGATCATTGTCCTTCCACAAAGATATGATCTGTGAAAGATAAATAGATTGATAGATATGATCTGTGAAAGATGAATAGATTGGTAGATATGATCTGTGAAAGATAAATAGATTGATAGATATTAGATAAACACAGAAAGATGGAACAACAGTAACCAGACATGAAATTTATAGACAGGAATAAGATGGATAAATAGATATTAGACAGATGATGAATAGACATTGGGACAAGCAGACAGAAGAAATGTTATAAAATGCATAGACAGACAGACATGAGATGGGAGATGAGATGTATGCACGGATGGACATGACAAACATAAGCTAGGCAATAAAGATAGATGGATAGATAGATAGATAGATAGATAGATAGATAGATAGATAGATAGATAGATAGATAGATAGATATTAGACAGATGATGAATAGACATTGGGACAAGCAGACAGAAGAAATGTCATAAACTGTATAGACAGACAAACATGAGATGGGAGATGAGATATAAGGACGGATGGACATGACAAACATAAGCTAGGCAATAAAGACAGACAGACAGACAGATAGATAGATAGATAGATAGATAGATAGATAGATAGATAGATAGATAGATAGACAGACAGATAGATAGATAGATAGATAGATAGATAGATAGATAGATAGATAGATAGATAGAGAGATACATACATACATACAAACATACATAGATTGATAGTTTAATAGATAGATATTAGATAAACACATAGACAAATGGGAAGACAAAAGACAAAAAACAGCCATGAAATTTATAGACAGGAGTAAGATGGATTGTAAGATGATGAACGGATGATGAATAGACATTGGGACAAGCAGACAGAAAGCAAGTCATAAAATATATAGACAGACAGACATGAGATGGATAAATAAATAAATAGTTTAATAGATAGATAGACTGACTGACTTGATATGGATAAACAAACATTAGATAAATAGATAGATAGATAGATAGATAGATAGATAGATAGATAGATAGATAGATAGATAGATAGATAGATATTGATATTAGACAGATGATGAATAGACATTGGGACAAGCAGACAGAAGAAATGTCATAAACTGTATAGACAGACAGACATGAGATGGGAGATGAGATATAAGGACGGATGGACATGACAAACATAAGCTAGGCAATAAAGATAGATAGACAGACAGACAGACAGACAGATAGATAGATAGACAGACAGATAGAAAGATAGATAGATAGAAATATAGAGAGATACATACATACATACATACAAACATACATAGATTGATGGTTTAATAGATAGATATTAGATAAACACATAGACAAATGGGAAGACAAAAGACAAAAAACAGCCATGAAATTTATAGACAGGAGTAAGATGGATAATAAGATGATGAACGGATGATGAATAGACATTGAGACAAGCAGACAGAAAGCAAGTCATAAAATATATAGACAGACAGACATGAGATGGATAAATAAATAAATAAATAGTTTAATAGATAGACAGACTGACTGACTTGATATGGATAAACAAACATTAGACAGATGCATACATAGATTTATAAATTGACAGACACATGAGTTAGGAGAGATAGATAGATAGATAGATCATAGGATAGATAAACAGATATTAGACATATGCATAGATAGATTTATAGGTTAACAAAAGGACGTAAGTTAGAGAGACATGGAGACACAGACAGCCCTAACACAGATAAATAAACAGACGGACAGACTGGTGGACATATATTTCATTATATTGCTTATATTGTTTTGTCCAAATCAAAGTGCTGAAAGGGAATCTGTGATTGGATGCCATGGGCTTTAACCATGGTTGGTCCCTCCTTAGTGTGTAGTGGGTGCAGGCAGCGCGGGGTTAATCCGTGTGTTAGATGATCTATGGAATATCTGTTGGTCTATGAGAGGTTCAGGAACCTGACACTGTGCAGACAATGGGGCCAGGGATAGGATTCAATATGCTTCATTTTGCTGGCTCTCCCACCGCAGGGTGACACGATGACAAGAGGACTGACTGTACTGTGAATGTGGAGATCACACAGACACAGGAGACCAATTCTGCCTTAACCCCCTGCATGCCGCTGCAAAGAATGCCACCGCCGCTCTCTGCTCAGCTACACAAGGCTCACTCATTATGCTTGTTTTTTTTTTTTTTTGTTCCCGTCACCACACAGTGACACAGTGACCGAGATTGTACCTAGGGGAGATGTACAAGGGTAAATGGAACAAAGCCGCCTTAGAATATCGCATTGTAGGGGTATATGAGATCAAGGGTACGATTTGATATAAAATCAGGCGGGGAGGATACAGCTTGGTGAATATAATAGATGGAGATGATTTTATGGAGGGCCTTTCATGAATCTGCAAACTGATTTAATCTAATGTGAAGATTTGAGGTTTTCTAGCCTGTCCTCAGGACTCATCACCATGCATGTTCTGTGGATTTCCAGGGCTACTTACGTCAATCAAGGATTAAGCCTCCTGTGTTCCAAATAGGAGATCTAGAAAACATCTTATTGGTTTCTGTTGGGTTTTTAATAAATCTTAACTGGAGAACAGAGCTTTAGATCCTAACCACACAGCTTGGTCTGTATTGGTGCTAATTCCTGTGAACGAAAAAAAGGAAACTGTGAAAACACTTCACACAAAAAAAAGTACAAGGTTCCAGACAGGGGCAAGGTACTCTAATTCACCTAGGCTGAAACCAGGCAGACTCTGCACCTTAGGGACCTGGCAAACTTAGTCCACCAAGTGCTTGGTGAGGACTCTCCTGAAGAGATAAGGGATAAAGACATGAAAGCCACCTGCACTAGGGCAGGCCCCAAAAAAGGTTTATCTCCATCTAATGCTCATGGTAATGCATGGTCATCTCTTTCCCTTGGACCAGTGGGATATGCGAATTTTATAGTGATGGTCTTCCTACCCAAATTCTTATAGTTTTTTTTTTCAGTAGCCATCTACCACCCTCCCTTGATACCCTTTTTTACCAGAAAACAGACCGTATCCTTTCTTCATTTATTTGTAATGAAAAAACTAAAACACTCTACCTTTACCCCTAACAGGAGGTGGTCTTGCTCTGCCAAACTTCTTAATGTATTATTGGGCGTTGGTTCTTGTTACAAATGCTTTGGTGGTTCTCACACACAAGGAACAATGCAAGAAAAAAGGCTGGCCTTTTTAGGATCCTACTGTGAACTTAGTAACTTTCCCTTTAGGGGTCCACACTCCAACCCAGCCATTACAGTCCCTATGCATACTACCTTAGCTGTTTAGAGACAGGCTACTTCTTCACGTGGAGAATTCCTTCTCTCCGTATACTCCCGAGGCAATCCTACTTTGTCATACCTCAATGATATCCCAGACCCCCAATGGAGGGCTAGAAATGGAATTAGGAACCTTCATTATATTATGCCTTGTGGTGCCCTATGACACCTTAAAGCAGGTCTATACTTTACTGTTTTCCATTATTTACAACTATGACAAACAATTACTGCCCAATTCCCTAGCAAAATACAGTTGATCTCTGACTCTATAGACAGCTTGCTATCTACTAAGGCACCAGCCAAATGTCTTTCAGCTTTATACTTTGCATTGCTCTGCACAGATAGTCCTACACTGACCACCCTTTACCAACACTGGCAGGTGGATATCTCTTCATTAACAGAAGAAGACTGGGACGAATGTCTACAGTGTTATTTGACCAATGTAATTCCGGCTAAGGATAGGTTCATACAACTTACATTTTTACATTGCTCATATTTCACTACTATAAAAATGCCATTGATGCAGAGTTGAAATTGGACCCTTCCTTCACGTGGTGTGGGATTGTCCTTAAATGCAACCATACTGGCTTGAAGTGGCCCAAACTATCAATACAGTAGGGGAACTTAAGTAAACCTAGGACCCCCCCCTATTTTTCTTGTGGGCATTGTGGATAATGTTGAAACCTCCTGCTATAAAAGGCTTTTTCTATATTTTAAACTGCCTTTTATGCAAGGAAGGAGATCGTTCTGCATTGGAATTCTTCTGCAACCCCCACCCTGGGCATGTGGAAGACATTTCTCAATGGGACCCTCCCTCTGTATAAACTTACATATGCAGTTGAAACTACCTGAAAAAGTTCTACAAAATCAGGGCTTTGTGGGTCAGCGCTCAGGTGCTGACTATATGATGGTTGCTTATCTTGAACGTACACTGCTCAATTGACTATGAACATGATGTCAGTCATTGCGGTGACCCCTTCCCAATTATATTGCAATTGAGTTCTCCTTTTGTCTCCTTTTGTCCTACACTGGTGGTCTTCATGATATGCTCTCTCCTTGTTTCTTTTCCTCTCTCCTCCCTTCCCTCTCTCCAGCCCCTTGTTCTTTACTTTCTCCTGACCTCCATGATATTGTCTAGCACAGGGTTTCTCAACAAGGGTTCCATGGAGCCCTATTTATTTATTATTTATTTCAGGTACTTATATAGCGCCGTCAATTTACACAGCGCTTTACATATATATTGTACATTCACATCAGTTCCTAACCCTCAAGGGGTGTACAATCTAAGGTCCCTAACTTACATTCATACATACACATACTAGGACCAATGTAGACAGGATCCAATTAACCTACCAGCATGTCTTTGGAGTGTGGGAGGAAACTGGTGTACCCAGAGGAAACCCATGCAGGTGCAGGGAGAACATGCAAACTCCAGGCAGGTGGTGCCGTGGTTGGGAATCAAACCAACAACCCTAGTACTGCCAGGCGGAAGTGCTAACCATTTGGAACCCTAGAGTTCCTCCAAAGGTTGCTAGTGGTTCCTTGAGCAATGAACAACTTCTGCCTCTCAGATAAGTTTCCATTTACACCATTGATCCTTTTAGCTATATGTAAGGAGGTAATGACTCCAAGTGTAAGGGGCATTCTTCCCACTGACCATCACACTAATGTATCATTAGTTTCTTGCTGACCAATTGGCCATAATGTCTGTTTTGGTACCGTTGTGCCTGTGTAAATTTCAGTAAAAAAACAAATACATTTCTGTCTGAAAAAAAAAAAAAAAACACTCATGCAATGAGGGTGCTCATGCAATAAATAACAAATAAAAAGAAATAAAAAGTGCCAACTCCATTACTCAAGGCAGACCTTTTGGCTGGTATAAACATTGCTCTAGGCTAGCCAAAAGGCCTACCCAAAAAAGCATGTTAGAAAAAAATTGTAACTGACGTGACCCAGGGGCAGTGAAACTCAGTGGGGTCCCAAACCCATAGTGTTTTTCTGGCACCCCTGTGATGCCACCCCAAGGGGACACATCACAGGGAGATCCACTTGTGTCTTTTGTTCAACCAGACTAACTATGTAACTATAGTCTATGACTGGCATGGTATTGACCAACCCCTTTTATAGCAACCTCAACTTTACTCAACAGACTGAAAAAACCCAACAAGCTCAACATAACCCAATGAAGACACACATCAACGAGCATTACAACACACATACAAAATGCATAACCACCGACATGGAAAGGTGTGATTCCAGCCTAAGGATCTGTTCATACTTGCTGCCCACAACAATCCATTGTGTGCCGGTGGTGGGGGCATTGTTTTTTCTTTTTTTTTTTATTCTCAGGTAACATGTCCTCGGTCTCCAACTGTCTCTTGTAGCAAATCCCCAGTCTCCAGTCACCCTTGTATTATGTACACAGCATCTTCCAGTATGCCAGCATTGTCTCCAGCTTTCTGTAACATAACTTGTACTGAATATTATGAATGCCAAAAGTGCCAAATCAGTAGTTTGCTACCTTCAATTTAAAACTTCAACTTCCAGCAGCTCTAGACTCTTCTGGGCATCTGTTCACAACAAATCGTCATTCAAAATGACTGCACTCATTGTGAACTGATTAACATTCATCAATACTTGTTACTTTAAGAGTATTACATTACTGTTGGTCTAAGCCCTCCATCTTGGTAACCAATTTAAATACAAAAAAAAACTTGTAGACAAAGGGTGGATACATTATGAAAAGCCTGGAATGGTCACCGGCTGGATAAAAGTGACTAATTGATTAAAATAAGTGAAACATTAGCGAGCACTGTGTTCCATCAATTACCCCTTTCCTGTGTTGCTGAAATCACAATCGGACATTGACAGAAGGCTTGCTGGTGCCCAGACACTGTACATCAATGAGAAAGAGATTCCCTATACATTTGCTGTATGATTGGTATATTTACAGTGTTCTAAGTATATACAGTAGACTCAACTCCTGCCTAACTCAGCCATTCCTTTTTTTAACATAGTTCTTCCATCTTGCAGTTCTAAGTGGCAATGTTAACAAGAAACATTTAATTGACTAAAGCAGCCCATAGATTATGCAATTTTCCTTCCAAAATCGCTCAGTTTCCCCATCAACACAGTCGGTGTTGATGGGGGAATCCGTTACGCAGCGCTATTGTGTTCTGTCCTGTCAGATTTTTTTCATGAGATCACTGCCAGAGACTATAGTCACTGGCAGTGATAATTTTGTTCTGCCAGCAGTAAGGCCCCCTGCCGGCAGAACACAATGATCACAGCTCGCGGCTATAGCTGCGGGCAGTGATCTCATGAAAAAAATCCGACAGGCTGGCTCATAAAAAAAATGTGACAGGCTGGTTGTACTGACGTTGATGGATGAATCGACATCAGTACAACCAGTCTGCCTATTGATTAATTGAATCTCGGCCAGTCCCTACTTAACCGTTTGAGATTTGATCCATCAATGCAGGTGTTAGTAATGGTGTCTGTGCTTGGAATGTTGCATTTCTGCACAGTATACTACTAGTCTTATCTGTCTAGTCCCAGCAGGGCCGCCATTTAAATATTCTGAACCTCAAAATACCTAGACCAGGAGTCCCAAAACTTTCTAAAAACGGGGTCAGTTGACTGTCCTTCAGAGTTTGGGGGGACCGAACTGTGGCCAGTGGGTGCAGAAAATGTCCTAGTTTAAGTGGGAGTAATCAGTGGCTCAGGCTTTGTGGTCAGTGGGAATAAAACATTTACATAATAAATGTGGTCAGTAGGAGAAAGAACAGTTCTCCACCTTTGGTGTCAGCCGAAGAAATAGAGCATCATCATTGGTGTCAGTGGGAGGAATAGTGTGTCATCGTTAGCGTCAATGGCGAATTTTGCCACATTGGTGGTACCAGTTGGAGGAATAGTGCCCTGTGTTTCATGTCAGTGGAAGGAATAGTGTTCCATCATTTATATCAGTGGGAGGAATTATGCCCCGTACTTGGTGTGAGCAGAAAGAGCGGTGCCCCATCGTTGGTGTCAGTGGGAGAAATTATACCCCACTGTTGGTGTCAGTGGAAGAAATAGTGCCTCATACCAGTGGGAGGAACAGTGTTTGAGAGATGGAAAAGCCAAGTAAAAGGCCGAATCCAGCCCACAAGCCGCAGTTTGGAGACCACTGACCCAGACCATACCAGTCGTGGTGGTTGGTTGGTATGACCTACTGTAGTTGTCAAGACCCCTGAGCCATTCTTTATTCCAGATAATCAGCCACACACCTTGCAGCCTTGCCTTCTTATCATGAAGCTGTCTTTGACGTCCCTATCCCATTTTGTTACCCCACCACTAGACAACAGGGCAAGTCACATTGCTGAACTCTAGAGGAGATGTAGGGCAGAGAATAAACAAGTGATCTGCGTACCTATTCTGGGCCTGGCAATCAAAGTATGGAAAAGCCAAGTAAAAGGCCAAATCCAGACCACAGGCCGCAGTTTGGAGACCACTGATCCAGACCATATCAGTCATGGTGGTTTGTTGGTGTGACCTACTGTAGTTGTCAAGACCCCTGAGCCATTCTTCCATACAGTCAGGTCCATAAATATTGGGACATCGACACAATTCTAACATTTTTGGCTCTATATACCACCAAAATGGATTTGAAATGAAACAAACAAGATGTGCTTTAACTGAAGACTGTCAGCTTTAATTTGAGAGTATTTACATCCAAATCAGATGAATGGTGTAGGAATTAAAACAGTTTGCATATGTGCCTCCCACTTGTTAAGGGACCAAAAGTAATGGGACAGAATAATAATCATAAATCAAACTTTCACTTTTTAATACTTGGTTGCAAATCCTTTGCAGTCAATTACAGCCTGAAGCCTGGAACGCATAGACATCACCAGACGCTGGGTTTCATCCCTGGTGATGCTCTGCCAGGCCTCTACTGCAACTGTCTTCAGTTCCTGCTTGTTCTTGGGGCATTTTCCCTTCAGCTTTGTCTTCAGCAAGTGAAATGCATGCTCAATCGGATTCAGGTCAGGTGATTGACTTGGCCATTGTATAACATTCCACTTCTTTCCCTTAAAAAACTCTTTGGTTGCTTTTGCAGTCTGCTTTGGGTCATTGTCCATCTGCACTGTGAAGCGGCGTCCAATGAGTTCTGAAGCGTTTGGCTGAATATGAGCAGATAATATTGCCCAAAACACTTCACAATTCATCCTGCTGCTTTTGTCAGCAGTCACATCATCAATAAATACAAGAGAAGCAGTTCCATTGGCAGCCATACATGCCCACGCCATGACACTACCACCACCATGCTTCACTGATGAGGTGGTATGCTTAGGATCATGAGCCGTTCCTTTCCTTCTCCATACTCTTCTCTTCCCATCACTCTGGTACAAGTTGATCTTGGTCTCATCTGTCCATAGGATGTTGTTCCAGAACTGTGAAGGCTTTTTTAGATGTCATTTGGCAAACTCTAATCTGGCCTTCCTGTTTTTGAGGCTCACCAATGGTTTACATCTTGTGGTGAACCCTCTGTATTCACTCTGGTGAAGTCTTCTCTTGATTGTTGACTTTGACACACATACACCTACCTCCTGGAGAGTGTTCTTGATCTGGCCAACTGTTGTGAAGGGTGTTTTCTTCACCAGGGAAAGAATTCTTCGGTCATCCACCACAGTTGTTTTCCGTGGTCTTCCGGGTCTTTTGGTATTGCTGAGCTCACGGGTGCGTTCCTTCTTTTTAAGAATGTTCCAAACAGTTGTTTTGGCCACGCCTAATGTTTTTGCTATCTCTCTGATGGGTTTGTTTTGTTTTTTCAGCCTAATGATGGCTTGCTTCACTGATAGTGACAGCTCTTTGGATCTCATCTTGAGAGTTGACAGCAACAGATTCCAAATGCAAATAGCACACTTGAAATGAACTCTGGACCTTTTATCTGCTCATTGTAATTGGGATAATGAGGGATTAACACACACTTGGCCATGGAACAGCTGAGAAGCAGGTTGTCCCATTACTTTTGGTCCCTTAACAAGTGGGAGGCACATATGCAAACTGTTGTAATTCCTACACCGTTCACCTGATTTGGATGTAAATACTCTCAAATTAAAGCTGACAGTCTGCAGTTAAAGCACATCTTGTTTGTTTCATTTCAAATCCATTGTGGTGGTGTATAGAGCCAAAAATGTTAGAATTGTGTCGATGTCCCAATATTTATGGACCTGACTGTATAATCAGCCACACACCTTGCAGCCTTGCCGTCTTATCATGAAGCTGTCTTTGACTTCCCTATCCCATTTTGCTACCCCACCAATAGACAACAGGGCAAGTCACAGTGCTGAACTCTAGAGGAGATGTAGGGCAGAGAATAAACAAGTGATCTGTGTGCTTATTCTGGGCCTGGCAATCAAAGTATCAATGCCATTGGATTGTTATTACAACCAGGTAATTAGCATTTTCAGATCAAGAGGTTAGCAATAGTAGCAATAGCAATAGCAATTGCTGTGGATTCTTTGGTATTAGGCCAGAGACTCCAGCTATTTTACATGCCTGGACTTTCGGGATGCTTAAAGTTCCCTGTAACTGGAGTATACTGGAGCATATTGCTGGCCAGGAAAAAAGTAATCTCTATGAAGGAGTAGCTAAAAAGAGGTGTAGTAGTGATTTCTCCCCCAGCATCTCTATAACTGGGCACTTTTAGGAGACAGTGAGCTTGAGACTAGGTAGACATGTGGCCCTGGATGTGGTTCTAAAATCACTGCACCTGGCAAAATGTTGAGATAGCAGCAGCAGTTAGCATGCCAAGGCAAATTGAAGAGGTCAATAGCTGTACACACAGCACAATGTGGCAAAATGTAGACAAGACAAAGCACAGCCCGCAGCTCCTCCTCACTCTACTTGTCTGCAGCCACTGGCTGAAAGGAATTGTGATGTTCAGTAGATGTCATCCAAACGCTGGGTATGTCGGAAGAAACTCCCAGCAGATTGGAGACTAGGTAATCAAACCAGGCCAAAGTTTGAGTTCCTAGCTTTGAGCATCTCCTTCCAGCAACTGAACGAATGTGTATAGACAGAAGAATATGGAAAGTGCTACTAGAGTGCTTAGAAAGGTTGGTGGCAGCCTGGGCTATGACTGGACCTCTGCTTTAAGATGTGTTGTCCATATGTTGCCCATGAATTGTCATGATTGCCCATATGTTGACTCCATATTGTCATGCCATTTGTTCGTCTGTTTTGTCATGATTTGGCATGTATTAGAACAGTTTAGTGCTATGATGTCACCTGTATCTGTGACCAAGTCAGTGCTCTTTGTTTTGGGGACCATAGTACCATCATTTATCCCCCTCATAGAGTCCTGTCACCCTTTAAAAACTCTCTCTCTACTGGATCTCAACTCCATCTTTCTCCAAAAGTTCTCAGGTTTGCATATCACTAAAACAGATCATTTAGGAGAATTTAGCCTGTTAAAGCTGTTAGAAGGCATCTCAGGTAGCAGTAACTTAAAGAGATCAGTCAACCAAAAAGACATTACTAGACGAGGCTTCCAGTCATGAGTGTATCAGGTGTTACCGTATGATCATCTGTTTTTTCTCTTATCTGTAAACCAGTTCAGAAAAAGCCCTATCGGTATTGTAGGATAATCCACCAACTTGCTGGTTATGAGATTAGCAGGCCTTCTCCTCCCACAAAGCCCTGCTGTCAAAGGCCATGGAAGAAGAAGAGCAGATGTCTCTCAGAAGCTCGCCTCCAAAGTAATCTAAGACTGGCAGTAGTCTTCCACATCTAATGCCAGGTCCATGTGTGCCGACAGCAAAAGCAACAACACTTGCAGTCTAGAGAGCAGAATTCAAGAAATTTACTTGACAGTGCTTACCTTCTTAAGAAAACAGTAATTTATTTCCTGTCGTGCTGATTCAGTGGCTTCAAAACTTTATGAGTTAAAGGGTATCTAAACCCAAAACTTTTTTTTTTAATTTTGGATTGAGTGTGAAAGGATTAGAACCCATATAAGGCTTTGTTCATGGATGTACATCTGTGTGAAGTGTTTTTTGCCTGCATGGGTGCTTGTATCCGAACGCAGACAATGTGAATGAACACGGTGATGGAATGACCAACAGACAGCAGGAGAGGTGCAAAAAGCCTAGATCTACATTATGAATGATGTAGAAGCAGGGAGATCCTTACACTGCAGGTCCTCAGGCACAACTTCCTCTCCAGGAAGGAGAATGGTGAGCAGTAAAGTAGCAACATCACCAAATCTCATAAGACTAGCAGCCACTGGCAGCATTGTCTTCGATGATCTCACAGTGAGACTATACAGCTACAAGGCTGTGCCTAGGCACAGACAATGCAATGCTATTTTCAGGAAGATTTCAAGACAAAAGGTAAATTTTTACAGGGTACTTCTGAAGCACAATACATTTCTAGATGTTCCCATTAAGACTACAACTCTTAACGTATATACATGGTCAGAATGTAAAATTGTATATTCATTGCCACATTGTTTATCAATTGTAGTCTCCTCCCTTTAACATACCTCCCTACTTTCTGAGATTGGAATGAGGGATGCCTATTAGCAAAAGTATATAGACATAGGACACAGCCCCTGCTGCTCCCCCTTAAAGGAGTATTATACAAACAAAAATGATTGGGTAAACCCCAAGGGTGGACTGACAACTCATGGGGCCCCCAGGCAATAGGGGATCATGGGGCCCCTATGTCCTTGCCCAAACTCAAAAAAGCCTATGAAAAAGGTACCAGGGGTATCTCATGGGGCCCCTTACTGACCCCAGGCCCTCGGGCAGTGCCAGAGTTTCCAAATGGTCAGTCCGCCCCTGGTAAACCCACAAGTGCTATTTTTACCACTACTAGTCCCTTATATTGGCTTTTGAAATTGACAAATGCAGCAATTTAGAAATTGGATGAAAGGTTTAACACTGTAAAACACTTTTTGATAGATAAATAGTGCACTTTACATACAACTACATAGATGAGACCAAAATGAGGGACAATTGAGGAGGACAGAGGGACAGAAGGACTTTGTTCCAAATGACGGACAGTCCCTCGAAATCAGGGACAGTTGGGAGTGATGCTTTAAAGTGGTTCTAAAGCCTAAACATTTTTTAACTTATTGCATTCCTTGCATTAAAGTAATGCTAAATTGCTGTCTGTGTCCCCGTTAGGGAGATTCACCCTCCCTATTTGTCCTGTTTACCATTATTATTGAAAAGTGAAAGTAAAAGAAAATCCCACATTTTGGGTATTCCCAGAAAAGTCAGAGAGAAAATTTTCCAATGGAGGCACTAGTTGTGGTGGTCTGGGGGTCCCCAAGGAATTCCTTTTAATTTGTAGGGATTTCTTCTCTCTAACCGTTTGGCTATGGGACAGGAAGTGAAGGGAAATCTCTGCAACAGGACACAGATGGCGACAAAAAAATCTGACAGAGGTTATAACGATTCATACTCTGAAAGGTCTAGGGTTGTCAGTGGTGTACCCCATGGTTCAGTGTTGGGACCCTTACTTTTTAATATATTTATAAACAATATAGGATCTGGGATTATAAATCCCATTTCAGTCTTTGCAGATGACACCAAGCTGTGCAGTGGAATAACATCCTTACAGGATGTCTCCAATTTACAAGCCGACCTCAATGCTCTGTTTAATTGAGCAACTATGTGGCAAATGAGGTTTAATGTTGATAAATGTAAGGTTCTGCACTTGGGGGCTAAGAATATGCATGCATCATACATACTAGGGGGGGTACAACTGGGGGAATCAATGGTGGAGAAGGATCTGGGGGTTCTGGTAGATCACAAGCTTAATAATGGCAATGCCAAGCTGCGGGTTCTAAAGCGAGCAAAATCCTCTCTTGTATTAAAAGAGGTATAGACTCCAGAGAGAGATATCATTTCCCCCGGTACAAATCATTAGTAACACCTCATCTGGAATATGCAGTTCAGTTTTGGGCACCAATTACAAAAAAGAACATTGGGGAACTGGAGAAAGTACAGAGAAGGGCAACCAAAATGATAAGAGGCATGGAGGAGCTCAGCTATGAGGAAAGATTAGAGGAAATTAATGTATTCTCTCTTGAGAAGAGGAGTTTAAGGGGGGGGGGTATGATCACCATAAGTAATACATAAGGGGGATATGATCTCCACGTATAATACACAAGGGGGATATGATCACCATGTATAATACATAAGGGGGGATATGATCTCCATGTATAATACATAAGGGGGGATATGATCTCCATGTATAATACATAAGGGGGGGGTATGATCTCCATGTATAATACATAAGGGGGGGATATGATCTCCATGTATAATACATAAGGGGGGATATGATCTCCATGTATAATACATAAGGGGGGATATGATCACCATGTATAATACATAAGGGGGGATATGATCTCCATGTATAATATATAAGGGGGGATATGATCTCCATGTATAATACATAAGGGGAGATATGATCTCCATGTATAATACATAAGGGGGGATATGATCTCCATGTATAATATATAAGGGGGATATGATCTCCTTGTATAATATATATGGGGGATATGATCTCTGTGTATAATATATAAGGGGGGATATGATCTCCATGTATAATACATAAGGGGGGATATGATCTCCATGTATAATACATAAGGGGGGATATGATCTCCATGTATAATACATAAGGGGGGATATGATCTCCATGTATAATATATAAGGGGGATATGATCTCCTTGTATAATATATAAAGGGGATATGATCTCTGTGTATAATATATAAGGGGGGATATGATCTCCATGTATAATACATAAGGGGGGATATGATCTCCATGTATAATGTATAAGGGGGGGGGGTATGATCTCCATATATAATACATAAGGGGGGATATGATCTCCATATATAATACATAAGGGGGGATATGAGTCTCCATGTATATTACATAAGGGGGGATATGATCAACATGTATAATACATAAGGGGGATATGATCTCCACGTATAATACATAAGGGGGGATATGATCAACATGTATAATACATAAGGGGGATATGATCAACATGTATAATACATAAGGGGGGATATGATCTCCATGTATAATACATAAGGGGGGATATGATCTCCATGTATAATACATAAGGGGGATATGATCTCCACGTATAATACATAAGGGGGGATATGATCTCCATGTATAATACATAAGGGGGGATATGATCACCATGTATAATACATAAGGGGGGATATGATCTCCATGTATAATACATAAGGGGGGATATGATCACCATGTATAATACATAAGGGGGGATATGATCAACATGTATAATACATAAGGGGGGATATGATCTCCATGTATAATATATAAGGGGGGATATGATCTCCATGTATAATACATAAGGGGAGATATGATCTCCATGTATAATACATAAGGGGGGATATGATCACCATGTATAATACATAAGGGGGGATATGATCTCCATGTATAATACATAAGGGGGATATGATCTCCATGTATAATACATAAGGGGGGATATGATCTCCATGTATAATATATAAGGGGGATATGATCTCCTTGTATAATATATAAGGGGGATATGATCTCCGTGTATAATATATAAGGGGGGATATGATCTCCATGTATAATACATAAGGGGGGATATGATCTCCATGTATAATGTATAAGGGGGGGTATGATCTCCATATATAATACATAAGGGGGGATATGATCTCCATGTATAATACATAGGGGGGGATATGATCTCCATGTATATTACATAAGGGGGGATATGATCAACATGTATAATACATAAGGGGGATATGATCTCCACGTATAATACATAAGGGGGGATATGATCAACATGTATAATACATAAGGGGGATATGATCAACATGTATAATACATAAGGGGGGATATGATCTCCATGTATAATATATAAGGGGGGATATGATCACCATGTATAATATATAAGGGGGGATATGATCTCCATGTATAATACATAAGGGGGGATATGATCTCCATGTATAATACATAAGGGGGGATATGATCACCATGTATAATACATAAGGGGGGGGGATATGATCTCCATGTATAATACATAAGGGGGATATGATCTCCATGTATAATACATAAGGGGGGATATGATCTCCACGTATAATACATAAGGGGGGATATGATCTCCATGTATAATACATAAGGGGGGATATGATCACCATGTATAATACATAAGGGGGGATATGATCTCCATGTATAATACATAAGGGGGGATATGATCACCATGTATAATACATAAGGGGGGATATGATCAACATGTATAATACATAAGGGGGGATATGATCTCCATGTATAATATATAAGGGGGGATATGATCTCCATGTATAATACATAAGGGGGGATATGATCTCCATGTATAATACATAAGGGGGGATATGATCTCCATGTATAATATATAAGGGGGATATGATCTCCTTGTATAATATATAAGGGGGATATGATCTCCGTGTATAATATATAAGGGGGGATATGATCTCCATGTATAATGCATAAGGGGGGATATGATCTCCATGTATAATGTATAAGGGGGGGGGGTATGATCTCCATATATAATACATAAGGGGGGATATGATCTCCATGTATAATACATAGGGGGGGATATGATCTCCATGTATATTACATAAGGGGGGATATGATCAACATGTATAATACATAAGGGGGATATGATCTCCACGTATAATACATAAGGGGGGATATGATCAACATGTATAATACATAAGGGGGATATGATCAACATGTATAATACATAAGGGGGGATATGATCTCCACGTATAATACATAAGGGAGGATATGATCTCCATGTATAATATATAAGGGGGGATATGATCACCATGTATAATATATAAGGGGGGATATGATCTCCATGTATAATACATAAGGGGGGATATGATCACCATGTATAATACATAAGGGGGGATATGATCTCCATGTATAATACATAAGGGGGATATGATCTCCATGTATAATACATAAGGGGGGATATGATCTCCATGTATAATACATAAGGGGGATATGATCTCCATGTATAATACATAAGGGGGGATATGATCTCCATGTATAATACATAAGGGGGGTTATGATCACCATGTATAATACATAAGGGGGGATATGATCAACATGTATAATACATAAGGGGGGATATGATCTCCATGTATAATACATAAGGGGGGATATGATCTCCATGTATAATACATAAGGGGGATATGATCTTCATGTATAATACATAAGGGGGATATGATCTCCATGTATAATACATAAGGGGGATATGATCCACATGTATAATACATAAGGGGGGATGTGATCTCCATGTATAAATACATAAGGGGGGATATGATCCACATGTATAATACATAAGGGGGGATATGATCCACATGTATAATACATAAGGGGGGGTATGATCTCCATGTATAATACATAAGGGGGGATATGATCTCCATGTATAATACATAAGGGGGGATATGATCTCCATGTATAATACATAAGGGGGGGATATGATCCACATGTATAATACATAAGGGGGATATGATCCACATGTATAATACATAAGGGGGGGGTATGATCTCCATGTATAATACATAGGGGGGATATGATCTCCATGTATAAATACATCAGTGGTTCATATAGTGAACTCGGTGTGGAGTTATTCATCCTGAGGTCATCACAGAGGACAAGGGGGCACTCTACATCTGGAGGCAACAAAATGTAATCTTCAAATACGGAAAGGTTTATTCACAGTGAGAGCTGTGAAAATGTGGAATAGACTCCGTCAAGAGTTAGTTCTGGCCAGCTCAGTGGATTGCTTTAAAAAAGGCCTGGATCAGCAAGGAATTTTTTCCCCTGCCTTCCTCTGGATCAATTGTGGGTGTAGCATTATAACTTTTTTTTTAATGGTTGAACTGGATGGACTTTTGTCTTTTTTCAGCCAGACTAACTATGTAACTATGTAACCCGCCCTTGCTCTATTCAAAATTTAAAAAAAAAAGTTTTGCCTATAGTTCTACTTTAAGATAAAAAAAATACCTGAGCCCTCATTCAATTCGCACTGTGCATGTCTGCAGCTCTTCTCTCCTCTCACATCCCGCACCAGCGGGGGACCTAGAAGGTAAGAAGGGGAGGTTCAGTGCTGCTCTGTGCAATTCTATTGCACAGAGCAGGTAAATATACACATGTTTGTTATTTTTTTAAATTTCCCTTTACAACCAATTTAATCTGAATGAACATGAGGTTTGTAAACGTACTTTATGAAGATCTCCATGCGTTTACTTCCTTGAATTCTGTGGCGCATAGTCACTATGCTCTGTGAGTAGGCGTTGCTGTGTCACGCATTTCACAGAGCCTGCCTTCTGATCTACACAGGAGTTTCAGGAGGTGGAGTCAGTACAGGGATCTCTGTTTGCAGCAAGGTAGGGATATGCAGTCCTTAGGAGAAACTGCAAAGCATGCAGGGAATCCATGAAGTTATGGAAAGAGATGGCCAGCAGACAGGCAGCACTCACAACATTAAAGGAGATATTTCAAGTAAGCTTCTCTTGGATTGCCAATATAATTTTTTTTTCTATTGCAATTACAATGCTGACCATAGAACTTGTAACAGAACCGACCCAGGCTGCGCTTGAGTACTTTCGTTAGAATACTGTTTCCCTATCCGAACACTGACAACAGACACCACAGCCGACCATACAAGACTAGATTACACCAGTCTTGAAGTAAACCAGGAGGTAGACTAGTTTATTTGAACACAGATACAAGATAAATACACTCAGGTCACAATCCCCCTCCCTGCATAATGACACAGGGCAAGGCAATCTACATTTAGTAACAAGACACACACAGGTATTCAAACTTCACACCAGCAGACAGTCCCATCAGGAGGAAGGGCTGCTGGAGACACCCCCCTCCCCACTAAGCTAATACACATAAACACATACATCCCATAATAGTTTGCTCCCAAGCCAGACAGACAATAAAACAATGGGATGCAGCCATATGACATTAAACAATCAACAACCCCCACCCCAATATTAGGACAGATCACCCTGTACCCCTAACAGACCCAGGGTGATTTACACATAAGAGGGTTATGGGGAGCTGAGACAGGGGTCTCACCACCTCTGCAAAGTGAGCTGGATTCCATGGGACCCCCACCCAAAGTGACTCCCGTCACAGAACTCCTTTAATGTTTTGTGTTCAGATCCACTTTTTAAAGCATTAATCATTACTTGTACATTAAACTGATTCTCTATATAAAAAAAACATTAAACAGGTTTTAAGAAATGTAACACCCTAAGAAAGAGAGCAAACCACATAAGTAATGGTCGTTTTCCAGATGTTTTTATAGTCCTCTGACATTCAAAAATAAAGAAGATTAAAGGCATGAGTGCCCAGCAGCCACTATTCTTTGGAATTAAAGTTAGTCTTTCCTTGAAGTAACAAACCTAGGAAATCGATAACAGAACCGACTAAAGGCTAAATACATATATGGAAGCTGCTTTACTTGCCAAAGATTTTGTAAATCTGTGCAGCCAGTTATGTGATTAGGGTGCCACTACCATGCAGCACAGCCAGATCCTTGACCTCCACTGCAGAATGGACACAGCTTGATCAAACTGCACCCCAGCCTGCTGATTGGACAATGAAGGAGCAGAAGCATAGTGATGAGCTCATGCTGTCTCCTCCTTGTCTACTTGTTTACGTCAAAGATGAATTCCGGTTGGCTCTGAGGAAGAGGTTGTGTCCTCGAAACGCGTTAGCCAGTTGGTCATCCAGGGTTCCATCGTATGGGCTCAGATGTTGTTTGGATCATACACCTTGTTCAGTTTGACATGCCTGTGTTATTATGTCCATTGTGAGTATGATACCTATTTTTGTTTCTTTAATAAATTATTTTAAACGATAATGCACTAGGTCAGTGCGCCCTTTTTCTGTTTCTCCATTTGTATCCAAAGATGAATTCCGGGCAGATGTAAAAATACAGCAATGCATGCAGTTTTATTTTTATATAAAAAATAATGACATAATTACATGTATTTTTAAATGCAACTAGTATAAATACCAGATTTTGGCTTGATTTCAGTAATCCCCTGTATAAAAGCAATCAGACTTGGAGAGAGAATGGCAGTATTCTGATGTAATCAGGTGTGTGCATATATATCTGAACGGGCTGTGTAAATCTCAGGGACTGGATGCACAGAAATGCAAATCCTTCAGCAACTAAGTCAAGTCCTGTATATGTATTTTGATTGTGTATTCATTGGTAATTGGTCATTTTTTCATATTTCCTTGGAGTTCAGCAAAGTACATTCCTCTGATACTTAAACTGTACACATCTCTCTATTTGCTATTATTAACAGGCGGCACAGTTTCTTACTGGTTAGCATGTCTGCCTTGCCGCAGTGAAATTGTCAGTTTGAATCCCAACTCTCTTACAACCTGCATGGAGTTTGCATGTTCTCCCTATACTTGTGTGGGTTCTCCAGTTTACTCCAAAGACATGCTGATAGGTTAATTGACTTTTGTTTAACCTCCTTAGCGGTATTCCCGAGTGTAGCTCGGGGTAAAATTTCTATAGCAAGAGCGGTAACCCCGAGCTACACTCGGGCTTACCATGCGGCGTTGTTCAGGGGGTCCCTGCAGCACTTACCTTGTCCTTCGCTCCTGCGATGTGTCCCCTCCAGCGTCCCCGGCCATCTCCTCCAGCCGATGCCGGCATCTGGCTTCCGTGTTCCGGTCCCTGTGACGTCGGGACATACGGGCACCAGAACCGGCGGGAAATTTGAAATTTTTAAAAAATGTCATTTTTGCTGTCATTGCTGTTTCAATGCATTTCACATACATTTTGTCCCGAGTGCTTTGTCCTGTGCCCTGCCTGCATTTTGAATGTTCTTTCTGCCTGGAAACTAAGAAAAGTCCATGGCGTCCAAAAAGCGTCCCTTTACGTCAAAAGCGGTTTTAGACCGGCTAGAGAACAGCGATAGTAAATTAGAACCACTTGCAGAATTGAGTGATAATGATTCGTGGGGGAAATTAGTCATCAGACACTGAAAACGATTTTGCGACTTTGCTCAGCGATGTGCGAATTTGCCTTTGTATTTCAAATTTCAGTGTTTTTGGTTTGATTATATTATTGAATTAAATTTATTATTATTATATTATTATTTTTTATGATTATTTATTAAATTGTAATTTATGATTTCGGGTTTCAAATTTTATCATACCCGGGATGTTTAATAGACTCTTGTTCGGACAGATTTCAGTGAGTTATTCCTAAAAATTACAGCCTACAATAAAAAACTACATATTTCCATGAAAAAAAATGGTACCGCTTTCAGCACAAAAAATCGGAACGAATCATACCGCCAAGGAGGTTAAATTGTACCTAGTATGTGAATGCATGTGAGGTAGGCAGTGCCAGGAAAAGGTTATCTATTGCCCAGGGCGAAGATGTCAAAAAAAAAAAAAGAAAGCACTAACCTTCACACTTACCTCCTAAGCATAAATTCTCTTTGCAAGTCTAAAAGTCCCCCTCTTCTAGTACAATTCCCCCCTCCCAGCTCAAATCCTCTCCCTTACCCAAATTCTTCCTAGCACAAATCCTCTACCCCTCAAATTTCCCTTCTGAGCATAAGTCCTCCCCCCTCTCCCCTCCAAATCCCCTCTCCCAGCACAAATCCACCCCATATCCCCTCTCCTAGCACTAATCCTCCCTCCAAATTTCCCCTTTTAGCACGCATCTCCCCAAACATTCCTACTAGAACAAATCTTTCCCCCCAAATCCCCCTTCTTAACACAAATCCAACCTCTTAGTACAAATCCCTACAGCACCCAGGGCAGCTGACCCTCCTGCCCACCCCTTGTCTCTGCCCTGGAGGTAGGTACCAGGGGTGGACTGACCATTTGGAAACTCGGGCACTGCCCGAGTGCCGGGGGTCAGTAGGGGGCCCCATGAGATACCCCTGGTACCTTTTTCATAGGCTTTTTTGAGTTTGGGCAAGGACACAGGGGCCCCATAAATCCCTATTGCCCGGGGGCTCCATGAGTTGTCAGTCCACCCCTGGTAGGTACCTTAGATTGTAAACTCCTTAAGGGTAGGGACTGATGTGAATGTACAATATATGTAAAGCACTGCGTAAACTTTTGGTGCTATATAAATACCTGTAATAAATAAATTCCAGTATTCCTGATTATTATAGCAAGATCTATGTGTGTTTCCATGCAGTGTAAACATGAGTGCTGGCTCGGTGGACCAGGAACCGACGCGGAAGCTGGGCTGTTGTGGTGTCCCTGTGATTACAGAAGATATGCAAGCTTTAGCCATCCGAAGCTTGTCCGGGGGTGAAGTACAGAAGCACTATGAATTCATACGGGAACTGGGGAAAGGGACATATGGCAGAGTGGAGCTCGTGTCCCACAAGAGTACAGGTAAGGACAATGTAAGGGGCGAAGAATGCACTGGAAGATAAATGTATACTATGCATATGCAATACTGGTGGTGTGTATGTCTGTGCCTATTTTAGTTAGACAGTTGCAGCCTTCAGATCCTGAAGACGTCTCACTGTGAAAGATGCTGGTGAGACATTTGCCAGTCCTCAAGCCTACTGGTTAGAGTAGTCCATATGGAACAGAGGCTCATGTACACATTGTTTTACAGAAAGAGAGAAGGATAGGTTTCCACTCACAGACAGATTGCCTTTTGAGTTGGACTTCTCTGTGTTACATAGTTACATAGATAGTCTGGCTGAAAAAAGACAAAAGTCCATCCAGTTCAACCATAGAAAAAAGTTATAATCCTATACCCACAGATGATCCAGAGGAAGGCAAAAAAACCCAGCAAAGCATGATCCAATTTGCTCCTGCTGGGAAAAAATTCCTTCCTGATCCACCGAGAGGCAACTGGAGGCAACTTTCCTATAAATGTTATATCCAGTTATATTCTGTGTATCTAAGAAACAATCCAGGCCTTTTTTTAAGCAATCCGCTGAGCTGGCCAGAACCAACACTTGAGGGAGTCTATTCCACATTTTCACAGCTCTCACTGTGAAGAAACCTTTCCGTGTTTGGAGATTACATTTCTTTTCCTCCAGACGTAAAGAGTGCCCCCTTGTCCTCTGTGATGACCTCAGGATGAATAACTCTACACCGAGTTCACTATATGAACCAATGATGTATTATACATGTTATTCATATTCCCCTTATGTATTATACATGGAGATCATATCCCCCCTTATGTATTATACATGGAGATCAGATCCCCCTCTTATGTATTATACATGGAGATCATATCCCCCCTTATGTATTATACATGGAGATCAGATCCCCCCTTATGTATTATACATGGAGATCATATCCCCCCTTATGTATTATACATGGAGATCATATCCCCCCTTATGTATTATACATGGAGATCATATCCCCCCTTATGTATTATACATGGAGATCATATCCCCCCTTATGTATTATACATGGTGATCATATCCCCCTTAATCTCCTCTTCTCAAGAGAGAATACATTCAGTTCCTCTAACCTTTCCTCATAGCTGAGCTCCTCCATGCCTCTTATCAGTTTAGTTGCCCTTCTCTGCACTCCAGTTCCCCAATGTTCTTTTTGTGAATTGGTGCCCAAAACTGAACTGCATATTCCAGATGAGGTATCACTAATGATTTGTACTGGGGGAAATTATATCTCTCTCTCTCTGGAGTCTATACCTCTTTTAATACAAGAGAGGATTTTGCTCGCTTTACAAACCGCAGCTTGCCATTGCATGCCATTATTAAGCTTGTTATCTACCAGAACCCCCAGATCCTTCATCACCATTGATTCCCACAGTTGCACCCCCCTAGTATGTATGATGTATGCATATTCTTAGCCCCCTGTTGGCCAAGGAGCTCCTCCTACGCAGGAATAAAACATATAGCAAATCTGGAGACACAACAGGAAATAAGCGAACTTCCCAAAGTGAGGAAATTCTATTTTTAGACTTTTGTCACAATTGATGAGGTTCCGGTTTGCCACTACCATGGGTTTACTATGAACCACTGGGATCCGTAAAGTTTGTGTATACTGACGTTTGACCAGGTTTTCCATCAGGAACATCATACATACCTTTGCTCCTGGTCAGAAGAGCTATTAATTTATGGATTGGATACCCCTTAACCCTATCTTTTCTAAATCAGTATGACATATAATAAATACCAGATAGGCAAGGTAAACAGAATGGGTCGTAGGGCTAATGTGGACAAGTCTCCTTTTTTAAATTATTTCATTGTGCGTTAATGTTAGAATCCTCAAATCTGCACTGGAGTTATGTGGTTAGTTTATTGGGTAGTGTTTAGCAGATATGCTCCTAAAAGTATTTGTAAACCCAATCATGAAGTCTCATCTAAACTTTAATATGTTAAAGTAATTTAAAAAGTAATTTTCAAAATATTTATTCTGGAAGTTTTCATTAACCCCTTCCAGCTGGCATAGCCTGGCCCTTCAATCATTTGTGAGGTCAGTGGCAATACCTGGGCTTCTCGATCGATCGATGTTATCACTTTGATTAGCTGTCACAGTAATCACATGATTGGGAGCCCACCCCTCCAGTTCCTGATCATAAACAGTGACCAGGTGCTGTTGGTGACAGCTCAATCACCATGCTGAGGGCACTTAGCACAATCAAGGGATGTTGGCTGAACACATAAATGTGGTAGCTTGGCAATGAGGTTCCTTTCTTCAGGCACTGCCAGTGACAAGGTGACAATGTCTCTCCTTGTCTCCCACTTGGTCTCATGCATTATCATTTTGTCACACTCTTACCTAATAGAGACTGCAAGCATCAGTGCCAATGCTTACTGCAGAGGCATGTTCCACTTGCAACAATAGTTGAAAAAAAGGTAAAAATAGTATATATGAAAAAATGGCAGTTGTTTGTGGTACACAGTGATGTAGTAAATGTCAGTTAAGGTTGTTACTTTAACATCTGTCTTCCTTATTAGGGAACAAGATGGCTTTAAAATTTGTCAACAAGAACAAGACCAAGTTAAAGAGTTTCCTGCGGGAGTTCAGTGTGACCAGTGCTCTTTCCTGCAGTCCTTTCATTATAAGAGCCTTTCATGTCCTTTTCCAGACGGAGGACTGCTACGTCTTCGCTCAGGAGTATGCTCCAGCTGGAGACCTCTTTGATATTATTCCGCCACAGGTGAGATCAGTCATTCTGGGTCACATGATATTCCTCATAAGCCTTTCTGGTTGACTGGGTGTGCATTCAGATGTAGCCAGCATGACACCTCCCCATAGCTGAAACGCCATACTGCTTTGTTTCATGTATTTTATTTTAAGCATTTAAATAGTGTTTCATTTTTTTTCTTTTTGCTAGTTATGCCACCAGTTGTAGCTAGTAGTATTTAGGTGATGTAAGCATTAGAAAATGCCTCTGGGTAAAATGGAAAACTATTCAGTAAATGGATTATGCTGTCCAGGGAATACTGCAAAAAAATCCCAGCCAGTTTAAATCTTAGCTTTATAAAGGCTCAAAACGAAGGGGTACTGCAGCCATAACGCTGCTAAAAAAACAACCTGCGCACAGTAGTGTGCATTTGGCCCCCCTGCCTTCAGACATCCGAAGCTAGTGGAGTGCAATAGAAAAAAAATGAAAGTTGAGTTCAAAAAAACTTTGACAGGACATGGTCTCCTACCAGGTGGGTCTTTGAATCATGAAGCTTTCTCTGCTGGATGCACTGGGCATGCTTGCACTCCCCCTCCCCAATATGAAATCAACATTTTATTTTCTTTGTGTGTTATTTTTTTCTTGCTTTTTGCATGCCTTCGTCTCCATTCTTGCCCAGGGGAGAGTGATGCCTCCAGCACTGTGAAATCTCCTAGGATATGTATCACATATCCCAGGATGCTTCATTTCCATTCACAGAACGCATAGCAGGGCAGGCCCACCATGCACCATCAAGGGGGGCTGCTTGAGCCAGAAAGAGGCACCCAGTACCCAATGACATCAGAGCAAAGATGGTAGTGATGGATACAGACTGTGACACAGCAGAACAATAATTGATCTGATGGGCAGGTGAGTATCTAAATAGAGGACAATCCAGCCCTAAATGTTGGTCTAAAGAGAGCACCACAAGATGTCCATTTTCTTTATTAACCTGAAAAGCATGACATTGGTTTTTGTCCTGGTTTAACTTACGTCCAAAGTTTCAAATATGAAATGTAGAGTTGCAAACCAATCTTGGTTCCCAATTTAGCATAAACTAGAAAAAGCTACATCCACCTTGCCTTAACCTTCCCAGTGGTCATATAACTGAATCTGTCATATTAAGACATGGATAGTTGGTTGGCATGCATTAGCCTAGTGTTTTTCTTGACTTGTGGTCTGCAACTGTCCATTTTTGTACTTTTCCAGGTTGGCCTGCCTGAAGACATGGTGAAGCGATGTGTACAACAACTTGGACTGGCTTTGGACTTTATGCACAGCAAGAGTCTGGTACATCGCGATATCAAACCAGAGAATGTCCTTCTCTTTGACCGTGAATGTCGGCGGGTTAAGCTGGCTGACTTTGGCATGACTCGTAAAGTGGGCTGCCGTGTGAAACGAGTTAGTGGCACTATCCCGTACACAGCACCTGAAGTGTGCCAGGCTGGCCGATCAGAAGGTTTTCCAGTAGAGACTAGTTTGGACGTCTGGGCCTTTGGAGTACTTATCTTCTGTGTCCTCACTGGCAACTTTCCCTGGGAGTCAGCCTCACCGGGAGATGCCTTCTTTGAGGAGTTTGTGCATTGGCAGAAGGGTCGTCTGCCGGGTCTTCCGTCCCAGTGGCGACGGTTTTCAGATAATGCCCTACGAATGTTCCAACGACTTCTTGCTTTAGAGTCAGAAAAAAGGAGCCCGGTCAAGGAGGTCTTCTACTACATCAAGTATGACTTGCTCTCAGAAGCTAGACGTAGACCTTCCTACCGAACCCGCAAGCAACCAGGAGAAAAGTTACCCCCCGTGCCCCAGCGACACGATAACCCTACTCCTCTCAAGAGGACAATACTCACGGAGGGAGGTTCTTCACCTCGCGTGCCACACTCCCTGCCAGATCCAGGCCAGCCATCCGCTGCCTCTGGCAGGACAGATGGACGACAGGACAAGAGCAAAGCTCAAATGCTGCTGGCAACTGCCATTGAAATCTGTGTGTAATATGGACACACATTTGGATTATTCTTTATTGGAAAGTGATGTCATTGTCTCCAGTAAAGGTCACCTGATGGCTTAAGACATAAAGCAGGTTTGACCTCTTAGCGTTTATTGATCAGGAGCCTACAAGCAAAAAAAAAAGTTGACATGAGAATGGCTTGCTGATCAAACTGATGTGGTTAATATTCGAGTAGAATGGGAGGGGATAAGGTAGCTTTTGATCAAACCTAGGAAGGATTGATAGGGTTTGTGACTGTGTGTTGTTCCTGCCCCTGGTTTTATAGATCAGAATCTTTATACTACAGTTCTGTAGTAGTCATTGCAAGTACTAGATTTCTGAAAACGTGTGCAGGGCAGACAAGCTTGCCCCCTTCCTGTAGGCAATCAAATCCTACAGTACACCCATCTCTACAAATGACACAATACAAACCGAGCTAGTGCAATCTTGCCTCATATAAACTACCCCTTTTACTGTTACACATAAATACAGTAGCTGACTTGGTCTAAAATATTTCTGTCCCACAAAATTTTAGTGTCCTAAACATAGGGCAACTTTGAGTATGTTTGTTTTAACTGGTGCACACTACCGCTAGAGAAACTAAACAATCAGAAGGCTCCAATCATGCTGTCAGCTAGATTTTTTTTAAAGAATGCATTGATCCTGATGCCATTTTGGGCTGTTACAAGACAGTTGTTCAATAGCAAAAGTCTCAACAGAATGGCATCTGATCAATTATTGTCAAGAAAGTCCAAAATTTACTGCACATTCTCCAATCAGTTCTTACACATGAGTGATCTGCTTCCATGGGCCAACAAACTCCAATTATGCCATCATGGACAAAGCTTAAATGGCCAGTCCACCCAACAATGATATTTCAGTTTAGGAGTCATGGATTTTTTAAGGGTGTTCCTAGCTTCACCCACCATTCATGGCCAGTATTAGGGGTTCTCATTCTCATTCTAATTGGTGGTTTTGTTTATTGAGAGTATTGCGACACAAATTCAATTTTGATAGTTGGTTTTGTAATGGCTGCAACGATGGTTAAAGCTAGGCAGATGTCTTCGCTAGGGTCTACAAATAGCTAGTTCGAGTTTTTATATTTAAATAAGCTTCCACTTTTTACAAAATAATTTTTATTCAAAGAATCTGATCTAAGTTGCCCCCTCTCCCAGCTCTATTTTTATATAGTTTGTCACTGATAGAAACAAAAAAAAAGGTTCAAATCATCAAAGCATAGCTTCAGTAATTAAAAGTGAATCCACTGAATTGGTAGGCAGTGGGTAAATCCATTCCTTAAGAATGGCCATTTTATGGTGGACAGTTGAGCCAAGCTTAGGCGTTTGATCATCAATATACCAAATATGGGCTTTCTTTCTGTTTGAAACTAAAGTTGTAGAAATTCTCTTTTGCCTTTTTAGTGTCTTTGAGCTATAACAGTTTTCATTGTTGTCTGTGCACCAGTTTTAACAAATGTTCCCAGTTATCTTAAAACACATTTCTTCTTTTGTTGATGTTCAACCTTTTGAACAAAAAAGGGCTTGCATTGCGATACAATATAGAGTCTTAGTTTTTAGTGGCTGTACCAGGGTATTCTCTTAATGTAAGAGACTAGTCCATCAATTTTTATTTATTTTGAAAAATGGCACATTTTACATTCCTTTCAATACATTTTATGATGGCTGGTATTATTTTATTAGATCTACTTGTCTGAAAAACTAAGCATAACATGTATGTTGTTTTTACCTAAGTGTATGAAGATAAAAGTGTATTTTTTTGCCGTGGCAAGTAGTGCGATGTTGCCGTGGGCAACAAAAACAGTTTATTTTTCAGACACTTTGATAACAGTGGAGGCAAGTGCAAACTGAAATTGTGTGACTTGTTATTATCATCTGTGTTGGTAAAGGAAATCCTAACCAATGAAGACTCATATTTTAACCCCAAGTGACAGGATATCTTATCGCAAGGATGTCAGGTGCATTGCAATTGGGTCCCTGGCAGTGTGTTATGCAGAAGATGGATTGGCTCAGAGAGGTATGAAAGTGGCACCCATTGGCTCAGACAGTTTCCATGGAAACACAGACCTATGTAATACTTAGAGAGCTTTAGAATTATCCTTTACTATTAGAAAAGGTGTGTAATTTGGATCTATTAGGTATTACAAATTGCAGTCCAAAAGTAAGAGATCGACCATTTATTTTATCTTAAGTTTATATAGTCATGGTCCATGATCCTAGATCATGGTAGATGTTTCAGCAGCAAATCAGCATTAGAAAAACTGCAATTCCTACAATGACTTTCTAACCTGATTGGACATGGTGGAATATCTTTTCTTGACAGATAGAGAACTGAAGTGAGTAAAAAGGTCAGTCTACCCAACAACCAGATACTAGTGGCCTTAGTCACCCATTGGCTTACATTTTTATCAAATTCTAGTGGCAGGTTCTCCTTGCCCGAGCATCAAGTTTAAAATCAATTGCAACAAAGGTTTATTCTTTCGTCTGCATCAAGATAAATCTCATTCCTGGTATTGTACTGTTCTTATTGAAACACAAGTAAAAAAATTCCAATCGGGAACATAAGTCTTCCATGCCAGCAGTGGAGTCCTTAACAGATATACAAGGTCTGTAGGAGATTCGACCTATCAGCATTAACTTCTAAATGAAAATTCAGGTTTCGCTGGACCCTTTAAATCATGTGAATCAGAGCACATTTTAAAAGTTTAAATATAGCATCCTAAATTCCGCAGCTTTATTTGGCTGTCTTTTTAAAATGAGATTTATTTTTGGCTTACTTAATAATACTGGAAGTGTTTTACTTTGCCAAAATTCCCAGGCTTAGAGAAAATCTTCCTTTTTCCACTCTCTAAAAGATTAGATGTAGTGATGGTGGGGACAGACTGTGAAAAGTTAAATTCAGCTCAGGAGTATAGTTTATCAATTTGCAAAGTTCCTCCAGCAAACTCTTCTTGCTGCTATTGTCTCACTGGGTGTCATAGGATGTCCAGTTGATGGCAAGGATGATGTAAGTGGTAGAAATTGCCAGAGGAATGATATGGTGCTTAATCTAAACAGGTGCTTTATGTATACAGTGGAGCTACCAACATCATTTTAAGTCACAGGCTGTCTTCATTATCGCACACTCGGAACCAAATTACAGGTCTTATTTATTGGCCAACTAAATGTAAAGCAGAGAGAAAACACAAAGGAACTCTTCTATTCTAGGAACATTTATTTTTGCCTGTTTGTTCTCTGTTAGGTACAGTATGTCAGGCAAAGGACTGCAATTTACTTCAATGGCCTTCCTGAGAGGGAGCTTTTTTCCATTAATAAAGGATATCTAAACCCCCAAACTAAAATCTAGTATGTGGTTGCTGCATTCACTTTCTTTTTCCAGGCTAAGTACTTTTTCTGCAAGTAAAAACCAGCAGAATTCCAGTGTCCCTGTAACTTCCTTTGAACTGAACTGATATAGCAAACAACGTTAGCAGTTTTCCTAGCTACCTTCTAAGAGCTACGAAAGTAGGTCTCCCTATGTAATGGAAATAGGTAGTGGAGGAAGATTTAGTAGTCCAAATTAGAGTCTAGAATTAGCCTAGAGTGACAACCATGGGTCCCTCCATAGATACAGTGGAGTAAGTGAGCGTTGTCACCCTACAACAGGAGGTGTGCTATTCAAAGGATTACAAGGTGAACAGAAAGGGGAAAAAGCCTGAAAAAAAGGGAACTAATGCAGCCACTCATCCCAGGGCTAGACATTTTTGTTCTTTAGTTTGGATACACTTTAGCTACTTGAAATGAGACGAGCCAATCTGTTTATTAGGTATTATGGGTTCCAGGCTGGTTTCTATCATGTCAAATCAAGCTTGGTATGAACCTGACAGCCTTGTTCTCTCCACATTGAAGATTGTTCCCCAGGTTGCTAGGTCCCGCTGCCGATTGTAGATATAGCAATACAATGTCTAAACATGCTTTTTGAAAGACGAAAAAAGAAAATGGATAATTGGAAAGGCACAAGCAGTAATCTCCTCCCAGCCCTCAAACAACTGCCTATGCAGAGCACATGTAGCAAGTGTACAGTTGTGTTAGTACTCTGTCACCTTTGTGTGCGTTATTCTCTGTAGGATCAAATCCTGTCATTTGTTGGGTATCCAATTTCTACAAAAAGTCCAATGCTATCTCCCTGGCACTGTCTCGATCAATCTGGTTCATCGCTGAAAAAAAGTGAAGGAAGCCATTTTGTGTATTGAGCCATACCAACCTCTACAATTGGTATTACTAGTTCCTAGAGAACTGATTCATGCTTTTAAAGTGAATTCAAAGAACAAAATGTCCACCTCCATTTCGAATAGGTGATACATCTGTTTTCCAGGCTAATAACACACACTTTTGTTGTGTGCCAGTTTTACAGTCAATATATCAGGGTATGTAGCACATGTAATATAAACAGACTGGTAAAGAGTGGTTTTTTTTGTTTCTGAATAGGTACGTAGAAAAGTTGGCCTAAGCCACCTCTGATCCAGGCATTCCCAAATGTTCTTTCTACAACAAGACATACCAAGCCTTCTCTGTGTATCAGAGGCTTGATCACCAGGCCTCACACAGTAATCACAAGCTACGTAAAGGGCTACAGCGTTGCTACAAAAAGCAGAAGTGCCGTAACTTCCCACTGAGTACCAGTGCCCGTTACAAAAACACATCCGAATCCAAATGGCCGACCTTAGGCCAAGCTTTCAAAACCGTGGGGCTAAAAACGAGAAAGATAATCATTTCTAGACATGTATATCTGTTGAAAATGTGTTTATATCTTTGGAAATAAGCGGTCAGAGCACAATCCTTCTTCCTTTTTTTGTCTTAACCTGGTTTTAAGGCCTAGTTCTTGAGTCCATGTTTCCCTCATCATATGACCCTGTACATTCAACACCAAGTGGTATAGACAAATTACGTAGCAGACCCCCCACCCCTACCTTTGCCTTAGACGTCTTCAATGTTCACAATATTAGTGCAATAATGTAGATAAGGTGATAACTGATTAACTTTTTAACTTAATTGTAGGGTATTTCTGATTCCAGGTTAGGGCTAGCTTAGAGACGTTACCTCAGTTTAGCTGACCTGATAAAATATATATAAATATATAGAGTTATGTATAGATAGAAGAAATATTCTTAAATGTGGATTTTTTTTAATGTGAATACAATTGCCTTTTGTTCCACATGCCTCTTTTCTTCTCGTATTTAAATCTAGTTGTGGCAAGATGCCTATACCTCAGGTTACAAAAACATGGCTGACATTTTTGTTGCACCTACATGAAGAATTTGGTCACGTCCTATTCGTAAAGGTCATTTTTTTTATTTTAGGTTGATGAACAAAAATTATATCTGAATCCCCGGAATTATTTATATTGCATACTTACATTGGTTGTGACATCTCCATCCGTCCTCTCTACCTTGTCCAATTAGAGAACAACTTGTATTCATTGAAAAAAATACAAGGTGTTCTGTTAATGGCGGCAGTGCGGGATGAGCGGCTCCTGTAGTCATTGTTGCAACGGGGCAGATGGTCAGCACAAGACCTGGAAGATCGCAGCCATTACTAAGTAGCGCTAACTACTACAGTGATTTCCAGATTCCCCAGTGGTCTATCAGGCATGGGATATACTGTACATACTTACATTGTGCCAAGCTTCACCATTGTAAGCAGGGGCGGACTGATAACTCATGGGGCCTTCGGGCAATAGGGGATCATGGGGCCCCTGTGTCCTTGCCCACACTCAAAGCACACCCAAAAAAGCCTATAAAAGGTATCAGGGGCATTTCATGGGGCCCCCTACTGACCCCGGGCCCTCGGACAATGACCCAGTGCTCGAATGGTCAGTCTGCACCTGATTGTAAGTATGCAATACAAATACTTCCTGGAGTTCAGCTTTAAAGTGTACTCAGAGTGTAAATAAGGTAGAGATAGCCAATTTGTGGCTAATGTCTTTTTAAAGTGTAAGTAGAGGCAAATAGCTAAATATGCACTTAAAATATATATGTGTGAGCTGTCTTGCGTGCCAAAAATTTTGTAATTCTGTTCATCCAGTTTTCACATTCATGCATCCCTGCCAGACACCATACAAAGTCCCATCCTATACTGTGTGTACTAAATTCAAAGTAATAAAGCTTGGTCAGTCAGAGTGTGAATAGTTGATAAAGTCTGCTACCTGCAGGGGCGGACTGACCATTCGGGCACTCCTGCACTGCCCAAGGGCCTGGGGTCAGTAGGGGGTCCCATGAGATGCCCCTGGTAATTTTCAGAGGCTTTTTTGGGTGTGGTTTGAGTGTGGGTGAGGACACAGGGGCCCCATGATCTCCTATTGCCTGGGGACCCAGTGAGTTGTCAGTCCGTCCCTGGCTACCTGATTGGGTTGTCTCAATGCTCTGTCCTCCAATCAGCAAACTCCATTTGTTAGATTTTCAGCACTGTGCAATGCAGTTCATCCTGATTGGTTGAAAGTGCTACCCCCTTTCTCTTTTTAGCCTGAGCGCCAGGGAATTGCAGTACAAAGACAGACTGAGGTGCCATTTAAAAAACATTTTAATATATAACCGGACTAAATGGGGGCCTTTTTATAGCTGTCTATTATTGTACTAACATTGGCTAAATTTCCCAAATAGCCGCCTCCAGTGCTTTTGGTGGCAGGTACGATTTACCTGCAATGTAACCCAGTATTTAAAATTCTCATGTATGCATACTGCGTATATGGCTCATACAGTATATTGTTATTAAGTAATTATACTTTGATCTGCGATCCCCCCTTAAGAAATTGTTGATGTGTTCCTTTTAACAAACTCTCAGTCCAGCGTCCTCAGGGTCTTTAATTTCTGAAGCGCATTTCCTGCCTATACTCGCCTTAGAATATTTAATAATATCATGCATTATAAATAAGATACTTAACTTGTACCCTGGAGAATGGAGTTACTACTATATAACCAAATGTCCGCTAACAACTGTTAATGCTCACAGCGATTACTAGGCAGGAGAAAGCAATTTTTCTGGGCCTTTCATATTGTTTTATTCAAATGGACAAATTGCATTTTAAAAAAAGGCCGTGGATTAGAAATATTTATCAGAGTATCTAAAATAATTGATTTTGTCTCCAAAAAGCAACCAGATTGTCCTGTTTGCTCTGTAATGTATGGAAGATCAATTTGATTGGTTGCTGTGGATAGAATAAACAGCGTTAATTTCAGACTATAAGGCCCTTTGTAACTTATATGCAAAAAAAAAATGAGATTCAGGATACAGTCATGATTATCCATTCTTGTAACAAGGACAATTGAAACAAAACGCGTCATACCCATCTGAGCTTATGAGGCCTGGCTCACATCTGTGTGTTGCATCACATGTCCTTTACATGTGTTTACTTGCATTTTAGATGAACATTTTACTGCAGCAAGCAGGACTTTTTTCTACTGCCCAGATATAAGAGGCATTCATGTGTATTTATTCCCACAAAATTAATTTGAAAAGAACCCGTGCTTTACCCATACAGGGCAAAGCAACAGGTTCACTTTATGTCCAGCCTTTCTCTTGTAGACATTTATATTTCCTTCGCTCCCTTGCTGATCCCTTTGCTTCCAGGAATGAGGACATACTTGTACTTCCAGGTATGGAGGTACATGTGACTCACTGCCCCCAACAAAGTCCTGGTGCTTGGTGATTGGCTCAGAGCTGTTGCCTTTCATAGTCACAGCACAGGTTCCCTTTACCATTCAGCCCCTCTCTTGCGTACATTTATATTTCCTTCGCTCCCACTCTGATCCCTTTGCTGCCAGGAATGTAGAGATATACTTGTACTTCCAGGTATGGAGGTACAGGTGACTCACTACCCCCAACAAAGTCCTGGTGCTTGGTTATTGGCTCAAAGCTGTTACCCTGCATAGGCCCAACACAGGTTCCCTTTACCATTCAACCTTTCTCTAGAAGACATTTATATTTCCTTCACTCCCTCACTGATCCCTTTTCTGCCAGGAATGAAGAGACATACTTGTACTTTCAGGTATGGAGGTACAGGTGACTCACTACCCCCAACAAAGTCCTGGTGCTTGGTGATTGGCTCAAAGCTGTTGCCTTTCATGGTCACAGCACAGGTTCCTTTTACTATTTTGCCCCTCTCTTGTGTACATTTATATTACTTTAGCTTCCACTCTGATCCCTTTGCTGCCAGAAATGAAGAGACATACCTGTACTTCCAGGTATGGAGGTACATGTGAGTCACTACCCCCAGGAAAGTCCTGGTGCTTGGGTATTGGCCCAAAGCTGCCGTGCATGCATTGGTGTATTTAGGTTTGGTGCTGCCCTAGATCATGCGCTAGCAGACTTTGTTGGACGGAAGTCTAGCTGCCAATAGGTAATCAGAAGCCAGGAGAAGGAAAATGAAGGGAAAGTATAAGATGCTGTGATGGAATTGATTAAACTGAACCTGTTGCATAGGGGACAGCACAGGTTCCCTTTACTGTCCAGCCAGTCTCTTGTATACATCTATGTTACCTACACTTTCTCAGCTGATCCCTTTGCTGCCAGGAACAAAGGTATGGAGGTTCATTGGCTCACTACCCCTGTGAAAGTTATGTTGCCTGCTGATTGGACCAAAGCTGTCACATGGGGAAGTGGAGAGTTTCTAGCACTGTGTAAGCTCCAAAGCTTACACAGTGCAAATGGAGCAGCAGCAGAATGAGGGAATATTTGTTGTGATGGAATGGAATAAACTGAAATTGGTGCATGGGAACAGCACAGGTTCCCTTTAAGGATGCACTTGCGAGCAAGCCAAACTAATATCAAATGTTTTCTCATTTATCTCTGATCTTTGTTGAACCCTATCTTCTCATGAATACAAATACTGAAAACAAAATTGTTACTGTTTTCACAGCGGTGTCAGTTTAATTCTGAGCTGTATCTGTATTCTTGAAAAGGCAGCATATAAATGCAATCCAAAGAAGCGCGGAGGAAATGTAACAGATGACAGGCCCGTCTTGTTCTGTGCATGTTCCACCAGCCATATTGTGAGAAGCCCACATTCCTATTTTCTAGCGGTGACTCACTTTGGGGCTCCATTATTAAAGTGCCTGAATTATGAACAGCCTGTGTGGCCCCAGTCTGATTCCAGCTGCAATTTCTACAGTGCAGGTTTGAAAGGAAATCTGATTACTAGGGATAATCCAAGTCTTATCCATTGGGGGGGAGATATATTAAAAGTACATTTTAAAGTGGAAGTCAAATGAAAAGACCCTGTCCCCGCTAACTTGTCATTAAAGCTATAAAGGGAAGCTGTGATATGACTGCAAAAAAAAAAAACATTCTCCAGGGTGCCATGTTTGGTCGCTTGACCCAACAACCTAAGCAGTTGGTCACTGATTTCTTCTAACAGACAGGAGCAGAGTCCATATTGGCTCATCCATCTTTTCAGCAGAGAAAATGTCACAGAGTACATTGGCTTTTGGCCGCTAGACCTGTCATCATGAGATCCTAATACAGCAGCTTCTGCAGAATTTCAAGGCTGCTTTTACTTTTTATGTCTTTAAAACTGAACTCTTGGTTGTTCAAACCTCCCAAGCATGCAGCGCCACTCCAGGCCTGTGTCTCTCCTGCTTGCTGTGAGTTCCCAGGGTGCCAGTTCGAGGAGCTTGTCTCTACTTGTTATCCAAGAACACTGATGAATAGAAGCTGCACTCCAATAGTCGCTTCTTTCAAAGGCTCTTAATTAATCAAAAATACAACTGCATCCATATTATCCCCACCCAGGGGCCGCCTCTTTTTAACGCGTTTCACCACTACTGACTTGATCGCAAGGATAGGAGTGGCCGGGGAAGAGGAGTGAGGATGCAGTTGTATTTTTTATAGCTTAATAAAGAGCCTTTGGAAGAAGTGAACATTGGAATGGTATTTCTATTCCTCAGTGTTCTTTGAAATGAAGGTGGATTTAATATTTGCAGCCAGTATAAACACCTAACTGTCTTCATAATACGGTATCTTTAATCTTCTGCACAACAAGAAAGCCAAAATTGCCCAGTAATGTTGGTTTATCACTAGGAGCATGCAGACAGGGGGACAGAACAAAGGGATGACCTACAGAGGTTCCTTGATTGACCAATCAAACAAAGTTGATGGTGAAGCAGGGGCGGACTGACTATTCGAGCACTCAGGCACTGCCCGAGGGCCTGGGATCAGTAGGGGGCCCCGTGAAATGCTCCTGGTACCTTTTTATAGGCTTTTTTGGGTGTGCTTTGAATGTGGGCAAGGACACAGGGGCCCCATGATCCCCTATTGCCCAGGGGCCCCATGAGTTTTCAGTCCACCCCTGTGGTGAAGGACAGGTGATCCTGCACTACCCCCACCTTCCAACATGGCAGGTTGACCAATCAGCAGGCTGGGAAAGTTGACCAAGCAGTATTACTTAACTACAGTATAGAAAAGTGAGGTCACTGACCAGGTTTTGTTACCTGGAAGGGATGCCTGGACCACAAAACTGGTAGAACAGAATTAAAAGCATGTTAAAAGGTAAGCTAGCTCATGAGTATCTCAAGTGTATATTGCGTTGTTTGCCTGGTCACAGCGATCACATGGTACAAGTCCAATTTCATTGGATTTCATTGGCCCTGTACCCTGATCTGTGATCCACTATGTCTGAAGGACACAACCATCACAGGGCAGCGGGAGGCCATATATATATATATATATATATATATATATATATATATATATATATATACACCCTCTGCCTCTTAGGAAGCCACTGCCTGGCTATTTATAAATAATAGCCGGGTGGATCGCGGGTTATATTCTCACACAGCATGTGAGGAAGCTGTCACTTGCAGTCCAGTTCAAACATAATATCTATTTTGCACAGATATATGAAATTGACTCATAGATGTACTGTCCTGAAAATGCATCAGCTAAAAGGGAATTTTAGGCAACAAAGAGGCCACTGAGGATGTGGAACAAAATGTCTCTGTTTTCTTTTGTTAATTGTGTGATGTGTCATTGTGCTTAATGTGTTCCTGCACTGCAATTTAGGGAGGAACATTTGTAGAAAGGAGAGAACTAAAGGAAATCCTGTCTTCAGAAATGCACTCATTGTATTCAGATCCTCTGCGCGGCCTCAGAAAATATGTACCGTGCCGGTGGTGCGGAGGAAAGTTTATAAAACGTGTGTGTATTTTTATTTTTTATTCTTTTATTTCCTGGTAGACAATAAATACAATTGAAAATAAACTGCGTCATCTTCATTTATTTCCATTGAGGGGGATGTAACTGGGAGCAGGGGCGGACTGACCATTTGGAAACTCAGGCACTGGCTGAGGGCCCGGGATCAGTAGGGGGCCCCATGAGATGCCCCTGGTACCTTTTTCATAGGCTTTTTTGAGTTTGGGCAAGGACACAGGGGCCCCATGATCCCCTATTGCCCGGGGCCCCATGAGTTGTCAGTCCGCCCCTGACTGGGAGGCAGTGAACCTCGTCCTTCAATAGTGAGTAAAGGTATTTGTGGGCAATATTTAATCCCACTTTGTATTAAAGGGAACCTGTCATGAGAGAAAGACATGTTCTACCATTGTTACCCATCTTATGCTGGCCTCTCTGCTTACAATCTTCTTTAGCTGCTCTAACAAATGTAGCTGACAGAGACAGAGATATATGCTGAATTATTTTGTTTAGGCCAATGCTTTACAAAGTTGATGGTGAAGGACAGGTGATCCTGCAGTACCCCCACCTTCTAACATGGCAGGTTGCATGCACAGCATTATCACTGTTGTGGAATTTAATGATTCCGAATTATTTTTTTAGGAAAAGTGAAGAGAAAGGGAAGGAAGGAAGTATGGATGGAAAGAAGGAAGGAAGGAAGAAAGAGAGGACGGAAGAGAGGAAGGAAGAGAAGAAGGGAGGACCGAAGAAAGGGAGGGAAGAAGGAAGGAATAAAGAAAGGAAGGAGGAAGAGAGGAACGAAGGAAGGGAGGTAGGGAGGGAGGAAGGAAGGAAGGAAGGAAGAGAGGAAGGAAGAAAGGGAGGAAGGGAGGAACAAAGGAAGGGAGGGAGGAAGGAAGGAAGGAAGGAAGAGAGGAAAGAAGGAAGGGAGGTAGGGAGGGAGGGAGGAAGGAAGGAAGAAAGAGAGGAAGGGAGGTAGGGAGGAAGGAGGGAGGGAGGGAGGAAGGAAGAAAGGAAGGAGAGGTAGGTAAAGAAGGAAGGCAGAGAGAGCCAAAGAGGGAAGGAAGGAAGGCAGAGAGCGATATTGAAGGATGGAAGTCAGAGGGAGATATTGAAGGATGGAAGTCAGAGGGAGGTAGAAAACAAATAAAAGAAGGCAGAAGGCGGTAAGGAAGGAGAAAAAGAAAGAAAGAAAGAAAGAAAGAAAGAAAAAAAGAAAGAAAGAAAGAAAGAAAGAAAGAAAGAAAGAAAGAAAGAAAGAAAGAAAGAAAGAAAGAAAGAAAAAAAGAAAGAAAGAAAGAAAGAAAGAAAAAGAAACTTCCTATGAGGAAGGGAGGAACGAAGGGAGGGAGGGAGGAAGGAAGGAAGGAAGGAAGCAAGAGAGGAAGGGAGGAACGAAGGAAGGGAGGGAGGAAGGAAGAAAGAAAGAGAGGAAGGAAGGAAGAAAGGAAGGAAGAAAGAGAGGAAGGAAGGAAGGAATAGAGGAAGGGAGGTAGGGAGGGAGGAAAGAAGGAAGAAAGAGAGGAAGGAAGGAAAAGAGGGAGGAAGGAAGGAAGAGAGGAAGGGAGGAAGGAAGGAAGAGAGGGAGGAAGGGAGGGAGGAAGGAAGGAAAGTAAGAAGGAAGGAAGGAAGGGAGGGAGGAAGGAAGAAAGAGAGGAAGGGAGGTAGGGAGGAAGGAGGGAGGGAGAAAGGGAGGATGGAAGGAAGGAAGAGGTAGGTAAAGAAGGAAGGCAGAGAGAGCCAAAGAAGGAAGGAAGGAATGCAGAGAGTGATATTGAAGGATGTAAGTCAGAGGGAGATATTGAAGGATGGAAGTCAGAGGGAGGTAGAAAACAAATAAAAGAAGGCAGAAGGCGGTAAGGAAGGAGAAAGAAAGAAAGAAAGAAAGAAAGAAAGAAAGAAAGAAAGAAACTTCCTATGAGGAAGGGAGGAACAAAGGGAGGGAGGAAGGAAGGAAGCAAGAGAGGAAGGGAGGAATGAAGGAAGGGAGGGAGGAAGGAAGGAAGAAAGAGAGGAAGGAAGGAAAAGGAGGGAGGAAGGAAGGAAGAAAGAGAGGAAGGAAGGAAGAGAGGAAGGGAGGGAGGGAGGAAAGAAGGAAGAAAGAGAGGAAGGAAGGAAGAGAGGAAGGAAGGAAGAGAGGAAGGAAGGGAGGGAGGTAGAAAGAGAGGAAGGAAGGAAGGAAGGAAGAAAGAGAGGAAGGAAGAGAGGAAGGAAGGAAGGGTGGGAGGAAGGAAGAAAGAGAGGAAGGGAGGTAGGGAGGAAGCAGTAAGGGAGAAAGGAAGGATGGAAGGAAGGAAGAGGTAGGTAAAGAAGGAAGGTAGAGAGAACCAAAGAAGGAAGGAAGGAAGGAAGGAAGGAAGGCAGAGAGAGATATTGAAGGATGGAAGTCAGAGGGAGGTAGAAAACAAATAAAAGAAGGCAGAAGGTGGTAAAGAAGGAGAAAGAAAGAAAAAGAAAGAAAGAAAGAAAGAGAAAGAAACTAACTTCCTATGTATTAGAAAACTACAGGAGATCTCCAATCCTTGGTCTTATGCCTGGATTACAGCTCACACATCTCCCAGATCTGCTCTTCTCAGAATCACACTGCTAAAGCTCTTCTATATTCAGGAGATAAGGAAGGCAGAGGGGGATACGAAAGAAGGTAGTCAGAGGGAGATAAGGAAGGAAGTAATGAAGAGGTAAGAAAGGCAGAGAAAGATAAGGAAGGAAAGGTGGAAGGAGAAAAAGGAAGGCAAAGGAACAGTGAATACATAAGTAGACAGCAAGGCAGTAAAGAAGAGAGAAGGAAAGAATAAAAAGAAAGGAGAAGGAAGGAAGGAAGGGAGAAGAAAGCAAGGAAAGAAAAGGGAAGGAAGGAATGAAAGGAGAAAGACGAAGAATGGAACTGGGGAGGAGGAGGTAGGAAGAAAGAAGGAAGGGAAGGAAGATGGAAAGGAAAGAAAAGAAAAATGAAGGGAGGTTGTTTTGCAATTAATACACAGTAAAGTAGATCATCTCATGTATTAGAAAACTGAAGGAGGTCTCCGCTCCGCACTCCTCGGTCTTATGCCTGGATTACAGCTCACACATCTCCCAGATCTGCCATTCTCAGACTCGCACTGTTAAAGCTTTTCTATATTTAGTTGGCAGATTAACACATAAAAAAACCTACAAAATAAAACTGAAGAGAAAAAACGTGGGTGATAATGACAGAATAGATCTTGCTATTTGTGTCTAGTCTAGTATTTATAACTTCCAGATGCACCAAAAAAGTCAGATAAACAGTACATAGGCTATAAAAACAAATTCTTTAACGTGCTCTAAAGCTGTTCATACACTAGTAGAATTTTGTTGGAGATGTTTCATTTCAAGAACGTTCGTTTCAATTTTCTAATCGTTAGTTGGGTCAAATTGATGTTTGTGATGGGGAAATTTGAAGAAGCAGGATGGAAAGTTTTTCTTAAATGAACATCTTGTATGTGGTATTCATTTGGTAAAGTCCATTCGCTCCAAAATTAGATGTTAAAGCAAACAAAATGTTGAAGTACTTTCCTCAAGTCATTGAATGCACTTAAGAGAATGTTTTTCCAAAAATTACTAGTGTATGCAGAGCTTTACATACTCATCTAGTTTGTGGCAGAAATACCATGCAGCAGTGGCCCAGGCCTCACTTACCCAAGAGACTATGCTCATTCCTGGTAGTATTGGCTTGGCACACCAAACTTTGGTGATGAGCAAAGTTTAAAGGACAAAGAAATTTAAAAGAACATTTGAGGTTGCTGTTGGCATTGGACAATGTGTGTGATTACAAGCTGCTTCAACTTGTGCAGTAGGGAAGAATTCTGTGGCCCTATACCCGCACTGTCTGCTTCTACTTGAAAGGGACCAGGACCATGCCATGCAGAATCATTCTTTACCCATACATTCACGATTATATTTTAGCACTTTAAAATTACCTAAGATCTAAAATGATCCACAAACCAACCTGCTGGTCAACTCCTTCTGCTTAGGTCCAGGCCTCTGTGGCAAAAAAACTGCACAAAAAAATACAGGGCAACAGAGTGCCCCCAAAAAGGAAGTTACTAAGCAGATCAAGCGGCTTAAAAACACAAGGCTTTAATAAATGTCAACAATACAAAACACTTAAGAGCATAAATTCCAACCCATCACCACACAGAAATTAAAAAAAAAAAGACAACGTTGTCTAGTCATCACAGGCAGCTGTACAGCCAGCAGTCACACACCATACACATCCACACATTCGGGGGATACCCTAATTGTATGAACCAGGGGCGGACTGACCATTTGGAAACTCGGGCACTGCCCGAGGGCCCAGGATCAGTAGGGGGCCCCATGAGATGCTCCTGGTACCTTTTTCATAGGCTTTATTTGAGTTTAGGCAAGGACACAGGGGCCCCATGATCCCCTATTGCCCGGGGGCTCCATGAGTTGTCAGTCCGCCCCTGGTATGAACCAAAAGATTTGTGAGGCACCAGGTAGAGTCCACAAATCCAGCCATGAGCTAGGTAGGGCCAATGGACTGGAATGAACTGTTATCAAAAATTACAGTCATGACATTTCGGAAAAATAACCGTCCACGCCAGTCCTGGTAATCCTGGGTGTGGGTAGAGCTGTTATAATATGCAAAGACTGACAGCATTAATAAAGTGTGGCGAAGATCAGTCCAACCAGCCCACTAATATTGGAAAATCCAAGAAATATTGGGTCCCCGCCAGGTGTATATATAAATTCCCCCACAAATCCTTTCTTCCAAGTCAGAGTACAAAGCCATCAGAATAACAAAGTGGATCATGTTGGTGTCTGCTGTCTGTCAACATGCATTCATCACCGTGAATATGTGCGCTGCTTTGTGCCTGTTTATCGGTGTGTCAATTTATCTGCATTGGTGACAAACAGCATCAGGCCTGGTTTAAGGGTAAGTAGCGGGAAATGACAGATGGTCCATTACTGTAAATATATATAGTTTGGCGTTCGGCTGAGAGACACTAAATTACATTGAGATTCATAGCCTGTCCACAGAGGAAGGCAGCTATAGCAGTCAAGACATTAAGTTACAAAGAGTTTGTGTCTCCATACCTGACCATGCACTCAAATAAATGAAGGGTACCAAGCAATACATTCTTATTTACATAGCTCATTACTTTTTTTAAAATACAAGAAGTTTATGGACATGCAACCCTCCCAATATCTCTATTTATTGCTCATTAGTTCTATAGGAATGAAAGTAAACTTCAAATACAGATTAGGGGGTGGACATTGTTCTTGGTCCTTCTAATCAATGAGAATTAGTGTTTTTTTGGTACCAAAATTAACCAAAGATGTAAGAAGATCAATGTCCTGAAGAACAGGAAGTAACTGTACCAAATGTCTATAGATCATTGTCTATAGAAATCACAGCGCTGAGCGAACTATTGGCGCTTTATAAATACTGTATAATAATAATAGATAATCCCTCCCCTGAGGAAATGATCTGTTGCGATGGGTTTTCTCAGTTGATGTTCCTAGATAATGTCAACATTGGGAGTGTTTGGCCAGAGTAAAAAACATTCATGGTACATTTGTGCAGGATTATGCCCTAATCACTTTGCATTTGTGCAGTGGTCAATTGAGGGTTGGGATTGTGCAGTGGTCAAATGGTGGTGGGGATTGTGCAGTGGCCAGTTCGTGGAGGGGATTGTGCAGTGGTCAGTTGGTTGTGGAGATTGTGCAGTGGTCAACTGGCAGTGGGGATTGTAGAGTGGTCAGTTGTTGGTGGGAATTGTGCATTGGTCAATTGGTCATTGGTATTGTGCAGTGGTCAGCTGGTGGCAGGTATAGTGTAGTGGTCAGTTGGTGGGGGATATTGTTTAGTGGTCAATTGGTGGTGGAGATTGCTTAGTGGTCAGTTGAGGGTGGGAATTGTGCAGTGGTCAATTGGTGGTGGAGATTATTTAGTAGTCAATTGAGGGTGGAAATTGTGAAGTGGTCAGTTGGTGATGGAGATTGTTTAGTGGTCAATTGAGGGTGGGGATTGTGCAGTGGTCAGTTGGTGGTGGAGATTGTTTAGTGGTCAATTATTAAGGCTGGTCGCTGTGCACTGATCAGTTGATAGCTGGGATTGTGCAATGGTCAGTTGGCGGTGGAGATTGTGCAGTGGTCAATTGGCAATGGAGATTGTGCAGTGGTGTACTGGTAGATGGGTGTGCATAGTGGTCAATTATTTTGTTCATCATCATTTGGTCTACAGCTTATTCTTGTTCTATTGTCTCCAAGATGTTTGTCTATTATTGTACCAATAGATTAACCTGTAAAGAGTGAAGACAACCATGCACATTTCCAGTTGACTTAACCATCTCCTTAAATTAGATCTAAAACCTAAGTGAATAGCAGTTTGTTTGCTAACTGAAATGAGATGTCACCTGTACCTGTTGTAAACATATATATATAGAGAGTATACTCTTTTATTAGTGCAATGTCACATCAGTTAAGTAAGCCAATGTTTCAGGGCCACGCAGAGTCCCTTCCCCAAGGCAACATAGTAACTATGATCTTGCATGGCCCTGGAATATTGGCTTGGTTGACTGATGTGACCTTGCACTAATAAAAAAGGGTATATGTCTGCAAAGGAGTGCTGATGGTATCTCATTGTTTCACTGTGATTTGCACATCCATCATTATGAGCTCCCATTTGTTACTAAGGTCGAACACTGTAAGGACTGCAGGCATTGTCTTCTGCTTTAAGTTAGTTTGCTAAACATTTTATATATAAAATGTCATTTTATTTTTAAAAACACTTGTAAGAGGGTCCTTGTGGTTGGCTAGTTTTGGTGCCCAAGCACAAGACCCTACCCCCATTTCAGCTCCATGCCATAGGCCTCCTTCCCGCCATAAACCTTTATATCTCGAAGAAGGAATGTCCACATAATAGTAAGGTTCACTGCACTAAGCTGATGTTGTCAGGGAATGGCAAAACAGTCACATTACTAGGACATACATTCTGGAGTCACTTGAAATAAACAGTCGATCACAGAAAGTGGGCGATCTGCTGTAATCACCAGTGAAAGCACGTATAGCACCTCACAGCCATCTCACCCTAGTCTCCCCTCTGCCTGGGGTCATCAGTACTCATAGGACTGTGTACATTTCCTAACTGGGTACACCTCTCCTGGAAACCCTCATACAGGGATCTCCATTCTAACCTCTTGCAATCCATCCTAGCATGCACCTTCCTATGGAACAGAAAGATTACAGCCAGCTCCTCCTGCATGTAGGCCCACTCCACCCGGCCTCCTGCCCTGTCCAGGGCCCACATGTATTGGTTATACGCTTACTGGTGTGGGGTGTTTGGCTACCATGCCCCAAGACTCAGTGTGTCCCTCCCTACCTAGCTTATATGTGAACCCTGACATCACTGTGGGAGGACTCTATCTAAAAGTGGCCTACCACCTAGTGTCACTATCTGCTGTACCAGACACTATTCTGGTACAGAGTCACCTAGTGGTATAGTGGCTAACTGTACCTGCCTACACACTGTTTTCATCATTTTCACAGTTTTGTTTTGTATCTCAGTGCTGCTGATCTTTACCAGCGTCCTTAAGCTATTTCCTGTCTACCTGCTCTCTAGCATTGACTGTGGACCGCCTTCCCAAGAGTGACAATGATGGACCATATCTGCCCAATGTGTGTCGGCATAGCCACCTATAAACTCCACCAGGGGGCACTTTTGACAAAGTGACAACACAGGAAAAAAATTGCAAGACAGTTGTTACCCCTTAACAGGAAGTGCCTGAAACAGAACCTTGATGATGGGATCATTGGATATTATTTTCAAGAAAGCTGCAGATTTAAAAAAAAAAAACACTGAAAGCAACTTTTGAAATGACATTACCCTGTTAAAGGTCATAGCAGATGTTAGTGACTAGGTTTAGGTCTACTTTAAGGTTTGTCAACTGCCTGCGAGGATCTACCTTATTTGTTGTAAATTGGATTGGTTTGTTTAAGTAGACCCTCACACTAGTAGTTAGTATATCTAAAGTAGATTGTACAAAGAATTCACAGTTAGATTGTAACATGTGTGGATGGATTTATTGACCATGCCAACTATGAGTATGGATTGTGCTGTGCGGAGAATATGTATAAACTTTGCAATACTATGTAGGCTTGAGGTCTTCCATACTCTTGCTGGCCTCAGTATTTGTGACTTACTGACCTGGCACGCCATCAGTAAATGAACTGACAGCTTGTGACACCTCATTGCCGCCCAGACCACGAGGAGGTCTGGCGGCCATTTTACTTTAGGTCAGTACTCACAATTTTTACCTTTGTATTTTCTGGCTCTTGCCAGTATTATTGCTGACCTGTCCTTACTCAGTTTGCTATTAATAAAATTTGACAATACTACACTATGGGTATTCTCCCATCTTTTGCCCCTTACTGAGGGGTTACCAGACCAGCAGACACAGCCTTCAGTGCACACTACACCCAGAGGAGGGAGTCTTCACCTGGTTGATTTACCCTGATCTTGAGGAGGTCCTCTGAATCCAGCAGACCATCGCTTGATGACACCCCTTCCTGAGGGAATATGATACCTGCGGATTTAATACACATATGCGCATTTCCTATGCGCGGTCGGTGAGTGCGCATTTCTGTCATTTTCACTGGATTTCTCACAGCTGTGTCCACCATCTGATTGTCATTACATCCATTTGATATTTTGCACGAATATATTGCAAAGTGGAATACTGCACGAACTTTTTAAACAAACTTTTTAAGAACGAATATTTGTCTGACATCTTTTAGCGCTGAACTTTATTTATTTACTATTCTTCGCAAATATATTGACATATATTTGAAATACTATAATTTTGGCCATATTCAATTTATTTCAATATATATATATATATATATATATAGTGTTGAAATGCATTTTTATTACAAAATATATGAAAAATAGTTAAATTTCTTTAAAAATACATTTTCAACATCTCCTCCTGTTTTATGCTAGAAAACGTATTTGTTAAACTGGAAAGGTGATACTCCACCTTCTATACATCATTTTTATAGAATGGTCAATCTAGTGCTGCCTCAATATAAGCTGATCTATAGGAGACGGGCCTGCCCTAAAAAATTCATAAAAATCTGTCAGCCTTGGCTGGATGTGGCGGACTCTTTCTGGGGGGATACTCTCTTATCACAACCACTGTCGCAGGGTTCTATGGTTTGAGTGGCAGAATTTAAGTGTTAGTAATCTCTTCTGGTGCATATGTGGAATGGATGGTGCGGGTGTTTGTGTCTGTTTGTGTCTGGTGTGTGTGTTTTCACTGTGTGTTTGACTGTTTTTGATTGTTGATCTGTTATGCTGTTGTTTTTTGTTTTGTAACTCTTACTGTTCTCTGTTAAGGGCTCCTGGCCTGGCAATAATTTGTTAATTGTTTCTGATCCCTTTCTGTGTACCCTTGCTCTTAGGTTTTAGTTTTGGGTTCCTGTTATCATTTGTCTCTTTTTTTCTGTTATTGTTTGTGTTTTATAAATGCAAAATAAATAACCACACACCTTTTTTTTAAAAAAAAAATACATTTTCAAATATACTGTATGTCTTTAAAAATAAATTTAATCTACATTTTTGGAATGCATTTACAAATATATGAAAAAATATATGTTAAAATGACTTTTTTATGTGTTAAATATATATTTTTTAAATATTTTTCATATATCTTGTAATATATACAAAACGCATTTCAACACACAGTATATATATATATATATATATATATACATATAATATATCGAATACGACCAAAATTGTAGTATTTCAAATATATGTCAATATATTTGGGAAAAATATTTTTCAAAATATATTTCAAATATATTTTTATTCCATGAGGGTAACAGTGGCTAAATGGTTAGCACTTCCGTCTGACATTACTAGGGTTGTTGGTTCAAATCCCAGCCACAGCACCACCTGCCTGGAGTTTGCATATTCTCCTTGTGCCTGTGTGGGTTTCCTCCAGGTACTCCGGTTTCCTTTCACACTCCAAAGACATGCTGGTAGGTGAATTGGCTCCTGTCTAAATTGTCCCTAGTATGTGTATGTATGAATGTGAGTTAGGGACCTATGTTTGTACACCCCGTTAGGGTTAGGGACTGATGTGAATGTACAATATATATCTAAAGCACTGCATAAATTGATGGTGCTATATAAGTACCTGAAATAAATAAATAATAGAAGTGTATTAAGTACAGCACCTCCTGCCTGGAGTTTGCATGTTCTCCCTGCGCCTGCATGGGTTTCCTCTGGGTACTCCAGTTTCCTCTCACACTCCAAAGACATGTTGGTAGGTTAATTGGCTCCTGTATAAATTGTCTCTAGTATGTGTATGTATGAATGTGAGTTAGGGACCTTAGATTGTACCAGGGGCAGACTGACAACTCATGGGCCCCCTGGGCAATAGGGGATCATGGGGCCCCTGTGTCCTTGCCCAAACTCAAAAAAGCCTATGAAAAAGGTGCCAGGGGCATCTCATGGGGCCCCCTACTGACCCTGGGCCCTTGGGCAGTGCCTGAGTTTCCAAATGGTCAGTCTGCCCCTGGATTGTACACCCCTTGAGGGTTAGGGACTGATGTGAATGTACAATATATATGTAAAGTGCTGTGTAAAATTGATGGTGCTATATAAGTACCTGAAATAAATAATAGAGGTATATTAAGTACAGCACCTCCTGGAGTTTGCATGTTCTCTCTGTGCCTGCATGGGTTTCCTCCGGGTACTCTGGTTTCCTCCCACACTCCAAAGACATGCTGGTAGGTTAATTGGATCCTGTCTAAAATTGGCCCTTGTATATGAATGTAAGTTAGGGACCTTAGATTGTACACCCCTTGAGGGTTAGGGACTGATGTGAATGTACAATATATATGTAAAGCGCTGTGTAAAATTGACGGCGCTATATAAGTACCTGAAATAAATAAATAAACTATACAGACATGCCTTTTTTTTCACGGGTTGCTACGGTAAGCCTGGTGCTCCTTCCCCACTATTCTTGGAATCTCAGTACTAAGCCAGGCACGGTGTGGGGGTGGGGAAGGGGGCTCACTCCGCCATCCTCAGCTCCCTGTATAGCGGGAACAAGAGCTGCACTCTTGTGTAGCTGGTTATCTGATGCTGTTGCCGGGGTAACCGTGAGAGGCCGCTCTTTCAGATGTGCAGATCGCTTAGGTTCTGTGTTGAAGGCCAAACACAATAGGAAACGGCAATGTACTACAAAAGGAGACATCTATGATGGAGAGACTGTAAAGGAAAGCCTCCTCTTAGGTCTAACGTTCATTGTTGTCTTCCCACCTGTGAATGCACCCTGCCTGTGATTAGATATGAGCCCTATTGCAAGCTCCAATTGCACCCACTCGCATGTAATTGTGCGTGTAGAGATCACCAACGAGTGATCATCCCTGAACGCAGGCTGTCTTCGTCACTTGCAGGTGATCTCCGCATGCACAATTACATGCGAGTGGGTGAAATTAGCCACAGGAGCTTTCAATAGGGCTCCCTCCAACAGCTAATCGCCAAAACCCCACTGGTATGCTGATAGGAGGAGAGAGCAGAGTGACCGAGAGAGGAGCTCATCGCTGTGCTGCTTCTCCTTCCACTGTCCAGTTACAGGCTGAGATGGGTCCTGGACAACGTGGACTCAGAGGAAGTGGGTTGAATGATGCTGGACATCAGACTGAGGACATCTAACGCGTAGGGAGGTGCAGTCTTACCTTCCCTGTTCTTTGCTCAAGTGCTACCTACAGTGGAGGGTACCTCCACTGTAGATAGCACTTGAGCAAAGAACACACTGGCCCCAGACACCCGGCATCTTCATCTGTCCTTTCTTCCTCCCCTCAACTGAAGGATCATTTATGATGTGGGAAGGTAATTCCTCTATGATTTCCTATGGTCACCTGGGAGAATGCCTGATTGGACGCTGCTCCCCTCGTGACCGTCCATCTTGGTTGAGGGCAGAGCTTTTTTAAGCCCCTGGCCCTCTTGAGTTGGCGTACATTTTACGAGTGGCTAGAGTTAGGGACAGCACTTAGGTTCCGTAGGAGTAGGGAAAGTAAAGGGACTACGTCTTCCTCCTCGGAGAAGTTTCCCTATTGGGTTGGGCCAGCCAGGCCGCACTTCCACTCCTTGTTGCAGACACTGTCAGCATCACTCAAAGCCACAGGATCGCTGCTGTGAGTCTTGTAGGTATGGTCACCTAGGAGAATGCCGGATTGGAACGCTCCTCCCCTCATGACCGTCCATTTTGGTGGAGGGCAGAGCTTATTTTAGCCCCTGGCACTCTTGAGTTGTCGTACATTTTACGAGTGGCTAGAGTTAGGGACAGCACTTAGGTTCCGTAGGAGTAGGGAACGTAAAGGGACTATGTCTTCCTCCTTGGAGAAGCTTCCCTATTGGGTTGGACCAGCCAGGCCGCACTTCCACTCCTTGTTGCAGACACTGTCAGCATCACTCAAAGCCACAGGATCACTGCTGTGAGTCTTGTAGGTATGGTCACCTAGGAGAATGCCGGATTGGAACGCTCCTCCCCTCATGACCGTCCATTTTGGTGGAGGGCAGAGCTTTTTTAAGCCCTTGGCCCTCTTGAGTTGGCGCACATTTTACGAGTAGCTAGAGTTAGGGACAGCACTTAGGTTCCGTAGGAGTAGGGAACGTAAAGGGACTACGTCTTCCTCCTTGGAGAAGCTTCCCTATTGGGTTGGACCAGCCAAGCCGCACTTCCACTCCTTGTTGCAGACACTGTCAGCATTGCTCAAAGCCACAGGATCGCTGCTGTGAGTCTAGTAGGTGGTTCCGGACGGCTATGCTCACCGCCCGGGCCTGGTTGTACTGTACCTTGTTGGAACGTTTTCAATATATTCAGATCACCATATTCTGCCTCTGTGTGTTCTCTACCGCTGCTACACCACTATGAGTCGCTGATCGCCGCGTTACTAGTACACCAATTTCACGGAAACCAATTGATTTACATGTATTGGGATTTATTTTTAGCAAAGACTTTCAGCAGAATACATTTCGGTCTAAATTTGTGACGAAATTCAATTTTTAAAATTTTTTTACCGGACATGTTTAATAGCAAAAGTCAAAAATATATATTTTTTTTTTCAAAATTGTCAGTCTTTTTTGTTTATAGCGCAACAAGATAAAAAAAAAAGCAGAAGCAATCAAATACCACCGAAGGAAAGGTCTGTTCGTGGGGAAAAAAAGGAAATAAATTTCATCTGGGTGCACAATTTTACACAATTTTATAACATTAAAGTTTGGCATGTTGGGTATCTGTTTACTCAGTGCAACCTCATCGTTTATATTTTACCAGATTTTACCAAATTTTATAATGCTAAAGCTTGACATGTTTGGTATCTCTTTACTCAGCTCAACTTCATCTTTCATATTTTACCAAATTAGGGTAATATATTGCGATTGTGTGCCCTAAGAAAAACCTTTAGTGTATTTTTTACAAAAATTTTACACTCAATAAACCATTGTGCAAATATCGTGAGGCGTAACACATTGGGACTACCACTGTTTTATTCTCCAGGGTCTCTGCTTACAAAAATTATAACATTTAGTTTTAGGTAATCCCCAGGACCTAAAATGATTTTTCAACCATGTGCACTAAATACAAAAACAGCGACAGTGAAATGGTTAACCAATCGACGCCCGGCCAATAGCAGTTTGGCGGCCGGAAAAATACATTAGATTTCCGGGTGGACGCCATATGCCATACTCCCGGGCATACGCAGTTTGCGCACTTGCAGAGCCCCACAGCGGCGCGATCTGTCACCGGCCGTGTACCTCGGACACGGCCGATGACAGATCTGAGTACCGGACCCCGTTGCCGGTACCATGTGACCTGCTGTGACCATCACAGCAGGTCACATGACAGTTGTATACAATGGATGGCTTCATTCATGCCATCCATTATATACTAGTGCCTAGCTGTGAATGGTCACAGCAATCACATGCACATGTCATGTGATTAGCTGTGGCCAAATCACAGCTAAGCACAAAAAAAAAAAACCCTGAATGAATCGATGTCATTCAGGTAAATGCTTACTTATAGCAAAGTAATTCTTTGCTATAAGCAAATTGTGTAAAAAAAGAAAAAAAAAAAAATACTGATCACTTCCCCAAAGTAGTACAATGTTAATATGGTAACATTGTACTACTTTGGTCATAGTGAAATATGAAAAATAAATCTTAAAAAAAAAGAAATAAAATATAATAAAAATTTTAAATTAATAAAGATTTTTTTAAAAAAAATTATATATTTTGTTTTTCATACTGTCAGTTTCTCTTATCACCGCCATGCCAGTTATATGATGACGCTGTACTGCACTGGTGACAGTATGTAAAAAAAATTGTGAAAGTAATTTTTTAAATTTTTTAATTTTCCAAAAAATTATGACAAAAAATACAACTTCAAAAAACTCGCCATTCCTCTTATGAAGTACGTCGGACTGTCTACTCTGCAAAAAGGGGTCATTTGGGGGATATCTGTACTATTCTTACATTCTTGGACCTCAAGAAATTAGATTGGCTGTCAGTACTTCAGGATTGATCAATATTCAGATATATCCCATAGTTTGTGAACTCTATAACTTTCCTACAAACTAAAAAATACATCCTAATTTGGGGTATTTTCACCAAAGACATGTAGTAGAATACATCTTGGCCTAAATTTATGAAGAACAATTATTTATTTGCAAACTTTTATAACAGAAACAAAGAAAAACATGTTTTTTTTCAAAATTTTCGGTCTTGTTTTGTTAATTTAGCAAAAAATAAAAATCCCAGCGGTGATTAAATACCACCAAAAGAAAGCTCTAGTTGTGTGAAGAAAATTATAAAATTTTGGTTTGGGTACAGTGTTGTATGACCGCGCAATTGTCATTCAAAGTGTGAGAGCGCTGAAACCTGAAAAATGGCCTGGGCAGGAAGGTGTAAAAGTGCCCGGTATTGAAATGGTTAAATGATCCCAAATGACAGCTGCACATGCAGCTGTAATATGACTGCCGATAGATCTTTTGTATGAAATATCAGTACATAAATATGCATTTTTTGGAAGATGGGAACGTACATGTTTAGACTTATACAGGGTGCAGCATCATAACCTCCTTTTTTGAAATGGTTGCCATTCAGGCTGTAGCAGCCATAGCGGGGCGGGAGTGGTCTCAGGCGACAAGTGTAGTTCTAAAGTTTTTGTTCTCTTCCAGGTCAGTCATCATCATGCGTTGGAACAGTGAGCAGCGCACGTTTGCCGTAGAGGCCTACTTTTCGTATGTGAACATGTTGGAGGAATTTGTTTTTTCACGACTTGATGAATTGGATTTAGGGGTCATTTGGTTCCAACAGGACGGAGCAATGGCTCACACTTCAAGAGCATCAATGGCTGTTTTAACCTCCCTAACGGTATTCCCGAGTGTAGCTCGGGGTAAAATTTCTATACCAAAAGCGGTAATCCCCGAGCTACACTCGGGCTTACCATGCGGCGCTGTATAGGGAGTCCCTGCAGCACTTACCTTGTCCTTGGCTCCCGCGATGTGTCCCCTGCAGCGTCCCCGGCCATCTCCTCCGTCTGATGCCGGAATCCGCCTCCTGTGTTCCGGTCCCCGTGACGTCGGGACGTACGGGCGCCGCCGGCGGTGGGAAATTTGAAAATATGAAAAAAATTTCATTTTTTGCAAAACGATTTTACATAGTAAAAAATTGCTGTTTCAACCCATTTCACATACATTTTGTCCCTACTGCTCTGTCCTGTCCCCTGTATGCATTTTGAATGTTCTTTCTGCCTGGAAACTGAGAAAAGTCCATGGCGTCCAAAAAGCGTCCCTTTACGTCAAAAGCGGGTTTAGATCATCTAGAGAACAGCGATAGTAAATCAGAACCACTTGCAGAATTGAGTGATAATGATTCGTGGAGAAATTTGTCATCAGACACTGAAAACAATTTTGCGACTTTGCTCAGCGATGTGCGAACTTGGCGCTATATTTCAAATATATTTCAGACAGATTTCAGTGAGTTATTCCTAAAAATTACAGCCTACAATAAAAAAACTACATATTTCCATGCAAAATAATGGTACCGCTTTCAGCACCAAAAATATGAAATAATCATACCGCTAGGGAGGTTAAGGGAATACTTCCCGGAGCGCCTCATCTCAATAAGGGGCGATTTGGAGTGGCCAGCCCGCTCCCCCGATTTGGCCCCTTGCAACTTTTTTTTGTGGGGTTTTTTGAAATCCTGCGTTTATGTAAACCATCCAAGGACCCTACAAGACCTGAAGGCCAACATCTGTGCAGAAATTGCCAACACACCCTATGCTGGTAAGGGTCATGAAAAACGCCAGAAATCGGTTTATTCAGTGTATGGACAATGGGGGGCGTCACCTACCTGATATGATTTTCAAAACTGTAAAACAGAACTTTAGATATGTACCTACATTATTAAAGACAATAAAAACAATTCTGATTCATAAAATGGGTTTTATTGCGTTTTGAAAAAAGGAAGTTATGTTGCCGCACCCTGTATAGTGGGGCTCTTCATGTCCTCCCTGCCAGGTTCTCACAGTGGGAGTAATCTCAATGGACACTTATTAGGGCATTCCATCGAACATTTCTTACGCTGTAGGTAAACCCCCGGGTGACGTGGTCGATGTAACCTATGTTTAGATGTAGAGTTATATTCTGCCTGTATATTCTGAAATTTCATAGATGGCAGGTACTCCAAGCATTCTTTGAGCGTATTTTTAGTGTTTGGCGTTCAATCACGGCAGAGTTCTGTACATTTTGTCTCATTCCTCTGAAAGCACATCTTGCAGCGTCTTCCCAGTGTACGCTTTCAGCGCATAATGTATTCCGAGTGTACAGAACACGATGTTATACATCCATCGTTCCGCAGCCTAGATAAATCAAAGGGTAATAAGGTTTGGCGTTTTATGGCCTAAATAGATCATGTGACCAGAAAGCCTCTCAGATAGCGGAGACCCAGTTTATCAGAGCAGCTATAAAATCTCTCCTCCTGCTAAGCACGCTCTATAGAATACTATAGGATTTGTAGCGTTTCCTCGTACAGCTTGACAGATCCCGTCCCATCTGTTATCGTAGCTCTTCATCTCAGATTATATAGAAATAATAGGGGGTGATTTACTAAAGGACCGCCGCACCAGCGAGCCCGCGCTCACTTCAAACAAACCAGCGGCCGTTGGAATGAATTGTGCTTTCAGGAAGTGTATGTAGATCCACCCGGTAGAATTTGCCAAAAAATTGTGTTTTTTTTTTAAATAACTTTCTCATTTTTAATTTTTTTTATTTTTTTTTACATTTTGATTATTGCTTTTTCCACATTACGTTTTTTTTTAATATTGTACCTCTGTGTCAGAAATCCTGTGTAGTCTGCTGAGACAATTTTGTGGAAATCTGTTTACCATTTCATTTAGATGATACGGATTTTCACTCTAAACCAGGGGTGTAAAACTGGTGGCCCTCCAGCTGTTGCGAAACTACAAGTCCCATCATGCCTCTGCCTTTGGGAGTCATGCTTGTAACTATCAATCTTGCAATGCCTCATGGGACTTGTAGTTTGGCAACAGCTGGAGGGACGCTAGTTTGACACCCGTGACATAAGGATTTGTAAGAGCTCCCTCTTGTGGCTATCTGTATATCTAGGAATGCAATTGGCATCCTGGCTTAAAGGAAAACAATTATACAGAAATAAAAAAAATTGTAGAATATTGGCAAATAGTATTTCTGTTTCAATCTGACAACAGCTAAGATTTTCTGAAACTAGGGAAAAGATTCAAAGGTGGCTTCTTCGCAACCATGGCAACACCAGGGTCGCTGAGTACACTGCCAGTCAATCTGTTCTGTGTATTCTTTATTTATGATAGCTTGTCTTTCTGCATGTTTATTTCCTGCACAAGTCCCAATAGGGATTTCGGAATCCCTGGCTTCCAGAACTACCATGTCAGCCTTAGGTGTTCCCGGTACTTTAGGTTACTGGTGATTAAAGGATATTATGTAGGCATTGCCAGGGTGAAAAACAAAAGCTTTGCACAGGAAAGCCATATCCCCCGTGTGCATTTTCAAAATACGTTTATAAACTTGACTTGAAGACATTTCTGTTTTCATAACATAACTTATTTTAACCCAATGATGTCATCACTGGGTCTCTGTGCTTCTCTATGTTATGCAGGCAGATCATGGCTTGTGGAAGGTGCTGAACATAGCTTCCTAAAAACCTTACAGCACCCTGCCTCAGTTTTTCTCTCAAGAGTGATTCATGGTGGATTGCTTTTCAGAGGATATTTGACAGGTGATGAGGAGGAGTCTGTCTCTCAAAATGCACATTGCATGCGGTTGCAACGCGGCCCTATTCACTTGAGCGGGTTGTGCCTGATGGCGCTACTGCCGGCTCTATTCAAAATGCCATTTCGTTTTTGTGTCGCTGCAAAACTTAGCATTACAACCATGGCATGTGTACAGCCATGTACATTGTGTTTCTAATCACAGGCAGGAGCGGACTGACTATTTGGAAACTCGGACACTGCCCGAGGGCCTGGGGTCAGTAGGGGGCCCCATGAGATGCCCCTGGTACCTTTTTCATAGGCTTTTTTGAGTTTGGCAAGGACACAGGGGCCCCATGATCCCCTATTGCCCGGGGGCCCCATGAGTTGTCAGTCCGCCCCTGATCACAGGTTTAGCTGCCTGATTTTACTGCCCCCCTGGCAGCCCATGTGAACAAGCCCCAAAGCTGTTCATACATTAGTCCGTTTTTTTCGTTCAACCAGCAGGTTCACCAGTCAAATTTTCTAGCGACTTCCAAGGCACATTTCAAGTGAATACATTTTAATTTATGAAATTTCACCTCCACCGCACCGTAGATTACCCAAACTCTCCAAATACAAAATGTGAATAATGTGAAAAGAATAGATGTCAATATCTATGTGTAAATATATTCAGGCCAAAAAATCTCCAACAGGGTAAAAAAAACAAAATGGGTAGCAGAGTGACTAAATGGTTAGCACTTCCATCTGGCAGTACTAAGGTCATTGGTTCAAATCCAAACCATGGCACCACCTGTATGGAGTTTGCCTGAGCTCCCTGTGCCTGCGTGGGTTTCCTCTGGGTACTCCAGTTTCCTCTCACACTCCAAAGAGATGCTGGGAGGTTAATTGGCTCCTGTCTAAATTGTCCCTAGTATGTGCATGTATGAATGCAGGTTAGAGACCTTAGATTGTACACCCCTTGAGGGTTAGGGACTGATGTGAACGTACAATATATGTGTAAAGTGCTGCGCAAATTGATGGCGCTATATAAATACCTGAAATAAATAAATAAATAAATCGTATACTACCTTAAAGATGAACGACTCTCATGAATCATCCAAGATGAGTCAGGTGACGAAACGCGTTAGGATCGGTCCGCATGGCAACCAGAAGTGACCTAACATTCTCTGCCAGCGACGGGTTGGGCTGAGATGCTGCTGATGTGGCAGACTGGTACATTGCGGGGACATCTGTGACATTGATGGGCCTATATACTATATGTGTTTGTGAGTAGAATTTTATTAGGGACGGCTTACATTTTGGTTTTTAGCGGAATTACACTATTGGTCTTTTTCCGTTCCTTTGCGGAGCTTTTATGATTTATTAAAGCTTACCATTGAGTGCGTTTAGCCTCAACCCGCTGTCAGGAGGTCATACAGAGGGAGTTGGGACACAGGGAAGAGTGGATTCACACATTTATTAGATAAGCCGTTTCATCTGGTGTCAGTGAATCTGGGCAAGTCTGCATGCCTGTAATTAGTGATGCTCCGAATACCCCCCCCCCCGTTCGGTTCATGGTGGAACAGGGCCGGATCTAGCCCGTCCGATGTGGGGGTGCAGTAAAAAATGTCAGGGGGCGGAGGATCGGAGGTCAGGGAAGCAGAGGACAGGGGTCACTGTTGGACGGGCAGAGGACAGGGGCACAGCTCCTTCTCCCAACCCTGCACTGCACACGGCCTGGGCACAGGCAGCAGAACTGAGATCAGTATGGTGTCAGTCAAGGAAAGTACAGTATGGTGTCAAGCTAGGGCAAGAAAGTTTCAGATTAAGGCAGCATATTGACAGGTTAGGGTAGGCTTTGGGGGGGGGGGGCACAACTGAATTATGGGGGGGCATTGCCCACCCCAGCACCCCCCTAGATCCGGCCATGCGGTCGAACATCCTAACCTAAAACGAAAATTCGACTGCACACTTCGAACTTAATGAAAGTCTATGGGACTCCAACTTGTAAAATCAAAAGTGCCCATTTTAAGACTTGCTTGAAAAAGCAAATGTAAACTGATAACAAACAGATGTAAACGGATTAAAAACTGTTGAAAAAGCAAATGTAAACTGATGACAAAAAGATGTAAACGGATTTAAAACTGATGAAAACCGGATGTAAACCTGATGAAAAAGCAAATGTAAACTGATGAAAAACTGATGAAAAAGCGGAAGTAAACTGATCAAAAATAGATGTAAACGGATGAAAAAGCGGATGTAAACTGATGAAAAACGGATGTAAACTGATCAAAAATGGATGATAAAGCGGATGTAAGCTGATGAAAAACAGATGTAAACGGATTAAAAACTGATGAATAATGGATGTAAACCTGATGAAAAAGGGGATGTAAACTGATCAAAAACTGATGAAAAAGCAGATGTAAACTGATCAAAATGGATGTAAACTGATGAAAAAGTGAATGTAAACTGATCAAAAAATGATGAAAAAGCGGATGTAAATGGATGAAAAATGGATGTAAACTGATGAAAAATGGATGTAAACAGATGAAAAACTGATGTGAACTGATCCATTTTTTCTTGGAAAGAACGTGACTGAATTGGTGAAAACCCGGAACGCCCGTATGAATGGGGCCTGACGCCGGTGGCAATAGGGTCCCGGTAATTAGAGCTCAGTGTGGCCCGTTGTGTGACTATATCAATACAGGGCACACATGCCGGCTCTGCCCTGTATCCGTAGGAGCGGTGTAGTCCTAGAAGTGGGGTGAAGGCGAGGACGAGAGCGGTATTGCCGCTATTCTCTAGCGCAGAGGGGAATGTGGTAAGTGGATGTAGCGGGTGGGAGGGAGGCAATGTCACTGGCCCTGAATGTAACTGGAGACGATGAAAATAGCTTGTTATGTGATCGCTGAACCCACATGCTACTTGTTTGGTATACAGGCACCGACGCGAAGACGGAGGATCTCAGAGGGCATACATGTGGCAGAGTGAGAGGGAGTTTGGCACTGGCTGCTCCTTCAAGTACAAACGGCGCACTTGGCAGGACAGCAGTGCCAGTGTGGGGGAGGACAGCAGCACGGCTGCCACCCCTTCTGTACCTGCTCTGTATACGAGAGGAGACGCTGCCAGGGCAGCACGCGTAGGAGCTTGGCACGGCGGATAGCCCGCGCCATACCTGCTATGCGATCAGAAGGTTCTGTTCATTCCCTGGAAATGATTTAATTACCTCTGATAAACTGGCTGCCTCGGCAATCATCGGGCTGGGAGACGCGGCGCTTTGCATAATTGTGCATTTTAATCGGAGGAGCGTTACCCCCGGCCCCAACGGCTGAGGTGACAGGGCCTAGATTTTAGGGGTCACTCGCCTGACCGTCAGAGGCGACCTGAACACCCCCCTTCACTGTCATGCATTCTTTTAAAGGCACCGCTGTACAAGGACATCAGATTGTTCACACAAGTTCATCCATGCACTGTTCTAGGGCCAGGGGCGGACTGACCAATTGGAAACTCGGGCACTGCCCGAGGGCCCGAAGTCAGTAGGGGGCCCCATGAGATGCCCCAGGTACCTTTTTCATAGGCTTTTTTCAGTTTGGGCAAGGACACAGGGGCCCCATGATCCCCTATTGCCCGGGGGCCCCATGAGTTGTCAGTCCGCCCCTGTCTAGGGCTCTCTTATATGAGTGGCAAACTTTACTGCCCTCTAAAAAGTGAACCACAGAAGTGGTTTGCAGGTGTTCAGGAGGTGATATTGCCGCTTCCTGCTTGTCTGTTTTTTTTTTCTCAATCCCAATGGAGATTTTATATGAAAATACTGCATCCAAGTGCCAAATGGAGTCCTATGAGCTGTACTGGGCATGTTGGGCCGGCGTAATGCTTGCCAGTTGTACCATGCCAAGTTAGGGCTCCTTCACACAGGATGGACCCGTTTAGCGGATCCGTTTGCTCAGCGGGGGGATGCGTTTTGCTGGGTTTTTATTTCAACTTGTTGCTGGGCAGATTAAAAATCAAAACGCATCAAAAACGCACTACATGCATTTCTGCAGCTTCTCCATTGAAGTCTATAGAACCAAAAACGCAACGATTTGCGTTTTAAAAAGTCCCTGACCCTTCCTAAAAGCGCACCGGGTGAAAGCGCGAAGATGTGAACATGTCCCATAGGAAATCATGTTAAATAGACTGCTGTGCGTTTCTGCAAAACAAAGCGTAAAACGCATAGGTGTGACCCTAGACTAAGTTGGTTCTGATCAATGGCACCAGAATATTTACAATTAAGCAGAAAATACTCATTTTTACTGTATATCTTTTTTGTGTCTCAGTGCTGCGGATCTCCTCCAGTCTCTTTCAGCCACTTCCTGCCTACAAGTACTTACTATAGCATCAGCTGAACCTCATTGCTCCAGACCGGCTTTCTGATGGTGACAGCACAGGACCATCCCTGTGTAATGGGTGTCAGCGAGGCTGCTTGTTGTCTATAACTGGGGTGACAATGCAGGGGCACCATTTGGGGACAGTTGTCACCCCACAATAGTCTCAGTGTGAATAGGCTCATAAAAGATTTACTACTGAACAGTCCACAAGAAGAGTCTGACTTGTATGCGACACGTTGTGGGTCTGCATCCTGTGCCATGACTGGATCCCATAGACGTTTATACAAATGCATTGTAAAGACATCCAGAAATGCTTGCGGTGTGCCTGGCACATGTACTGGGGAAAAATAGGTCTTTCGTGCTGGGCCAGAGTGTGTTCTCTAATTCCAAACACGCGTGACTACTCTGCATATAGAAAAACCCGGAAAACGCATCCAGGCAGGTTGGTAAAAAAAAACTACAACATGCATTTAAATGATTTTAGAAACATTTAAAGTGACAGCACAGTGGCTAAATGGTTAGCACTTCCGCCTGGCAGTACTAAGGTCATTGGTTCAAATCCCAGCCATGGCACCACCTGCCTGGAGTTTGCATGCTCTGTGCCTGTGTGGGTTTCCTCTGGGTGCTCCAGTTTCCTCTCACGCTCCAAAGACATGCTGGTAGGTTAATTGGATCCTGTCTAAATTGTCCCTAGTATGTGTATGTATGAATGTGAGTTAGGGACCTTAGATTGTACACCCCTTGAGGGTTAGGGACTGATGTGAATGTACAATACGTATGTAAAGCACTGTGTACATTGATGACACTAGATAAGTAATAATAATAAGCAACAGATACCTGATGCAAGGGGGCACTCTTATTGAGATATCTGATGCAAAGGGGCACTCTGATTCAGATACCCGATGCAAAGGGGCACTCTGATTCAGAGACCCGATGCAAAGGGGCACTCTGATTCAGAGACCCGATGCAAAGGGGCACTCTGATTCAGATACCCGATGCAAAGGGGCACTCTGATTCAGATACCCGATGCAAAGGGGCACTCTGATTCAGATACCCGATGCAAAGGGGCACTCTGATTCAGAAACCAGATGCAAAGGGGCACTCTGATTCAGATACCCGATGCAAAGGGGCACTCTGATTCAGATACCTGATGCAAAGGGGCACTCTGATTCAGATACCTGATGCAAAGGGGCACTCTGATTCAGATACCTGATGTAAAGGGGCACTCTGATTCAGATACCTGATGTACAGGGGCACTCTGATTCAGATACCTGATGCAAAGGGGCACTCTGATTCAGATACCTGATGTAAAGGGGCACTCTGATTCAGATACCTGATGCCATACAAAGCAGTGTGCAGGAGCTGACAGGGGAGAGATCTGTATTGTTTACATACAGGTCTCTCCTTCGTAGCAAATCCTACGAAGATCGCCGGGTACCAGTGGGGAATCACCGGCTGGGACCTGGTGATTGACAGCCGAGGCCGCAAATAGCCCTACCCAGAAATACAAAATCATGTATATATATATATGTGATTTTGCGCACCCCTGCCGCCCTGTAGCAGTATTTCTGCGATTAAAAGATTCCGAAATGTATTTTTGAATACAGCTAGTCTAGGTACCTGAATGTGACTAAAGCTGCCCATAGATGGATTGAAATTTGGCTGGTTCAGCAGGGACAGGCCGAATTTCGATCCATCGCTGGCTCTTCCAACTTGACAGGAAAAGCTGGCCATATACATTCTGACTTTGCTGCTGATTCGGCTAAAATTCAACCCCTGATTACACCACTTAGTACAAGGCACTCTGATTCAGATACCTGATGCAAAGGGGCACTCTGATTCAGATACCTGATGCAAAGGGGCACTCTGATTCAGATACCTGATGCAAAGGGGCACTCTGATTCAGATACCTGACGTAAAGGGGCACTCTGATTCAGATACCTGACGCAAAGGGGCCCTCTGATTCAGATACCTGACGCAAAGGGGCACTCTGATTCAGATACCTGACGCAAAGGGGCACTCTGATTCAGATACCTGATGCAAAGGGGCACTCTGATTTAGATACCTGATGTAAAGGGGCATTCTGATTCAGATACCTGATGTACAGGGGCACTCTGATTCAGATACCTGATTTAAAGGGCACTCTGATTCAGATACGTGATGCAAAGGGGCACTCTGATTCAGATACCTGATGCAAAGGGGCACTCTGATTCAGATACCTGATGCAAAGGGGCACTCTGATTCAGATACCTGACGTAAAGGGGCACTCTGATTCAGATACCTGACGCAAAGGGGCACTCTGATTCAGATACCTGACGCAAAGGGGCACTCTGATTCAGATACCTGACGCAAAGGGGCACTCTGATTCAGATACCTGATGCAAAGGGGCACTCTGATTTAGATACCTGATGTAAAGGGGCATTCTGATTCAGATACCTGATGTACAGGGGCACTCTGATTCAGATACCTGATTTAAAGGGCACTCTGATTCAGATACGTGATGCAAAGGGGCACTCTGATTCAGATACCTGATGCAAAGGGGCACTCTGATTCAGATACCTGATGCAAAGGGGCACTCTGATTCAGATACCTGATGCAAAGGGGCACTCTGATTCAGATACCTGATGCAAAGGGGCACTCTGATTCAGATACCTGATGCAAAGGGGCACTCTAATTCAGATACCTGATGCAAAGGGGCACTCTGATTCAGATACCTGATGAAAAGGGGCTGTGCAGAGCCATACAAAGCAGTGTGCAGGAGCTGACAGGGGAGAGATCTGTATTGTTTACATACAGGTCTCTCCTTTGTAGCAAATCCTACAAAGATCGCCGGGTGCCAGTGGGGAATCACCGGCTGGGACCTGGTGATTGACAGCCGAGGCCGCAAATAGCCCTACCCAGAAATACAAAATCACGTGTATATATATATATATATATATATATATATGTGATTTTGCACACCCCTGCCGCCCTGTAGCAGTATTCCTGCGGTTAAAACATTCCGAAATGTATTTTTGAATACAGCTAGTCTAGGTACCTGAATGTGACTAAAGCTGCCCATAGATGGATTGAAATTTTGCTGGTTCAGCAGGGACAGGCCGAATTTCGATCCATCGCTGGCTCTTCCCACTTGACAGGAAAAGCTGGCCATATACATTCTGACTTTGCTGCTGATTCGGCTAAAATTCAACCCCTGATTACACCACTTAGTACAAGGCAGTCCATAGATGAGTCCATTTTTTTCCCATTCAACCAACAGATTGTACAACAAAAACTGACTTGGTTCGTCGTGCACATATTCGATGTGAATGGGGTAATCCTCTCTGCTGAGCTATTGTATTCTGACAGCGGGGGATGGCTTCCTTGCCATCAGAATACAATGATCAGCATTGTAGGCTATAGCCTGCAGCAGTGCCAGGACAAGGTCATCCAGTTCCCAAGGCAAACTGTGGCATGAAGGGGAACCTCTTAGGGGGTGCGCAACACGGACCTCCTCCGGACTCTCTCCTTCACTGCCCCCAGCGCTGGGTTGACAAGAGTGGTGATGCTGCTGTCACTACTCCTATCAGCCTTGTACCAGAAGGAACTCAGCACAGGGTGCCCCCATCCCTGCAATAACCCATTGCTCCCAGGGCAGCCGCCCCTCCTGCCCATCCCTTGACCCAGCCTTGGCCTGCAGTGCTTATTGAGGAAAATCCGACAGTATGGTTGGAGAGAAATCAATCAGTAGATCGACTTCTATACAACCTCCCAGACCATACATGGATTGAAATTCGGCCAGTCCCTACTGAACCAGCTGAATTTCGATTCATCTACGGTCGGCTTAACAAAAGTCAGCTGAGCGATTGACTGAACGAAAGAAAGAAGCCAGGTGGAAAATTGTCAGCTGAATGGTACCTGCATCCAGTCAGCTGCTGTCAATAGTCATGTATTCTGACAGCCACTGGAGCCAGCTGTCAGAATTCTATAGCTGGCAGGGGGGAATCAACCATCCACCCTGTTTAGTATGGATGGAGGATGGTAGATTTCTTTCCTTCAGCCAGCAGGTTAAATGAAAAAGATGTGTAAGTGTATGGCCAGCTTCAAGCTGATCATACATGGATTGCAATGGTCCCCACAGCTTCAAGCTGGCCATACATGGATTGCAATGGTCCCCACAGCTTCAAGCTAACCATACATGGATTGCAATGGTCCCTACAGCTTCAAGCTGGCCATACATGGGTTGCAATGGTTCCTACAGCTTCAAGCTGACCATACATGGATTACGATGGTCCCTACAGCTTCAAGCTGATCATACATGGATTACAATGGTCCCTACAGCTTCAAGCTGGCCATACATGGGTTGCAATGGTTCCTACAGCTTCAAGCTGGCCATACATGGATTACGATGGTCCCTACAGCTTCAAGCTGACCATACCTGGATTGCAATGGTCCCTACAGCTTCAAGCTGGCCATACATGGTTTACGATGGTCCCTACAGCTTCAAGCTGGCCATACATAGTTTACGATGGTCCCTACAGCTTCAAGCTGGCCATACATGGATTCCAATAGTCCCTACAGCTTCAAGCTGGCCATACATGGTTTACGATGGTCCCTACAGCTTTAAGCTGGCCATACATGGATTGCAATGGTGCCTACAGCTTCAAGCTGGCCATACAAGGATTACAATGGTCCCTACTGAACCAGACAAATTTGAGTCCATGTATGGGAACCTTGTTTGTACAGAAGGTGTTCTACCCATCAACTTCTGTACAACCAGCCTGTCGGGTTTTTCCTGATCAATCTGTGCCCTGGCTATAGCTGGCAGCACTGATCATTGTGTTCTGACGGTGGGGAGGTCTCCTCACCGTCAGAACACAATAGCTCAGCAGAAGGATACACTCATATACATCAAATTTGTGGATGATGGAATCGGATCATTTTTTTCATGCAAACCACTAGTTGAATAATAATAATAATAATAATAATAAAAAAAAAAAATCAAGAATGTATGGGCTGCCTTAGTAACAGCCTCTTGTTGTCTCCTTGTACAGCAGAACTGTAAAGCAGGGAACAAGCTGCCAGCAGGAGAGGACAGAGGGATGACTCATTAGTATTCTGCTCCTTAACTATCCAAATCATGTGCTGGGTGCAAGCAGCTGACCAAGCTATAGTGCATAAAGTGGACTTCAGAACCTGATTTGTGTGGCTCCACCAAGGGCGGACTGACAACTCATGGGGCCCCCGGGCAATAGTAGATCATGGGCCCCCTGTGTCCTTGCCCAAACTCAAAAAAGCCTATGAAAAAGGTACCAGGGGCATCTCATGGGGCCCCCTACTGACCCCGGGCCCTCAGAAGTGCAAGAGTTTCCAAATGGTCAGTCCGCCCCTGGGCTCCACCCATGTTATGTAATGTGTGCCCTTCATCAGTACATCTGCTTATGGGCAGGGTATATCCTGCATGCAAAGATGGGGATGTTTTGTCATTTCCATGCGACCCATCTTAGAACAAGTGAGTGGAAATGCTGCACATGCACAGATGTTCCTTTAGGAACTCCCGAAAAAAAAATGTACACGTATACAGTATATTGATCTATGTAGATCCAATTTAATGAGAGGGAGGGGGGAGGAGGCAGGGCAAGAAGAGATTGAACTTGTGTCTAAACTTGCTGATTCTTTGAAGAGCGATCCATGTTCAGATCATTTTTCAAAGGTGATTGATAGGCGGTGAGGAGGCAATATGGCATTTGCAGCGCGTTTGCTTGAATGGGTTACCATTTGGCAGGCCTGCTGCCCACTGATTGCAATATGTTTGATAGCTTTTGGGAGAAGCATCATGACTGTGTCGTCTAAACACCCCTGTCCATTGCCATTGCAACTTAAGGGAGGGTGCTAAAAACATGGCTCAACCAGGGGCGGAATGACAACTCATGGGGCCCCCGGGCAATAGGGGATCATGGGGCCCCTGTGTCCTTGCCCAAACTCAAAAAAGCCTATGAAAATGGTACCAGGGGCATCTCATGGGGCCCCCTACTGACCCTGGGCCCTCGGGCAGTGCCCGCGTTTCCAAATGGTCAGTCTGCCCCTGGGCTCAACTGTACATTTTTAACACCCTCCAACCCAGGGGCGGACTGACCATTTGGAAACTCAGGCACTGCCCGAGGGCCCGGGGTCAGTAGGGGGCCCCATGAGATGCCCCTGGTACCTTTTTTCGTAGGCTTTTCTGAGTTTGGGCAAAAACACAGGGGCCTCATGATCCCCTATTGCCCAGGGGCCCCATGAGTTGTCAGTCCGCCCCTGCTCCAACCACACCTCTAAACGTAGCCTTACGGTGAAGGTCAGCTTTCATTACAGAAAAGCCAGGTTACCAAATTGGCTCTGCCGTCTTGCAGAGTTGTGTAAATCTCAGGACTGGCTTGCCAAAATTACAAATCCTCAGGCAGGTAAAATGGCTCCAATATATGTATTTCAACTGTGGATTAATGAAATTGCCTGGAGATCAGCTTTAAGTAAATATAAAACTGTGCAGAAAGTGTCAGCAGCGTGATACAGACAGCAGACCCTGCGAAAGGGTTAAGAAGTGTGACACGAGTCTCATCTGTTAACTTATTGATGCAGAGGGGGGGATCATGCGGGAACATGGAGACACAGCTGCAAGGATCAGCCCAGACACCCTGGGGACAAGTTACCAAGACTACACGTGTCCCTACATGACAGCTCACATTGTTTACCTGCGTCTCTACCTTGTGTAGTGAGCTTACAGTCTAACCTACTTTTTATTTCATTTTTTTGCGTAATTCTTTATTTATCAACCATAGAAGCATTGCATATATTAATGGAGGAGTGTGCAGCAGGCAGAGGGGTATTCACAAAAAAGGGACCCAATTCAAGAGAAACAAGGGGCATCGTTGTCTAAGTACAATTTACTGGAAGACATACTGTACATGACAAAGCTTACAGAGGAATATGCCATATGATGAGATGTGATGAGACCCATGAGTAGAAGAAATGTATGAGATTGAAAAAGATCGAAGAAAGAAAAGAGAGGGAGAGAGAAAAGAAATAGAAAGTGAAGAGGGAGGTTTATAGAATGTTGGTGGTGGGGTAGGTGGAGTTGATCAGGTCCTAACACCTTAGTTGTATATTTAAGCACAATTCCTAGTGGGGGCGATACAGGTCGGTTCAAGTCCTTGGTGGACTCCAGATATGTGGACCCAAAGTCACAGAGAGTTGTGAAAGTTGTGGACTTCTTGGTTCCAAAGAAGACAAGAGTTAGACCTTGTATTTGGTAGAAAATGTGTTCATCGATTTAACAGAACCAAGTGTTTTTGAATTTATTGGTCTGTCCTTTAGGCTAGGTTCACATCTGTGCGGGTGGTGCTGCTGCTGCGGATCCGCACAAAAAATCTGTCTAGCCGCACCACCTGCACAGAGAATTGCGGACCCACGAGCGGGTGCCATTAGTTCTAATGGCACACCGCCCGCACTGGAAAACGCAACCGTACTGGGAACCGAGGTTCCCATGCAGGCTGCGTTTTCAGAAGTGCAGGGACTTCTTCTCTGTGTGTCACAGGGCATGGGAAATCTCTGTAGCCACACCACCTGCACAGAGAATTGCGGACCCATGGGCGGGTGCCATTAGTTCTAATGGCACGCCGCCCGCACTGCAAAACGCAACCGTACTGGGAACCGAGATTCCTGTGTGGGCTGCGTTTTCAGAATTGCAGGGACTTCTTCTCTGTGTGTCACAGGGCATGGGAGTCCATTCAAATGAATGGGCTCTCATGCCCGCGCAAAATGCAGCCCGCACAGCCGCATATATGTGAACCAGGGCTTAAAGAGAACGTGTACTGTGAAATACGTACTCAAGATGTAAGCAGAGGCCAAAAGACTAGTCACCAGTATTGTATGTAGGCACCTTGCAGCTGATCTTTACTCCATTACTAACTTGAGATATCTTGTTCTTCACTGTGTCTCTGTGTGGAGGTGATCACCTTGGTAGAGGAGCTGGGCTATGCGTCTTAATGTCAAAGCCAGCCTCCTATTGGATCGTGATCTGATGACTTTTATAATAATGATTGTCAGACAACATGAGAGGCACAGAAAACACAAATCCACAGAATGAATGAAGCAGATGAAGGGAGATCCTTGCACTGGAAGTCTTCAGGTACAGCTTCCTCTCCAGCAAGGAGAACAGTGAGCAACACAGTGGTGACATCACCAAATTATTTTTTTCCGTGCAGGAGCAAATTGGATCATGCTTTGCTGGGTTTTTTTGCCTTCCTCTGGATCAACTGGGGGTATAGGATTATAACTTTTTTTTTTTAATGGTTGAACTGGATGGACTTTTGTCTTTTCAGCCAGACTAACTATGTAAGATACTATATAAAATACAAATCTTGCTTCAAATCTGGAGAGAATAGCAGTCAGAGGTAGCAGTGCCTCAGATGATTCCACACGGCAGATATAGAGCTGTAAGTCTTAAGGTACTATAAAGGAGTGCCTAGGCACCCTCACATCAAGCACACTGCTATTTTTCAGGAGGAATTTAGGACTAAAGTATGTATTGCAGCGAGGGGCGGACTGGCCATTTGGAACCTCGGGCACTGCCCGAGGGCCCGGGGTCAGTAGGGGGCCCCATGAGATGCCCCTGGTACCTTTTTCATAGACTTTTTTGAGTTTGGCCAAGAACACAGGGGCCCCATGATCCCCTATTGCCCGGGGGCCCCATAAGTTGTCAGTCCGCCCCTGATTGCAGCATACTTCTGAGGCTCAATTAACATTTCTAGATGTTCTCTACCATATAGAAAATCTTCAGGTCCACTTTAAGGGGAGCTAAGAAATCTTCAGGGTCCATTTACTTCTTTTGTGGTGCATTAAAGCATATGCATTGACATGTGTAACATTAAGGGAGCCCACTGAAACAAATGGGCTGACAATACACCCTATTGTGCCGAAAACTGGACATCACTTTTTTTTGTTTGTAATGCAACACACTTCTGTGTATAGAGGAACGCTACAACACAGAGGCATTGCCTTAGTCCATTGGCATGCCAATCAAAATGAATGGCACTGTAACACTGGCACTGCTATAGCAGGGCACACATTACCACAATGCAGAAGTCTAAATGGGCCCTCAGCGTTAAGACTGTCATCTAGAATTAGAGAACCAGAAGAGCTTCAGAACGTCTCCAGTCTAATGTATTGTCCTTCATTAGGTTCTTTATATTATAAAAATATATCTATTCCATGACACCACAATAAAAGAACTCAGTGAAAAAAAGACAGGCACCAGATTATATATATATATATATATATATATATATATATATATATATATATTAGACCAAACTTTTTTTTTTTGAGAAACAAGAAAATAAATATATTTCAAAAAAAGGTACAAAAGAGATGAGAGAACAGAAAGAGTTTATCTCTGCTCAATTTTTTTTTGTGCTTTAATAGTCAAAATGGAGTAACTTTTATTTCATCTGAACTAGCAATGGAAGACTGGATTGTAGCATATGTCTATTTCCATTATTGTGTGCGAGTGAGAGGATTATAATTGATCATCATACTGTTTTATTATCAGCCTGCTTATTGTTCTCTATTGCACTAAGGAGCCTAAACATCTCAGCAGCTCTTCTGTCACTTTCTTGGTAAGCTCCATATACTGGTTGACCTTCAGCAAGTACCCCTTTGTTAAAGGTTCCTGCTTACTGATCTCTGGGCATTTTTTTTTTCATTGTAATAGACTTTAAAGTGTTAAAAATGAAAAAGCAACTCTAGCTGCAATATTCACCTTCAAATCAGTGTGGTACACAACAGTACTTTTTTCCCACAAGATGTCCACGGTCTTCTGATTTGAATGGCAACCAGTGTCGCTCAACCCATGAGACTGAGGAGATCCCTTGAATTAGGGGTGCCATCGGCCTGCCCCCTGATGGGGTGCCACCACAGTGCCCTTCTTTCTCAGTATATTGATGCCTTCTGTGTAACCCAGAACTGCCCACCACCAGGAGAAGGTTGAGAGAAGGAGAGGAATCACATATCACCTGATTGACCTAAAGACTCTGGCAATAGATAAGAATAAGGTAAAAAAAAAAAAAAAGCAGAAAAAAATTCTTTGGCAAGGCCCCATTCAAATGACTGTTCCGATCAGGTCCAGTTGTTGGTTTTTCAGGCAGACCTAATCGGACGGTCCATTCACCCTCATAGACTGGACCAGTCCGTTTACACCAGTGTTTCTCAACCTTTTTTCAGTCAAGGCACCCTTTAAAATTTTGAACAGTCCTGAGGCACGCTCTTCAGCAGCTCTTCTGCCACTCTCTTGGTAGGCTCCATATACTGGTTGACCTTCAGCAAGTACCCCTTTGTTAAAAGTTCCTGCTTACCGATCTGTGGGCATTTTTTTTATTTTCATAATAGACCTTAAGGTGTTAAAAAAGAAAAAGCAACTCTAACTGCAATATTCACCTTCAAATCAGAGTGGTGCACAACAGTACTTTTTTCCCACAAGATGTCCATGGTCTTCTGATTTGAATGGCAACCAGTGTCACTCAACCCATGAGACTGAGGAGATCCCTTGAATTAGGGGTGCCATCGGCCTGCCCCCTGATAGGGTGCCACCACAGTGCCCTTCTTTCTCAGTATATTGATGCCTTCTGTGTAACCCAGGACTGCCCACCACCAGGAGAAGGTTGAGAGAAGGAGAGGAACCACTTATCACCTGATTGACCTAAAGACTCTGGCAATAGATAAGAATAAGGTAAAAAAAAAAGCACAAAATTCTTTGGCAAGGCCCCATTCAAAAGACTGTTCCAATCAGGTCCAGTTGTTGGTTTTTCAGACAGACCTGATCAGACAGTCCATTCACCCCCATAGACTGGACCAGTCCGTTTACACCAGTGTTTCTCAACCTTTTTTCAGTTAAGGCACCCTTTAAAATTATGAACAGTCCTGAGGCACGCTATAAAATTATGGACAATTGTGAGGCACCCCTTGTAAAATGGGGTTCCTCAAGACTGTCCAGAATTTTAAAAGGGCACCCCTATTCTAAAATGTGAAAAAATATTCTAATAGTATTTATATATAACACAGTAACATCCACACATGTAGGACATTAGAGGTAACTTATTCTTCCAAAGCAAATATACTTTTGCACACTGGTACTGAGTAGTATTCCATTGTTTCTCTTCTCCCTCAGTTTTTATCAGCCATTGAGCTAATGTGACCCCAGCATTGATGGAGAGGGGCAGAGGAGGGTCAAACTAGGATGCTGTGCAGGCAGCTGACATCTTCCTTATCAACTGATGATGTCATTGGTTGTCAGGACGCCGGCGGCTAGAAGGTCGTAATGGTGCACAATGAAAACCTGTGGTTTGTGTAACTAAAAGGCAGGCTTCTTCCACCCTCTGGCTTTTAAACAAGTTTTGAGCAATTTATAGACATTTTGCCAAGGCACCCCTGAAGAAACCTCAAGGCACCCTGGTTGAGAATTGCTGGTTTACACCCACCTTCCTTCCATCCGATTTAGTTCACTAAAAACAAACGGAAGGGGATTCGCTCTCTGTGCAGGTGGATTAGAGGTAGTCAGATGTAAATGGACAGCAGAGGATGTTTACACCCAGCTGCCAATAGAGCAGAGTGGACTCCATCCGTGTCTGCTCTGCATAAAGTGATTGAACACAGACCTGCTATCAGAAGACAGATCCCCCGTGATCAAATAGGAAAGTGCCCCTTGTGAAAGGAGCCTTAGGGACATTAATGGGGGAAGGGGGTTAACCGTGAAAGTGGGCTTTGATGAGAAAAGGAATATTGTGTAGAATGTAATAAAGAGGACACCATTGCTCAAACATGGAATTGAGACTATGCCCAATTATTTTTAGAGAATTTGGGAGCTCCTACGACAGAAATTTAAAAGCAAAAAATAAAATAAAGACAACTTCATACCTTGAAATAAACTCATGGTTGAATACCAAATTTCAAAAGATATCTTTAACTCCATTTAAGAGTTTACTTCAGAGAAGAAGTCATGTCAGTTGTCTCTTTACAGCGGTAGAATAAATTAAAGAAGTACAAACATGTAAAAACCCAAATCTGAACAAAACACACAGATGTAGATTTACTAAAACTGGAGCACTCAGGATCTGGTGTAGCTGTGCATGGTAGCCAATCAGCTTCTAGGCTCAATTAAGCTTTGGCAATAAAACCTGGAAGTCGATTGGTTTCTATTCAGAAGTGAACTTGATTTTGCACTATCCATCTATAGTAAATGGACTCCTGTGTCCCCATATTACTGAGCTCCAGGTCTGTGCAACACCATCTCTCCACCTTCCAGTGCCGGTTCCTGATGGATCCATCCTCACCACACTCTACAACTATGCTCAACAGATGGAGAAATCAGAGGGAGGACCTCAGGCGAGTGATGTGACTTCTATAAAATAAAACATTGATTGGAGGATATCTGCAGTGTATATGAAGAAAATCTGAGCTGGAGTGGTCAAAAAGACAAGCCTATGTAGCGGCATTTCAAAGGACTGAGTATTCCTGGATTAGACTATAAAGGCCATCAAATCAATCCAGAGGATGTGAAGGTCAGTCTGATTATTAGACAGATGTATTGAACAGACATCTACTGGGATCTTTGTGATCTGCTAGCAGAAACCTGACAATACTTCAGGGATGAGAAATCCTATGATTCTGGCTATATTTATTCAAAGATACCACAAGCTAGGGTTAGGCAGCAAGGGCAAGGGTGGAGAACAGTAAAACAGAACATCTACAGTTTGAGTTTACTTTTTTAATTTTATCTTTGACATGCTTGCCCACTTCTGGACACTAAATTACTGTAGTAAAATCAGCATTGGAAATACACAAGAGGATGCAGAAGCTGCTGAGGGGTGTTGTAAAACTCTCTGAAGCTCAAGCAAAATGCCCCCTCTCTGCATGTTGTTTGGTAGACTTTAGACCAATGATCAGTACTGGATACACAACAGTGGCTAAATGGGTAGCACTTCCACCTGGCAGCACTAGGGTTGTAGATTCAAATCCTAACCATGGTACCAACTACATGGTGTTTGCATGTTCTCTCTGTGCCTGCGTGGGTTTCCTCCGGGTACTCCAGATTCCTCCCACTCTCCAAAAATATGCTGGTCGGTTAATTGGCTCCTATCTAAATTGGCCCTAGTATGTGTATGTATGAATGTGACTTCGGGACCTTAGATGGTACGCTCCTTGAGGGCAGGGACTGGTGTGAATGTACTATATATGGTATATGTAAAGCGCTGCGTAAATTGGCGGCGCTATACAAGTACCTGTAATATTGGATTGCACAAGATAGGTCAATAACTATGAACAGATATACAAAATTCCCCCAGCATTCAGCCTCATTAGTCTACCAAAACCAATATTAAAACTCGTTTCTGATAAATCAGTTAACGTAAACCTGTCAATAAATTCCATCTACAGCAGTGGTACTTAACCTTCCTAATGCCGTGACCCTTTAATACAGTTCCTCATGTTGTGGTGACCCCCAACCATAAAATTATTTACCCAGTAATTATAATTCATGAGTGTTGTTTTACCTCCAATACTGCTGCTTTCAACACAGTAGCTGCTTTTAACAGAGTAGCTGCTTTCTACACAGTAGCTGCTTTCTACACAGTAGCTGCTCTTTACACATCGGAAATATGTGTTTTCCGATGGTCTTAGGCGAACCCTGTGAAAGGGTTGTTCGACCCCCAGGTTGAGAACCACTGATCTACAGGCTAATAGTTTTTTCCTATGGACTAAAAGGTTAAAAGCAGCTCTGGCTACAATACTAGGCTACAATCCAGAGCTATCCAATGCAGTATTTCTTTTCTGCCACAAGATATCCTCAGTTTTCTGTGTTAAATGACACGCAGCATCATTCAACCTGGAAGACTGAGGACATACTGTGAGTGCATTGGGTTGTGGGCCTTCTGAGGGTGTGTCACTATGGCACCATTTATTGTTTATGCAAAGAGCCGTGCTGATAACATCACATAGAGTGCCTGAATACTTTGGAAAAATGTGTTTTAAAAAACCAGCATAACATAGTGCTGGGGTCCTACAAAAAGGGAAGGAGGTCATTGCCTAGAAGGAGTCTGAGGCCAGATTTGCTTTAAGGCAATACGAGGGCTGCCACTGCTGATTTTATTCTGCAAATGCCAGTTTCCTGGCTTACTGTATATGCAAACTCGTTGACTCTGACCCTTTAAAACAGAGGTATCAGTATGCATACAACTGCAAATACATGGGAAATCCACCTGCCAGCACCAAGGTGTCTCTGCAAAGTATGGTATCTAATCTATAATTTAGAAGCAATTGACTGCTAAAAAGAGCAATGAATAAACCAAAAGCAGGAGGACGGAGATACTTATTCCCCTATATAGATCTTTGGTTATCATTTGAGGGGTCACCAGCAGGAAGGAAGTCCTGATTCCCCTATATAGATCTTTGGTTATCATTTGAGGAATCACGAACAGGAAGAAGGAGGTCCTGATTCCCCTATATAGATCTTTCACTATCATTTGAGGGATCACTAGTAGGAAGGAGATCCTAATTCCCCTATATAGGTCTTTGGTTATCATTTGAGTGATCACTAACAGAAAGAAGGAGGTCCTGATTCCCCTATATAGATCTTTGGTTATCATTTGAGTGATCACTAACAGAAAGAAGGAGGTCCTGATTCCCCTATATAGATCTTTGGTTATCATTTGAGGGATCACTAGAAGGAAGAAGGAGATCCTGATTCCCCTATATAGATCTTTGACTATGATTTGAGGGATCACTAACAGGAAGAAGGAGGTCCTGATTCCCCTATATAGATCTTTGACTATCATTTGAGGGATCACTAGTAGGAAGAAGGAGATCCTAATTCCCTATATAGGTCTTTGGTTATCATTTGAAGGATCACTAGCAGGAAGAAGGAGATCTTGATTCCCTTATATAGATGTTTGGTTATCATTTGAGGGGTCACCAGCAGGAAGGAGATCCTGATTCCCCTATATAGATCTTTGGTTATCATTTGAGGGATCACTAGCAGGAAGAAGGAGGTCCTGATTCCTCTTTATAGATCTTTGGTTATCATTTGAGGGATCACTAGCAGGAAAAAGGAGATCCTGATTCCCCTTTATAGATCGTTGGTTATCATTTGAGGGATCACTAGCAGGAAAAAGGAGATCCTGATTCAACTATATAGATCTTTGGTTATCATTTGAGGGATCACTAGCAGGAAAAAGGAGGTCCTGATTCCCCTTTATAGATCTTTGGTTATCATTTGAGGGATCACTAGCAGGAAAAAGGAGATCCTGATTCAACTATATAGATCTTTGGTTATCATTTGAGGGATCGCTAGCAGGAAAAAGGAGGTCCTGATTCCCCTTTATAGATCTTTGGTTATCATTTGAGGGATCACTAGCAGGAAAAAGGAGATCCTGATTCAACTATATAGATCTTTGGTTATCATTTGAGGGATCACTAGCAGGAAAAAGGAGGTCCTGATTCCCCTTTATAGATCTTTGGTTATCATTTGAGGGATCACTAACAGGAAGAAGGAGGTCCTGATTCCCCTTTATAGATCTTTGGTTATCATTTGAGGGATCACTAACAGGAAGAAGGAGGTCCTGATTCTACTATGTAGATCTTTACTCATCACTAGCTGCGACCTTGCTTCTGGTATTGTTTTTTTAGAGCCGATGCTCTTTATTGTAAAGCGATCTGAGCAGCTATACAACTGTGTAATCACTTTCATAGGGGGCTGAAGGGGGGTCCCTTCTCTCACACCACCGTGCATCTTCTTTCCCAGGCGCTCCTGTTCCACCGGGGAACCTGGGACTGATGTGTGCAGCTGGCTTACCATAGGATGGAGGAGCTTCCATTCCCTGATTGTCTCTATGGTGTATGAAACCGGAAGCGAGGAGGATTTTGTCACTTCCGGTTTCAGTTTGTGGTTTACAAGCTGTTACTAATCAAACCGATCTCAGTTTGATCAGACGCTTTTGAGGGCACACGAGAGATCTGAGAGCTAATAGACCCCAGATCTATCAGTAAAGAGTACCTGTCACTGACGATGCTATCACAACGGATGTTGTTCATTCTTTGTGATAGCAGTAAAATTAATTAAAAAAAAATTAAAGAGACTGTAAAATTTTTATTTTTTTTTTTAAGAAATCATTTTTAAATAAATATTTGACGGAGAAGTACAGCCAGAGCTTGTTTGGCTGTACTTCTCCTGTGGATCACAGGACTGTAGTTCATTCTGCACTCCTGTGACCCTTTTTCAGCAGACTAAAGTCAGCCATCAGCTGACGTCACTCAGCTGCTTCAGGCTGGGGAAAGATTCCGACTTTAAAGTCGGGATCCACCCAGAATCATTGGACTGGCATCTGGCTCAGCCTCTCAGCCCTCTGCTCAAAGCGGCAGGGAGAACGGCACGGGATCTGATCGCACAGTTCTCACTGGAACTGGGTGGGGACATATGCAGCATAGGATCAATGCTGCATCCACCTAGGTAAGTATAATTTAAAAAAAAATCCTAAACTTCTCTTTTAAAGTGTCCCCAACCTCCCATGCAAATGCATACGTAGGTCCCACAGGCATATATAAAGGGTGATTGCACCACGCTGGAAACATTAGAATGAGAACGAGACCTTCTGTTGAAGTGTTGATTTGAATCGTATCCAATCCACATGACGTGAAATAACATGGTCTCCTATGGTGCCTGTTCACATGTCCTCTGGATCAACTGTGGGTGTAGGATTATAACATTTTTTTTTTTTAAATGGTTGAACTGGATGGACTTTTGTCTTTTTTCATTTTTTTCAGCCAGACTAACTATATAACTATGTTCAGTGCACCGGCGGTGTGGACTCAAAAAGAGTCCTGTCTGATTTCTGAGCAGTGCAATCTGGTTCGTGTGCGGATTACACACTCATTGACTCTATTTGGAGTCGCTTTCGAATCGCACGTGTCATGAGTTTGTGAACACAATTTCAGGCCGTTTTTCTCTCTTCAAATCCTGACCTGAATTAGAAATGAACTGCTGAACGACTGCTTTTCAATTCGCACTTAAACCAGAGCTCAACTCAAACCATTGGTGACATGGCCTCAAACTAGTAGATAAGTATTGTTTTACCAAAAGAATAGTTGATGCTTGCAAAAGGCTAATAGCAGAGGTAGTGAATCAGTCAACAGTTAGTAGGTTCAAACAAAAAAAAAATATACAAAATGAATAAAAAAACAAATGGAACAGACTCAGTAGACCACTTTTTTTCTGCAATCACTGCAATAACTACTACGCTATGAAACCACCTGATTGCTCAATAGCAACATGGCACAGCCCTGACGAGTCTGCAGATGCTTGGTGAAAATTCAGCTTCTGCAAGTCATTTTTCCAGAATAGATGGAGCTGATCTTCAGGTAAGTGTGCTATCAATGTATTCTTTGCCATATTCCATTGTGAAGGCTCCTATAGATTATGGTAGGTCAGTAGCTCAGAGTACAGAGATGCCTTGACAATAACTTTTCATATTTCCAAATGAATCTTCTAAGTGTCAAACAGAGGTAATAACCACTACACTATGAAACCACCTGATGGCTCAAAAGGAACAGGGACCAGCATTGAAAAATGTTGGAGCTTGCTGAAAGTTTTGCCTTAGTCTAGGGGTGCCAAACTACGGCCCTCCAGCTGTTGAAGAACTCCAAGTCCCATCATGCATCTGTCTCTGGGTGTCTTGCCTGTGCATGTCAGAGTCTTGCAAGGCCTCATGGGACTTGCAGTTCCTCAACACCTGGAGGGCCATAGTTTGGACACCCTGATTTTAAAGAAGAAATTTGGTTGGCCTTCAGGTAAGTGTGCTGTCAATGTATGCTTTGTCATATCCCCATGTGAAGGCCCCTACGGATTATGGTAGGCCGGTACCTCAATGTACGGCAGTGGTTCTCAACCTTCCTAATGCCGTGACCCTTTAATACAGTTCCTCGTGTTGTGGTGACCCCCAACCATAAAATTATTTACCCAGTAATTATAATTCATGAGTGTCGTTTTACCTCCAATACTGCTGCTTTCAACACAGTAGCTGCTTTTAACAGAGTAGCTGCTTTCAACAAAGCAGCTGCTTTCTACACAGTAGCTGCTCTTTACACATCGGAAATATGTGTTTTCTGATGGTCTTAGGGGACCCCTGTGAAAGGGTCGTTCGACCCCCAAAGGGGTCGCGACCCACAGGTTGAGAACCACTGATGTACGGAGACACCTTGGCACTGACTTTTCCATAAGTTTCCAATGTTTGAATACTGACACCTCTTGTTTATTGTGAACATTAGAAGCAGGTATTAATTAGGTTTCTTTTGCGAACAAGGATGTGCTGGGAGCTTTAATATTTGGCATTTGGAACTCAAGAGGCACAGCTTGGTGGGTTCAAAAACCCTCATCAGAATCTACTTTCCAAAATTACAATTTCCATTTGTCATATAGATTTATCGTTTTTTATCTTCTCGATGAGCTGGCAGTAGATCCGCTTTCAGATCTTAGGATGGAATGTCAGAGTGACTTTGAGCTGTCATTGGAGAGCTGATGAGCGCTGTACAGAGCACCGTTTCTCACGAGGCCTGAGGCACAATTTGGTGGATGCTGTCAGGGGTCAGTGAATCAAAAACGCAGCTGAGAATCTTGTTGGCCTGAAGAGAGAATAGGAGAGAAGATGAGGTAAGGATGGGTGCTGCAGATAGACGTTGGAGGAAAATAAGGTGACACAGAAATGAGAAGACGAAGCAGGATCACTCTACTCAGTCAGCACATCTCACTCTTATCTCTCAACTCCCAAACGAGCAGCCGAGAATGCAATTCACTGCTGCTAAATGAAATCAACAATATAAATGCAATTCTCCGCAACTTGGCCAATGTCTGGTTTGTGTAAGTCGTGTCAGCACAATGAATAGCTGCAGCCGGGGAGGATCTGTGCAGGCACGTGCTGCTTACCTGTGGCTGGCTCTGGGGACTCAGCAACGATTGTGTAAAGTTCTGTCCATTTTGTAAGTTAATACTGGAAGAAAATAATAATAATGTTCAGCAATAAATGTAAAAAAAAAGGATAAAAAAGTCATTTTTGACCAGTGCTGGGCATGGGAGGATTGTCACAGGGTTCAGAAATACTTTAGCCAATCAGCTTAGGTAAAAGCTGTCTGGGTTTTTAATTTTCAGGTCATTATTACATGTACATGGGAGCAGACATATCAATACACATGTGAATCATGTTTTAGTACTGAAATACAAGGGGTTTTATTTAAAAAGTATGGCTAAAGCTCATTTGGCCATACTTATCCTGCAGGTCAGAGGAGTACACTCCTGTGACCCAGATTCAGCTGACAGCAGGCTAAAGTCCAGGCACTGCAAGGATCTCTATAATAATGTCAGGATCTGCTCAGATGCCTGACCGGCAAGCTGGCTCTGCATCTCAGCACACTTCTGTGATCCTGAGCCAGGTGCTCCCACCCCCTGCACAGCCTAGCGCTGCAATGAGGGCTGGATGGGCAGAGCACAGAATGGTGACTGACAGTCGCCGCCCTTTCCTCAGAGCAGAACCGAGAACTGAATGATCAGCAGTCTGTGATCGCTCAGTTGGTGTAGAGCCAGTGGGGGACAACTGCAGTATTGGATCGATACTGACGCCATCTAGGTGAGTAAAAACGTTTTTTTTTCTTTTCCTGTACTTCTCTTTGAATTTGGGTTCATACGCGACCGCACTTTGAGCGGTGGTTGCCGGAGCGGGAAATTGCAGCTGTTAATGCAACTGAAAACACTCGCAGCTCTGTAGAGACGCAAGGGGCTGCCATTCATTTTTAATGGCACCCCCATGTATCTCAAACCACAGTGGGTTTGTGGGTGTAGGAACTGCAGGGAAATCGCATGGCGCAAAAGAACCATGTGATTACCTTGCGGCTGTGTTTTGAAAAACGTACATGCACCCTTTTTCTGTGGGAAACACAGGCAGGGCGGCCGTGCCTGTGAAAGCACGGGCCGCTAACCCACTAAGTTATGAGCCTAGGTTTAAATTGCATGTGTAATGACAGAACAGGGGCGGACTGACCATTTGGAAACTCGGGCACTGCCCGAGGGCCCGGGGTCAGTAGGGGGCCCCATGAGATGCCCCTGGTACCTTTTTCACAGGCTTTTTTGAGTTTGGGCAAGGACACAGGGGCCCCATGATCCCCTATTGCCCGGGGGCCCCATAAGTTGTCAGTCCGCCCCTGTAACAGAACTATAGGGGCTACCATTTCTAGCTTTGTCTTGAAAATGCTAGTTACCTGGCTGTGTCCAGATTCAACACAGGCCATTCACTTTCTCTTTTTCGCTGCAAGCTCCCCCACATGATTAGGGGTGGCCCCATCACTTTAACTGACACGTCATCTCTGTTCCCCCCTCTCCACCACATGTGACCACAGCGTCATTTAGTGGGGAAGATCTAGCATGGATGATTAACTGAAGACTGTGATTTAAGGCTGTCATTCTACAAAAAAAAAAAAAAAATCCATCTCCACTATTTAATTACCATCAAATAATGCATATATTTTAATCAAAACGTTTTATTTACTAAAGGAAACATTTTGAAACATTTTTATAGTTGTATAATTTTTTATTAACCATTTGCCCTCCAGAGGATTTACCCCCCTCCGTGACCAGGCCATTTTATGCGATATGGCGCTGCGTTATTTTAACAGACAATTGTGCGGGTCTTGCAACTTTGTACATAAACTAAATTTTATTTCCTTTTTTCCCCCCACAAATAGAGCTTTCTTTCGGTGGTATTTCATCACCTGTGTGGTTTTAATTTTTTGTGCTACAAACAAAAAAAAAGACCGACAATTTTGAAAAAAACAAAACAATATTTTTGACTTTTTGCTATGAAACATGTCCAATAAAAAAATCTTTTAAAAATCACATTTCGTCATAAATTTAGGCCAAAATGTATTCTGCGACATGTCTTTGCTAAAAAAAAATCCCAATACGTGTAAATTAATTGGTTTACGTGAAAGTTATAGCGTCTACAAATGACGGTATATCTACTGGGATTTTTTTTTTTTTAATACTAGTAATGGCGGCGATCAGTGACTTATTTTTATTTATTTATTTATTTATTTATCGTGTTTATATAGCGCCAAAGGGTTTGCTCAGCGCTGTACAATGGGGGGGACAATACGTGAAACAGAACAGTAACATCAAACAGTACACAAGGGGTTAGAGGGCCCTACTCTTTCGAGCTTACAATCTAGGAGGGAGGGGGTAGAGGCACCGGAGGAAGCGGCTGTGGGGGATGAAGTGGTAGGAGGAGGGAAGGGCAGCGGCTGTTAGGTGAGGGTGGGGTAGGCTTCCCTGAAGAGGTGGGTTTTCAGGGAGCGCCTGAAGGTGAGGAGGGACGGTGACAGTCTGATGGATTGGGGTAGTGAGTTCCAGAGGATGGGGGAGGACCTGGAGAAGTCTTGCAGTCGTGCGTGGGAGGAGGAGACCAGGGAGCAAGATAGAAGAAGGTCCTGTGAAGAGCGAAGGGTACGGGTAGGGTGGTACCTGGGGATCAGATCGGTGAGGTAGTTAGGGGCAGTGTTGTGAATGGCCTTATAGGTCAGGCTTATAGTGGGACTGTGGCGGGAATTCTGACAGGGGGGGGGGGGGGGGGACTGACTAACTGCCACTGCCATTCCCATTGACACCAATACAGTGGTCAGTGTTAATAAAAAGCACTGACACTGTACTAATGGCACTGGTCAGGAAGGGTTTAACATCTGGGGCAATCAAAGGGTTAACTGTGTGCTGTACTGTGAACACAAGCTGCTTTGTATTGTTCTGCTGCTGCGCAGAGCAATACAAAGCAGCCTGTTTGTGCTGACCTGGCGGACTGACCATTAGGGAACTCGGGCACTGCCCGAGGGCCCGGGGTCAGTAGGGGGCCCCATGAGATACCCCTGGTACCTTTCAAAGGCTTTTTTGGGTGTGGATTGAGTGTGGGGCGAGGACACAGGGGCCCCATGATCCCCTATTGCCCGGGGGACCCCATGAGTTGTCAGTCCGCCCCTGGCTGACAGGTAAGAGATTTGTATTGTTTACATACAGACCTCTCCTCTGTCATCTCCGCCGATGATCACCGAGTCCCGGCTGAGAATCGGCGTCCGGGACCCGGTGATTGACATGCCGAGGAGCCAATAGCAACGCGGGTAGGGAGTGTGTGCGTGTGTCCCCCCCACCTGTAAATACAAAATCACGTATGTATACGTGATTTTGCGCATCCCTGCCGCCCTGTAGAAGTACTTTTGCTATAGGGCGGTCGGGAAGCGATTAAATCAATCACACGACGGCAATAGCATCAGTCAGCACTGGGCAGGCAGGAGAAAACTGTTCCTGGAGTGACATTTCTAGCTGCATCATAGGAATATTTTTTGCCTGGTGGTGCGATTAAGAGATTACCGAGGTCATATGACTGCGGTATATGAGTACTAAAGCTAAAATCTTTAGGGACCAGTAATAATTGTCTTCTTTCCCAAGATGCGTTCTCCATTTAAATCGATGGAAACATGTCAAAACACATGACAATGAGAGGCAATGCACATCAACAGCCATTTACGAGCAACACACATCTATTACTGGCTAATCAATCACAATCAGAATCCACCTTGTATTGGACTGACTAAGCCTGCTTGGCCACCCCTGAGTTACTGTACTTCAGTAGCAAAGGATATGTAAGCCCTAATAATATGGTTGCATGGGTGGCTTTACTGATCTCTGAAAAGAGATCCATGGTGGATCACTTATCAGACCACAGTTGATAGCTGGTTTACAGGCATTCAGAAGGTGATACTGCCGTCTCATGTATGCCTGTTTTTCACCCCCCCCACCTCTGTTGGAATATTTTTCTATCCCAAAGAGATTTTACAACATAACACCACACCGCAGCTGCAATTGGCATGGGGTTGGACATGGTCTTATTGACTTCAATGGGAAAATTTGACAAGCAGTGCCCCTTCAAACGCGACATGCCAAGTTAAAATTGGGGCACTGTGAAGCATCATGGACATGGCAATGTGGACTCCCCCTTCTGGCTACCATGTAAAATTGATGGTGGATGGTAAAAATATGGATCAACTACCTGTTTTTACTACTCCTCCACTTAGGGTTGCCACCTCAGCCCTTTAAACCCAAACACATATTGATTACACAGGTTCTGGGGCTGATTAAGGTGGTAATTAAACTCACTTAGTGCCTTATCTGCATTCAATTACCCTCAGAACCTGTGTAATTAATAAGTGTTTGGTTTTAAGGCTGCATTCACACTTAAGCATTTTGTAGCTTGAAGCTCCAAAGAAGCTCAAACTTAAAAAATCAATTGTTCTTTATGGTGCCTGTTCACACCTGAACGCGCAAACAGGGCCCATAGAGAACAACTGATTTTTTTTTTTTTAAGTTTGAGTGTTTTTAGAGCTTCAAGCTTTTAAAGTGTTAATAAACCCAGAACCCTGCATTCACTATACCCGTTCTCCCCAGACCCTGCATTCACTATATCTGGTCTCCCCAGACCCTGCATTCCCTATATCCGGTCTCCCCGGACCCTGCATTCACTATATCCGGTCTCCCAGAACCCTGCGTTCACTATATCCAGTCTCCCAGGACCCTGCGTTCACTATATCCAGTCTCCCAGGACCCTGCGTTCACTATATCCAGTCTCCCAGGACCCTGCGTTCACTATATCCAGTCTCCCAGGACCCTGCGTTCACTATATCCAGTCTCCCAGGACCCTGCGTTCACTATATCCAGTCTCCCAGGACCCTGCGTTCACTATATCCAGTCTCCCAGGACCCTGCGTTCACTATATCCAGTCTCCCAGGACCCTGCGTTCACTATATCCAGTCTCCCAGGACCCTGCGTTCACTATATCCGGTCTCCCAGGACCCTGCGTTCACTATATCCGGTCTCCCAGGACCCTGCGTTCACTATATCCGGTCTCCCAGGACCCTGCGTTCACTATATCCGGTCTCCCAGGACCCTGCGTTCACTATATCCGGTCTCCCAGGACCCTGAGTTCACTATATCCGGTCTCCCAGGACCCTGCATTCCCTATATACGGTCTCCCCGGACCCTGCATTCCCTATATCCGCTCTCCCAGGACCCTGCATTCACTATATCCGCTCTCCCAGGACCCTGCATTCACTATATCCGCTCTCCCAGGACCCTGCATTCACTATATCCGCTCTCCCAGGAGCCTGCATTCACTATATCCGCTCTCCCAGGAGCCTGCATTCACAATATCCGGTCTCCCAGGAGCCTGCGTTCACTATATCCGGTCTCCCAGGACCCTGAGTTCACTATATCCGGTCTCCCCGGACCCTGCATTCCCTATATCCGGTCTCCCCGGACCCTGCATTCACTATATCCGGTTTCCCCGGACCCTGCATTCACTATATCCGGTCTCCCCGGACCCTGCATTCACTATATCCGGTCTCCCAGGACCCTGCATTCACTATATCCGCTCTCCCAGGACCCTGCATTCACTATATCCGGTCTCCCAGGACCCTGCATTCACTATATCCGGTCTCCCAGGACCCTCCATTCACTATATCCGCTCTCGCCAGACCCTCCATTCACTATATCCGCTCTCGCCAGACCCTCCATTCACTATATCCGGTCTCCCCGGACCCTGCATTCACTATATCCGGTCTCCCCGAACCATGCATTCCCTATATCCGGTCTCCCCGGACCATGCATTCCCTATATCCGGTCTCCCCGGAGCCTGCATTTACAATATCTGGTCTCCCCGGAGCCTGCATTCACTATATCTGGTATCCCCGGACCCTGCATTCACTATATCCGGTCTCCCCGGACCCTGCATTCACTATATCCGGTCTCCCCGGACCCTGCGTTCACTATATCCGGTCTCCCCGGACCCTGAGTTCACTATATCCGGTCTCCCCGGACCCTGAGTTCACTATATCCGGTCTCCCGGGACCCTGCATTCACTATATCCGGTCTCCCCGGACCCTGCGTTCACTATATCCGGTCTCTCCGGACCCTGCGTTCACTATATCCGGTCTTCCCGGACCCTGCGTTCACTATATCCGGTCTCCCGGGACCCTGCGTTCACTATATCCGGTCTCCCGGAACCCTGCGTTCACTATATCCGGTCTCCAGGGACCCTGCGTTCACTTTATCCGGTCTCCCGGGACCCCGCGTTCACTATATCCACTCTCCCAGGACCCTGCATTTACTATATCCACTCTCCCAGGACCCTGCATTTACTATATCCAGTCTCCCAGGACCCTGCATTCACTATATCTGGTCTCCCAGGACCCTCCATTCACTATATCTGGTCTCCCCGGACCCTGCATTCACTATATCTGGTCTCCCCGGACTCTGCATTCACTGTGTCTGGTTTCCCACAGTACACACAACATGGAAATGCAATTATTTTAGTAAATATAAACTGCTAAATACCTTTTCTCATCAGCAATTAGCGCAGTCTTGTGACTTTTATCAGTGTCCATCCCACCACTAGCTAAAGCTTGTAGGAGTTTTCTTTCTGCTCTAGGAGGATGGAAATCCCCTGACCTGTCTAGACAGTGCTGATTGGCCCTGTGCTAATCACATGCACTCTCTCAAGAAAAAACAAACAAACAAACCTCTCTAGCAATACACACCAAACTGAGCATGTGCAGAAGGGCTACAGGTCCAATCTGTATCAAGTGGTCATTTGAACAAGAGGAGGGGCAGAGAAGACAGGATCAGACATCCTTTTTACACAATGCAGGGGATTAACCCCTTAGGTTCCACAGTGAGTATAACAAGCATGCTTTACTGCATATACAGACTGATTGTACTGTTGTGGGTTTAGTAACACTTTAAGCTACAAAACACTCAAGTGTGAATGCAGCCTGAAGGGATGATATGGCAACCCTCCCTCAACTGCCAGTGTGAATTACGCCTGAATCATACTATTGAAAGAATTATGCTATATCTGTAGCACCCTCTTAGTTGACCATCACTCACAGTGACACGCAGGGAAGAAGTTCCTGCACTTCTTTGAAAAACGCAGCCTGCATGGGAACCTCCGTTCCCAGTACGGTTGTGTTTTCCAGTGCGGGCGGCGTGCCATTAGAACTAATGGCACCCACCCGCGGGTCCGCAATTCTCTGTGCGGGTGGTGCGGCTGCACGGATTTTCGTGCGGATCCGCAGCGGCACCCCCCGCACAGATGTGAACCTAAGGTTAAGGGTTTCAGAAGCCAGGAGGCGGGGCGGGGTTTTAGAATCATGTGACCGCCTTGATTCGCTGTCACGGAGGTCACATGATCGGGAAAGGTCCTGAGGTTAATCACCATTACATTTTTTCTTTTTTCTAATCCAAACAACTTTTATTGTCACGATAATAGAGAAAATGGAACAGTACTTACAGAATCCACAATGACATTACTGCACCAGCAGGATTACACATAAATAGAACAACGTGGATACGCAGATCCCGTGATAAACAGAATAACAGAAATGCTAATCAAGCAAAACAGAGACCGCAAGGATCCAAACCTTTCTTGACAGTACCTTGCTTTTTCCTTTTTACGTCTTATTCCTTCCCAACCAGATGTAAACAGAAATGGGGGGAAAGGAACAAAGCCCAAAACATGTTTTCAAACAATAAAAAAAAAAAACCACAACAACAACAACCTCTGGTTCACCCGAGACGTCTCATCAAAAAGAATGGGAGATGCACAGATGGAGGAGTGGAGCCACGCACCTGATATAAAATATCACACCTGCAGAAGTCGGTCCACTATCAATTGAGGATTGGCGAGCTCAGGTGTATCCAGCCAACCCCGCCATACCTGCTGGAACGTCCGATAAGCATTGATATGTTAGTACCAGGGGTGGACTGACAACTCATGGGGCCCCTGGGCAATAGGGGATCATGGGGCCCCTGTGTCCTTGCCCAAACTCAAAAAAGCCTATGCAAAAGGTACCAGGGGCATCTCATGGGGCCCCCTACTGACCCCGGGCCCTCGGACAGTGTCCGAGTTTCCAAATGGTCAGTCCGCCCCTGGTTAGTACGCGAGTTTCTCCCGCGGGAGTAAAGAATTAACGTAATCTATTCATTGCAGTATTAAACTTTAATAAACACTCACTGCCTGGTTGTGTTCAGAGACTGTAGAGCTGCTGTGTGCCTGGCTGCCATGCATCCAACAGGGAATTGAACCCGGGACAAAACTGCAAGACCAGTTTGAGGTCTATGCTACATATCTATTTTGTTGAGTGACCAATTAAATGTATGGTTATGTGATCACTAAATCGCGCCAAATGAAGCTAACCAGATTGCTTATTAACTAGCTGCCACTTTCCTTACTGTGTTAAACATACTTAAAATATTACCACCCTCAATTATAGTGATCAATAGCGGCGCATTACATATATTATTATACAGGATTTATATAGAGCCAACAGTTTGCGGATCGCTTTACAATATAAGGGAGACAGTACAATTACAATACATTTCAGTACAGAAGGAATAGGATATACTGTATAACACATTAAATCCTATTTAACAATTTCAGTGCATAATTTGCTGTCTTCATTGACATTCCTGCAATGCAAGCATAATGTGCACAAAATTAAAAAATAAATAAATAATAATAAAAGTAAATAAATATTTTTAGAATTTTTTTTAATTTTGTGCACATTATGCTTGCATTGCAGGAATGTCAAATAGGATTTAATGTGTTATATATGTAATGCGCCGCTATTGATCACTATAATTGAGGGTGCTAATATTTTAAGTATGCTTCATACTGTATCTGTTTGAGAAGTTAAAAAAATACCTGTTGATCCTTCCAGAAATCTTGATAACTTTCTGTGCTGCATTCATATCAGTTACATTGTTCCCAGTTATCTCTGACTATAGAAACCCTTCACTTTATGCTATGCAAAAGAGGAAAAAGGGTCCGGTTTTGTATTCCCGGCCTGGGGCGACAACACTGCATCTCCATATATATATATATATATATATATATATATATATATATATATATACATACAGTACAGCGAGTGTGCATTGTCACCCTAGAAGTGTGTTACTGGCAGAATCCACAGGTGAAAATAAAGAATAAAAAGCTTGAAAAAAAAGAAAACCACCAAGTCTAGAGACGCTAAGCTTCAATATATATTACATTTGTGTTCTTAGGTTTAGTTTTAGTTCTACTTTAAGACGAGCTCTTTACTGAACAAGTCCACAAGTGTCTGAAGTCATGTTACAACAGCTGGCATTGCCTACCAGAACTTTGAGACATCTGCTGAAGCTGCTTGCAATTAATTGAAAGAGAACAGTCATCATGGTTTAGTTGCATTCAGATGTAGGAAAGGATCAGTGTATATAATTTGATTAATTCATGTAATGTATGATTTATTCATTTTATTAAAGTATAACTAAAGGCAATAAGTTTCCGTTTGGTTTTGGATAGAGTGGAGAAGGATTAGGTTTTTATTGCTGTCTGTGCCCCCATGAGAGAAATACAGCCCTGTTTTCCTGTTTACCTTATCAATGAGAGGAAAAATAAAAGAAAATCCCAAATTTTAGGTTGTCACCAGAACAGGAATAGAGGAAACACTAGTTCTGGTGACAATCAGGAATTCCCCCACTTTGGAGGGATTTCTTTTCACTTCCATTTTTGGCTATTAGACAGGAAGTGAAGGTAAATCTCCCCAGTGGGACACTGGCCCATCAGGCCCCACCCACTACATGAGGGGCAGAGACCAGACCAGTCACCCTGCACAAGAAGAGAGAGCAGCAGTGACTGGTCCTACAGGCAGCTCCCGCACAGAGATTCACACTGGATTAGTGCACAAATCTAGATGAAATACACAAAACACACCGAGATTTAACAAACAATACACATGGCTCTTGTATTTAGAATATATTTGCTTATCCCGGAGTTCAGTTCCAGCGCTCCGTATATGTGTGCAGCATTAGCGGCTCCCTAGTCAATTTGACTTGTTTTCCATAGTAGGATTTCACTACATGCCTAATTTAATTCCGAGTACTACATAATTACATATACATCTAACATATAATTTAGTATCGTGATGATGAAAACAATAAGAGTCTTAGGAGAGGATGCTAGTTGTAATGCAAATAGAAGAAAGCGTGTGCCGGATGTCAACTGCACCTTGATCGCTCTCAAAGCAAAGAGTTTTGAAAAACGCTTTAAAAAAAGGACCCTTTTCAGGCTCCTGAAAACCAACCCCACAGAAAAGATAATTTCAGTGAACGTAACCAGAATCCCGCTCTGCCGAGTAAAATCCCTTTGCTGGGTTTTGTGTTCTTTCAATAGAATGCTTTAAACTCTGTCTGGCCTACTTTTCCTGTGCAGCTGGCTATAACTCATGGTTCTGAGGATAGAGGAGCTGGAACATCACAGATAAGAGCTAAGGATGGGGGGGGGGGGGTGGACTCGGGAGCTCTGTACCCCCTCCCTCCAACGGAGAGGAAGAAATCAACACAGCTTCCCACTGGGACCGACACAGCCTCCTGTCACACTGGCTGCTCCCCGCACACTTCATGATATAATAGCCTCCATCAGATATGGGCCATTTATATATATTATTATTATTATACAGGATTTATATATATTATTATTATACAGGATTTATATATTATTATTATTATTATACAGGATTTATATATTAATATTATTATTATACAGGATTTATATATTATTATTATTATACAGGATTTATATATTATTATTATTATTATACAGGATTTATATATTATTATTATACAGGATTTATATATTATTATTATTATACAGGATTTATATATTATTATTATTATTATACAGGATTTATATATTAATATTATTATACAGGATTTATATATTATTATTATACAGGATTTATATATTAATATTATTATACAGGATTTATATATTATTATTATACAGGATTTATATATTATTATTATTATACAGGATTTATTTATTATTATTATTATTATTATACAGGATTTATATATTATTATTATTATACAGGATTTATATATTATTATTATACAGGATTTATATATTATTATTATTATACTGGATTTATATATTATTATTATTATACTGGATTTATATATTATTATTATACTGGATTTATATATTATTATTATACAGGATTTATATAGCACCGACAGTTTGTGCAGTACTTTGCATTACATAGGGAGACAATACAGCAACAATACAGTTCAGTACAGGAGGAATCAGAGGGCTCTGCTCCTCAGAGCTTACAATCTAATATGGAGAGGCAAGTGGAACAAAAAGTTGATAGCTGTGAAGGATGAGCTGATGGGAAATTTAAAAGTTCATTTATTGGGTGAAGGCGGGATAGGCTTCCCTAAAGACGTAAGTTTTCAGGGGAAAGGGAAAGTGGACAGAGTAGGAGATAGCCAGATACACACACTATATTGCCAAAAGTATTGGACCGCCTGCCTTTACACGCACGGGAACTTTAATGGCATCCCAGTCTTAGGCTGGCCATATATTATACAATTTTCTTGAGATTTTTGCTTTAGATTTACCAAAAACCATATAATATGAGGTCAAACCCAAACAACACTTTCAGTTGTATCCAATCAGGCAGGCCCTTGCACTACACAGTTGAAGGTAAATCCAAAGGAAATTGGGTAGAAATTGGACAGAAAATTGTATAGTGTATGGCCAGCCTTAGTCCGTAGGGTTCAATATTGAGTCGGCCCGACCTTTGCAGCTATAACAGCTTCAACTCTTCTGGGAAGGCTGTCCACAAGGTTTAGGAGGGTGTCTATGGGAATTTTTGACCATTCTGCCAGAAGTGCATTTGTGAGGTCAGGCACTGATGTAGGAAGAGAAGGCCTGGCTCACAGTCTCCACCCTAATTCACCCTAAAGGTGTTCTATTAGGTTGAGGTCAGGACCAGTCAAGTTCCTCCACCCCAAACTCGCTCATCCATGTCTTTTTAGACCTTGCTTTGTGCACTGGTGCGCAGTCATGTTGGAACAGGAAGGGGCCATCCCCAAACTGTCCTCACAAAGTTGGGAGCATGAAATTGTCCAAAATGTCTTGATATGCTGACGCCTTAAGAAGTCCCTTCACTGTAACTAGGGGGCCAAGCCCAACCCCTGAGAAACAACCCCAACACCATGATCCCCCCTCCACCAAACTTTACACTTGGCACAATGCAGTCACGCAAGTACTGATCTCCTGGCAACCGCCAAACCCAGACACGTCCATCGGATTGTCAGACAGAGAAGAGTGATCCGTTACTCCAGAGAACACATCTTCACTGCTCTAGAGTCCAGTGGTGGCGTGCTTTACACCACTGCATCCGATGCTTGGGATTGCACTTGGTGATGAAGGCTCGGATGCAGCTGCTCGGCCATGGAAACCCATTCCATGAAGTCCTCTACACACTGTTGTTGGGCCCATATGAAGGCTACACAAAGTTTGAAGGTCTTTAGCTACTGACTCTACAGACAGTTGGTGACTTCTGCTCACTGTGCGCTTCAGCATGCGCTGACCCCGCTCTGTCATGTTACGTGGCCTACCACTTGCTGGCTGAGTTGCTGTTGTTCCCAGTTGCTCCACTCCACTTTGTTAAAATACCACTAACAGTTGACCGTGGAATATTTAGTAGCCAGGAAATGTCACGGATGGACTTATTGCACAGGTGACAACCTATCACGGTACCACGCTTGGAGTCACTGAGTTCCTGAGAGCGACCCATTCTTTTACCAATGTTTGTAGAAGCAGTCTGCATGCCTAGGGGCTTGATTGTATACACCTGTGTCCATGGAGGTGATTGGAACACCTGAATCCAATGATTAGGAGGGATGTCCTAATACTTTTGGCAATACAGTTAGGTCCATATATATTTGGACACAGGCACAATTTTCATACTTTTGGCTCTGTATGCAACCAGAATAAATAAAAAAAAAAAACTATCCAAATGAATTTGAAGTGCAGACTTTCAGCTTTAATTCAAGGGGTTGAACATAAATATCAAGTACAAATTTTAGGAAATGCAACTATTTTTATACACAGTCCCTCCATTTTCAGGGGCTCAAATGTAATTGGACAAAATGAATATAATCATAAATAAAATGTTCATTTTTAATATTTTGTTGAGAATCCTTTACTGGCAATGACTGCCTGAAGTCTGGAACCCATGGACATTACCAAAGACTGGGTTTCCTCCTTTCTGATGCTTTGCCAGGCTCTAACTGCAGCTGTCTTCAGATGTTCTTTGTTTGTGGGTGTTTCTGCCTTTAGTTTTGTCTTCAGCAAGTGAAATGCATGCTCAATTGGATTGAGATCAGGTGATTGACTCAGCCATTGCAGAATGTTCCACTACTTTGTTTTGGATCATTGTCCATCTGTACTGTGAAGCGCCGTCCAATCAACTTTGCTACATTTGGCTGAATCTGGGCTGACAGTTTATCTCTAAACACTGCAGAATTCATCCAGCTGCTTCTGTCTTCTGTCACATCATCAATAAACACCAATGACCCAGTGCCACTGGAGGCCATGCATGCCCATGCCATCACACTGCCTCCACCATGTTTTACAGATGACGTTGTGTGCATTGGATCATGAGCTGTTCCAAGCCTTCTCCACACTCTTTTCTTCCCGTCATTCTGGTACAGATTAATCTTAGTTTCATCCAAAGAATGCTTTTCCAGAACTGGTCTGGCTTTTTTAGATGTTTTTTGGCAAAGTCTAATCTGGCTTTTCTATTCTTCAGGCTTATGAATGGTTTGCACCTTGTGGTGAACCCTCTGTATTTGCTCTCGTGAAGTCTGCTCTTGATAGTAGACTTTGACAATGACACGCCCACCTCCTGGAGAGTGTCCTTCAACTCTGGATGTTGTGAATGGGTTTTTCTTTACCATAGAGAGGATCCTGTGATCATCCACCACTGTTGTCTTCCATGGACGTCCATGCCTTTTTATGTTGCTGAGCTCACCAGTGATTTCTTCTTTCCTCAGAATGTATCAAACTGTTGATTTGGCCACTCCTAATGTTGCTGCTATCTCTGTGATGGATTTGTTTAGTTTTTGTGAAGCCTTACAATGGCCTGTTTCACTTGCATGGACAGCTCCTTTGAACGCATGATGTAGGTTCACAGCAATAGATTCCAAATGCAAATACCACACTTAGAATCAACTCCAGACCTTTTACCTGCTTAATTGATGAAGAAATAATGAAGGAGTAGCCCAAACCTGGCTAGGAAACAGCTTCTGGTTCAATTGTCCAATTACTTTTGGTCCCTTGAATAAGGGGGGATGGCTACTCTTAAGAGCTGTAATTCCTAAACCCTTCCTCCAATTTGGATGTACATACCCTCAAATTAAACCTGAGAGTGTGCACTTTCAGCCCAGATCCATTATATAACTATAGCTGGAAGCTTGAATATGTTTTGGTAAACACCTGAAAAATCTAAAATTGTGCCTGTGTCCAAATATATATGGATCTAACTGTATATTGTGTGCATGTATGTATATATATATATATATATATATATACACACACACACACACACTGTGTGTATATATACATACACAGAGCTTTTTTTCAACGGAAACAACGGGGAGCAACGTTCCAGCACCTGTTAAGAGACTGGAGACATGCTTCGGAAGACACATTACATGAGACTGCTGGACATCACCGCTACAATAGGGCAATAGGGAAACACAGATGAGTGTCTGCGACCCTTGGACTGCAGGTTGAGCACCAGTTGTAGTATTTTCTCTAGGTCTCTCTGATTTTTTGCGGTTATGTTCTCGTGTTCCAGAGCTGTATTAAATGGTTTGTATAGCCAAAACATTGTTGTTTATTTTGGATATAGTACAGAAGGGTTATTACTCCCATTAAGCTATTTTTGGTCTCCCTTTTTCCTGGTGGGGTGATTTCCCTTTACTTCCTGTTCTGGGAACATAACAGGGTATGCAGGGACATAGATTGTGAAAAACATGGGACATCTTAGGGCACCTTGAGGAGAGCAATGATGCACTGTGGTGAATAGTGGGTGTGGCCAAATTATAATAGTGGGAGTGGCTTAAAGGGGTATGGTAAATAAAAACCTGAGCCTTCTCTGCTCTGGGTTAAGAGTAAGTAACATAGAGGGTGCAGGGGACAAGAGTGCATAAGACATAAAGTACAGTGCTTAGGAGTAAGTAATACACAGAGAACAGGTATAAGAAACAGAGTGCAGAAGTCAGGGGTATGTAATGCAGGGGTAAGTACTAAGTAATGCACAGCATACAGGGGTCAGGAGTAAGCAATGCAGAGAGTGCAGAAGTTGGAGCAATGCAGAATGCAGGAGTTAGGAGTAAGTAACACAGAGAGGGCTGATGTCAGGAGTAAGTAACCTACAAAGCAGAGGGGTTAGGTTTAAGTAACCTACAGGGCACAGCAGTCAGGGTAGGTAATGCAGAGAGTGTAGAGGTCAGGTATAGGAAACGGAGTGCAGGGGTCAGGAGTAAGTATCGAACAAAGTGCAGGGGTCAGGAAAACGTAACGTACAAAGTGCAGGGGTCAGAAGTAACAATACAGAGTGAAGGGTTCAGGAGTGCAGAGTTCATGAGTAAGTAATGCATAGAGTGCAGGGATCAAGAGTAAGTAATGTAGAGGGTGCAGAGGTCAGGAGTATGTAATACAGGGGTAAGGACTAAGAAATGCACAGCATGCAGGGGTCAGGAGTAAGTAATGTAGACAGTGCAGAGGTCAGGTATAAGAGACAGAGTGCAGGGGTCAGCAGTATGAAATGCAAGGGTAAGGAATAACTAATGCACAGCATGCAGGAGTTAGGAGTAAGTAACACAGAGAGGGCTGATGTCAGGAGTAAGTAACCTACAAGGCACAGGGGTAGGGGTAAGTAACCTACAGGGCACAGGAGTCAGGGGTAGGTAATGCAGAGAGTGCAGAGGTCAAGTATAGGAAACGGAGTGCAGGGGTCAGCAGTAAGTACCGTACAAAGTGCAGGGGTCAGGAAAACGTAACGTACAAAGTGCAGGGGTCAGAAGTAATAATACAGAGTGTAGGGTTCAGGAGTGCAGAGTTCATGGGTAAGTAATGCATAGAGTGCAGGGGTCAAGAGTAAGTAATGTACAGGGTGCAGAGGTTAGGAGTATGTAATACAGGGGTAAGGACTATGAAATGCACAGCATGCGGGGTTAGGAGTAAGTAATACAGAGAGTGCAGAAGTCAGAATCAAGTAATACAGAGTGCAGGAGTCAGGAGTAAGCAACATACAGGGCACAGGGGTTAGTAACCTACAGGGCACAGGAGTCAGGGGTCGGTAATGCAGAGGTCAGGTATAAGAAACAGAGTGCAGGGGTCAGGAGTAACGTACAAAATGCAGGGGACAGGAGAAAGTAACATACAAAATGCAGGGGACAGGAGAAAGTAACATACAAAATGCAGGGGACAGAAGTAAGTAATGTAGAGAGTGCAGAGGTCAGAAGTAGTAATGCAGAGTGAAGGGTTCAGGAGTAAGTAACTTACAGAGTACAGAGATCATGGGTAAGTAATGCAGAGAGTGCAGGGGACAGGGGAGAGTGCAGGGGACAGGAGTAAGTAACGTACAGAGTGCAGAGGTCAGGAGTAAGTATTGCAAAGTGCAGGGGACATGAGTAACGTACAGAGTGCAGGGGTCAGGAATAAGTAATGCACAAAGTGCAGAGGTCAGGAGTAAATACAGAGTACAGGGATCAGAAGTGGGTAATGCACAGTACAGGGGTTGTAAGTAACGTACAGAGTGCAGAGGTCAGGGTTAAGTAATGCAGATAGTGCAGAGGTAAGGAAAAAGTACAGAGTACAGGGATCAGAAGTGGGTAATGCAGAGTGCAGGGGCCAGGAGTGGGCAATACACTGAGTGCAGGGGCCAGGAGTAGGCAATACACGGAGTACAGGGGCCAGGAGTTAGCACCACACAGAGTGCCTTCAAAGCACAAATTCCCCCCTGCTCCTAATACAATCTCCCACCCACCAGGGTGAAAACTGTCCCAGTACAAACATGATAAGTTTTTGTCTTCTGTTTTAGTTTTCCTTACAAAAAGGAATCTCAATGATGCAAGGAGATTATTATGGAGAAGACCCTGCATGTCAGGGCAGGTATGCAATCTGGAGACATGCCCTGATTTACAGTGTGCCTGGTGGTACCCCCATCTAAGAAAAGGTTGGACAGTCACAGACTGCTGCTGATAACTCTCAAAGTAAGTACAAGAGAACAGGCAAGCTGTAAGGGCAACTTTATCTCCTCTTTCTCACCATCTCTGCAGATAGCATTTATTTATTTCAGGTACTTATATAGCTCCGTCAATTTACGCAGCACTTTACATATATATTGTACATTCACATCAGTCACTAAAATGTCCGCAGTCTCTGGTCATCTCCTGTACTGTGTCCGCTGTCTCTGGTCATCTCCTGTACTGTGTCCGCAGTCTCTGGTCATCTCCTGTACTGTGTCCGCAGTCTCTGGTCATCTCCTGTACTATGTCCGCAGTCTCTGGTCATCTCCTGTACTATATCCGCAGTCTCTGGTCATCTCCTGTACTATGTCTGCAGTCTTTGGTCATCTCCTGTACTATATCCTTAGTCTCTGGTCATCTCCTGTACTATGTTTGCAGTCTCTGGTCATCTCCTGTATTGTGTCCGCAGTCTCTGGTCATCTCTTGTACTATGTTTGCAGTCTCTTTCATCTCCTGTACTATGTCTGCAGTCTCTGGTCATCTCCTGTACTATGTCTGCAGTCTCTGGTCATCTCCTGTACTATGTCTGCAGTCTTTGGTCATCTCCTGTACTATATCCTCAGTCTCTGGTCATCTCCTGTACTGTGTTTGCAGTCTCTGGTCATCTCCTGTACTGTGTCTGCAGTCTCTGGTCATCTCCTGTACTGTGTCTGCAGTCTCTGGTCATCTCTTGTACTATGTCTGCAGTCTCTGTTCATGTCCTGTAGTATGTCTGCAGTCTCTGGTCATCTCCTATACTATGTTTGCAGTCTCTGTTCATCTCCTGTAGTATGTCCGCAGTCTCTGGTCATCTCGTGTACTATGTCCGCAGTCTCTGGTCATCTCCTGTACTATGTCCGCAGTCTCTGGTCATCTCCTGTACTATGTCCGCAGTCTCTGGTCATCTCCTGTACTATGTCCGCAGTCTCTGGTCATCTGCTGTACTGTGTCCGCAGTCTCTGGTCATCTGCTGTACTGTGTCCGCAGTCTCTGGTCATCTGCTGTACTGTGTCCGCAGTCTCTGGTCATATCCTGTACTATGTCCGCAGTCTCTGGTGATCTCCTGTACTGTGTCCGCAGTCTCTGGTCATCTCGTGTACTGTGTCCGCAGTCTCTGGTCATCTCCTGTACTATGTCCGCAGTCTCTGGTCATCTCCTGTACTATGTCCGCAGTCTCTGGTCATCTGCTGTACTGTGTCCGCAGTCTCTGGTCATCTCTTGTACTGTGTCCGCAGTCTCTGGTCATATCCTGTACTATGTCCGCAGTCTCTGGTCATATCCTGTACTATGTCCGCAGTCTCTGGTGATCTCCTGTACTGTGTCCGCAGTCTCTGGTCATCTCTTGTACTATGTCTGCAGTCCATTGGTTTAGAATTTTTTTTTTTCCTCCTCTAAAATCTAGGTGCGTCTTATGGTCAGGTGCATCTTATGGAGTGAAAAATACGGTAATATTTAATAACATTCAATTACAATATAACTTGTGTTACCATTGTATGTTATATTCGTTTTTATTTGCTTATTTTTTCCACCAAAAGTGGAGTTACCCTTTAAAGAGGAATAGGCTGTCATTGCTAACTTCCTTCTGAAAATGTTAGTCACATGACTTATACAATGGCTTTAATAATTTCTAAACCATTGACAGAATTAGCATGCAAATGAGGAATATCAGAGCTCCTAATTTGCAAATGTGTTCAGACGCTATTGGCTCAGCATGAACACCAGGCAGGCAGCATTATCAGTAAGGGAGGCCAGCAAAGCCAACCTGTATAAGTCCTTAGATTAGTTTTCCCATAAATCTTCATTATTGTCTGCAGAAAATGTAAAAAAGTACAAAAATCCCTGGAACTGATTAGCATCATTTTTCATTTTCCCATGGTAAAAAACAGTGAGTCACCCTGTGTGCGTCACTATAAAATGCCACCTAACTTGGGGACAAAATTGTCTGTGGATTTGGCGGTTTGGCGCTGCAGCGGTATGGCCGATGATAACATCTCTGGTGCTGTGTTGTCCTCAGAGAGCAGCGTGCTCATGGCCAGGGTAAGGAAGAGTGTTTGTGCCTGCACGTAGCATGGCATGTATGTCACAGCTGAATGTCAGCCAGTGTGCCGGATGGGTTATTAAGTCCCTGTGCCCTTCACCACGCACAGTTGCTGTATGTATGCCAGGCTCTGTGACATCTTCTAAGTCACAGAAATCCTAACACATCATCTAATCTGTAGCATAACAAAAGCTTTCTATAACCGGATTTTGCTTGAGCCTAATCCATCAGAGGAAACCGAACTGTCCCGGCTTCAGTCTACCAAATCCTCTCTCTGACCCCTTGAGTGCCATGTCGGGAATTAACCTCGAGTGCCATGGAACATAATAAGTGACCAGACTACATTGGGTCGAGTGCCAGAGCCAATGTCAATGCGGGTAATTTGAGTCCCAACAGCACAGCTTCGAGCCAGGTTTCTGTAAAGGTGACATTGTGGAACTATCAGCGCTCGCGGTTTGAGAATGTACTTTATGGTGTGCATAGTTTCGCTGCTAGGTGGCGTCTTTCTGAAAGAACAGTTCTCTCCAATTAATGTAATTAAAGGATATCTAAACCCAGGGAAAAAAAAAAATATATATACTATATATACTATAGATATCAAAAATATATCTGTACTGTGACGCTCCATCCAATCAACTTTCCTGCATTTGGCTGAATCTGGGCTGACAGTATATCTCTAAACACTGCAGAATTCATCTGGCTGCTTCTGTCTTCTGTCACATCATCAATAATATATATATATATATATATATATATTATAATTATATATACTACATTGCCAGAAGTATTGGGCCAGCTCTCCAAATCATTGGATTCAGGTGTTCCAATCACCTCCATGGCCACAGATGTATAACATCAAGCACCTAGGCATGCAGACTGCTTCTACAAATATTTGTGAAAGAATGGGTCGCTCTCAGGAGCTCAGTGACTCCAAGCGTGGTCCCGTGATAGGTTGCCACCTGTGCAATAAGTCCATCCGTGACATTTCCTTGTTACTAAATATTTCATGGTCAACTATTAGTGGTATCATAACAAAGTGGAAGCAACTGGGAACAACAGCAACTCAGCCATCAAGTTATAGGCCACGGAAAATGACAGAGCGAGGTCAGCGCATGCTGAAGCGCACAGTGCGCAGAAGTCACCAACTGTCTGCAGAGTCAATAGCTAAAGACCTCCAAATTTCGTAAGGCTTTCAGATTAGCACAACAACCATGCATAAAGAGCTTCATGGAATGGGTTTCCATGGCCGAGCAGCAGCTGCATCCAAGCCTTACATTACAAGTACGATGCAAAGCGTCGGATACAGTGGTGTAAAGCATGCCGCCACTGGACTCTAGAGCAGTGGAGACGTGCTCTCTGGAGTAGCAGATCATGCTTCTCTGTCTGGCAATCCGATACATATACACAGTTAGGTCCAGATATATTTGGACACAGGCACAATTTTAATACTTTTGGCTCTGTATGGGGTTGAACATAAATATCAAATTTTAGGAACTGCAACCATTTTAATACACAGTCCCTCCATTTTCAGGGGCTCAAATGTAATTGGACAAATGAATATAATCATAAATGTTCATTTTTAATATTTTGTTGAGAATCCTTTACTGGCAATGACTGCCTGAAGTCTGGAACCCATGGACATTACCAAAGACTGGGTTTCCTCCTTTCTGATGCTTTGCCAGGGTCTAACTGCAGCTGTCTTCAGTTGTTCTTTGTTTGTGGCTCTTTCTGCCTTTAGTTTTGCCTTCAGCAAGTGAAATGCATGCTGAATTGGGTTGAGATCAGGTGATTGACTCAACCATTACAGAATATTTCACTTCTTTCCCTTCAAAAGCTCCTGGGTTGCTTTTGCAGTGTGTTTTGGATCATTGTCCATCTGTACTGTGACGCTTCATCCAATCAACTTTCCTGCATTTGGATGAATCTGGACTGACAGTTTATCTCTAAACACTGCAGAATTCATCCTGCTGCTTCTGTCTTCTGTCACATCATCAATAAACACCAATGACCCAGTGCCACTGGAAGCCATACATGCCCATGCCATCACACTTCCTCCACCATATTTTACAGATGACGCGGTGTGCTTTAGATCATGAGCTGTTCCAAGCCTTCTCCACACATTTTTCTTCCCATCATTCTGGTACAGATTAATCTTAGTTTCATCCGTCCAAAGAATGCTTTTCCAGAACTGGTTTGGCTTTTTTAGATGTTTTTTGGCAAAGTCTAATCTGGCTTTTCTATTCTTCAGGCTTATGAATGGTTTGCACCTTGTGGTGAACCCTCTGTATTTGCTCTCGTGACGTCTTCTCTTGATTGTAGACTTTGACAATTATACAAAGGAGAATTGGGAGCGCTAGAATATAGACCCAAGTGAATGTAGCAAGCATAGGTGGACCAATAATTGATATATATGAGAGGCCATACATATAAATTGGGACTTGCAGGTGTATAATCCAGCACTGTCCTAAATAGGAAGCTCAAGGATGGGTTAATCTCTGGGTGAATGTGGGTCTTTGAGGTGGAGGCAGCCAGCTGTCAGAGCTTGAAGTGACTCTAGTACACCGGTTTTGAGAGAGATAAAACACAGTGGCGCCACTCTGATTGTTTAAAACCAGGCAAATTTAATGAATAAAAACACTCACAAGTGTGAAGTAAAAACATGCATGTCCGGATAAAGTGGGTTAGTGCGCTCTGGTGATAGTGTGCTATCCTATGCGATCCTCTTCCTCGTCCCCGCCGCTCCAGTGGTTTCCAGGACTCGGGGGGGGTAGCAGAGAGACGTAGGGAGGCTTTAAGTTGTGACGTCACCTGGGACCGGAACTCCACGTATGGCACGTGTTCAGGGCATGCTCGCTCCTTCCTCAGGCCTGTTTCACTTACATGGACAGCTCCTTTGAACGCATGATGTAGGTTCACAGCAATAGATTCCAAATGCAAATACTGTACCACACTTAGAATCAACTCCTTTTACCTGCTTAATTGATGAAGAAATAACAAAGGAGTAGCCCACACCTGGCCATGAAATAGCTTTTGATTCAATTGTCCAATTACTTTTGGTCCCTTGAAAAAGGGGGGATGGCTACTCTTAAGAGATGTAATTCCTAAACCCTTCCTCCAATTTGAATGTACATACCCTCAAATTAAACCTGAGAGTGTGCACTTTCAGCCCATATCTATTATATAACTATAGCTTGAGTATGTTTTGGTAAGAAGCTGATAAAGACTAAAATTGTGACTGTGTCCAAATATATATGGACCTAAGTTTGTGTGTGTATATGTGTGTGTGTGTGTGTATATGTATATGTGTATATATATACTGTATATATATATATATACACACACATACACACACACACTGCTCAAAAAATTAAAGGAACACTTTGAAAACACATCAGATCTCAAAGGGGAAAAATCTCATGCTGGATATCTATACTGATATGGATTGGGTAATGTTTTCAAAGCATAAGGATGCCCCATGTTTGATGGAAATGAAAATGATCAACCTACAGAGGACTAAATTCAAAGACACCCTGAAAATCAAAGTGAAAAAATGATGCAGCAGGCTAGTCCATTTTGCTGAAATTTCATTGCAGCAACTCAGAATGGTCCTCAGTAGTTTGTATGGCCCCATGTGCTTATATGCATTCCTGACAACGTCGGGGAATGATCCTAATGAGACTATGGATGGTGTCCTGGGGGATTTCCTCCCAGATCTGGACCAAGGCATCACTGAGCTCCTGGACAGTCTGAGGTGCAACCTGGCGTCGTCGGATGGACCAAAACATGACATCCCAGAGATGTTCTACTGGGTTTAGGTCAGGCACGCATGTGGGCCATTCAATGGTATCAATTCCTTCACCCTCCAGGAACTGCCTGCATGCTCTCATCATATGAGGCCGGGCATTGTTGTGCACCAGGAGGAATCCAGGACCCACTGTATCAGCGTAGGGTCTGACAATGGGTCCAAGGATTTCATCCCGATACCTATTGACAGGGTGCCAATGTCTAGCCTGTAGAAGTCTGTGCGTCCCTCCATGGATATGCCTTCCCAGGACATAACTGACCCACCACCAAAATGGTCATGCTGAATGATGTTACTGGCAGCAGAACGTTCTCCACAGCTTCTCCAGACCCCAGACCCTTTCACATCTGTCACATGAGTGTGTGTGTATATATATATATATATATATATATATATATATACACATACACACATATACACATATATACACACATTGCAATTTAGCAGTCCTTACACATGGAGACTGCTTTAGTTTTAATTTTCTCTGGCTAAGAACTTTTTCTGCACATATGGAAAAACACCTGCCGATTTTACCAGAGATCCAGTGTCCTTGCAACTTTCTGGCACTGAACTGAACTAATACCTAAAACCCTGGTGCACGACCTGAAGCACTTTGGCACTTTTTGTGTGGCACTTGGGCCCTGCAGACATTAACCAGTGCTTTCCTGTTGACCTGCCATAGCAGTGATTTCTACCAGTCTCATGTGATATGTCTTCAGTAAATGATTGTATCCTGAAGCATGTCCCCAGTCTCCAAGTCTGTAATCTCTGACCATTCCTTGTATCACATCAGCAATCTCTGACCATCCCTTGTTTCATGTCTGCATTCTCTGACCAACCTTTGTACCATATCTGCATTCTCTGACCATCCCTTGTGTTATGTCTACATTCTCTGACCATCCCTTGTGTCATGTCTGCATTCTCTGACCATTCCTTGTATCACATCAGCAATCTCTGACCATCCCTTGTATCATATCTGCATTCTCTGACCATCCTTTGTATCATATCTGCATTCTCTGACCATCCCTTGTGTCATGTCTACATTCTCTGACCATCCCTTGTATCATTTCTGCAGTCTCCGACCATCCCTTGTATCATGTTTGCAGTCTCCGACCATCTCCTGTATCATGTCTGCAGTCTGTCACCATCCTTTGTATCATGCCTTAAGTCTCTGACCATCTCTTGTATCATGTCAAATAAAAAAAAAAAAAAACATATACAGTGGATATAAAAAGTTTACACACCCTTGTTAAAATGTCAGGTTTCTGTGATGTAAAAAAATGAGACAAAGATCTCTGAAATCTGTCAGATTGGGCATCTCCTGTGCACAGTCCTCTTCAGATCACCCCACAGATTTTCGATTGGATTCAGGTCTGGGCCATTCCAAAGCTTTAATCTTATAGGTTACAGCAGGGGGCAAATATCCCCTGTACCTCTGCAGAGAGACCACTGTTTACATACTGAGAACTTGGGTCCTTTTTTAAAGCATACTGGCTGAAGACAGGCTTTTCTGCTTCAGCTACTTTTGAAATAAAATGAAGTGTAACACTTTGTACACCCTTTGTATTGATTCATCTAGAATGCTTTATTCTGAGTTAACGTAAAAGTTCCATTGAGTCTTCAGAATTTAATGTGGATAGTAGAGGTCCCCTTTAACATAAAAATAACTTTGGGCTTCCCTGCAGGCACCGTTTCTCTTCCGATGCTGCAAGCTGTACTATAAATGACCAGTGCTAAGCAGGTTACTTGTGCCCTGAAGCAGCCATTACTGTACACAGAGGAGTTCTGCCAAGTATAAAGACCACCCAGCACAACAAGCACCAGGGGGGACAGAGGGAGGCAGCGACATGAAACATCATTAAAAATCAGCAAATTGAGATAAACATTAAAGAAAAAAAAAGCCAAGCACGGGGAATGCGTCAGGGAATAAGTGGGTTTTAAATTTTAGACATGGAGGCGATTTTTAATAACAAATGGAAAAGTCATTGTCTAAACTCCCTGGAGCCAATAAAATGGCAACATACTAACCACTGCAAAACAAAGGATTTTCCTATTGTCTGCTTATCCAGCGATCTTTATTTTGTAGGCATGGAAAATGTTCCTGGTCTAAACAATGAGATGGGATCAATGTGCGGTTGCTAAATTATTCAACTCATTTCCTTTGCTAATTATTCTCATGTGTTTTATTGCTGACAGAAATACACTGGTGCTTACCTGGCCATTAGTGAGTGGAAACAGGCTACTGCATTGTCCCTCTGAGCGGCTATAAGCAGGCAGGGACCCTCCATCACAGCATTAGACTGAAACAAACCACAAGAGCAGAGTTACATTTCTATCCTCTACAGGCATATAAATTATCTACAAATTGACTTCCATCATTGGGAGATCAGCATTGGTATTTACTGGGGAAAAGTGTGATGTCCGACACTAACACGACTCCCCCCAAACACACACTTGTGCAGGCCATAGACGGGGAGAAAACCATCCGTTTTAAAAAAAAAAATTGAAAAATCGGTCGTTCAATAGGCCGACGTTACCACCAACAGTAAAAAAAAAAAAAAACAAATCGGCCGATTTTCTTCCCGTCTACGGTCGGCATTTAATTACTTCTGTCCCTGCAGAGAGCTCCGCTATTATATTTGACATTAAAAAGTATTTCGGTTGCAACAATGTATCTATTTGTATCCATTTTGGATACAGATGGGTTTTTTCGGATACAAATAGATACATTGTTGCAACCGCAATACTTTTTAATGTCAAATATAATAGCGGACTGGAATTCTTCTTCTTTCTCTTCTTCTTCCTCTTCTTTCTCTTCATCTTCTTCTTTTTCTTCTTCTTTTTCCTCTTCTTTCTCTTCTTCTTCTTCTTTCTCTTCTTTTTCCTCTTCTTCTTTCTCTTCATCTTCTTTCTCTTCTTCTTTCTCCTCTTCTTTCTCTTCTTCTTTCTCTTCTTCTTTCTCCTCTTCTTCCTTCTCCTTTTTCCTCTTCTTTCTCTTCTTCCTTCTTTTTTCTCTTCTTCTTCTTCTTCTTCTTCTTCTTCTTTCTCTTCTTCTTCTTCCTCTTCTTCTTTTTCCTCTTCTTCCTCTTTTTCTTCCTCTTCTTCCTCTTTTTCTCTTTACCTTCTTTCTTTTTCTTCCTCTTCCTCTTCTTCTCTTTACCTTCTTTCTTTTTCTTCTTCTTCCTTCTTCTTTTTCTTTTTCTTGCAGGTCACGGCTCATGCGCAGATTTTTTATCGGTAAAAAGATCGGCCGATTTGCCCATCATTGCCGTGAAAATCGGCCAATCTGCAAAATCGGACGATTTTGTTTCCAACTTTACCGATCAAACAAATCTGACAAAATTCAGAAAAATGGCCGACCAATTAACCCATGGGCCGATTTTTTTTGCGCCCGAAAAATCGACCAATTTTCGACCCATCTATGGCGTCCATAAGGCTACATTCATACCACTGCATATTAGTACTGTGCATTAAAAAAAATCCTGCCTGCAGCATCCTTGGTACAGTTTCTTCCATATGGATAAATATTAAAGTAATGCATGTAAAACGAATCTAACACCCAATATACATAAAATGTGTTGCATAAAAAAAACACAGAAAACCTCCCTGTAATCCTTATACGCTGCTCAAAAAAATTAAAGGAACACTTTTTAATCAGGATATAGCATAAACTCCTGGGATATTGATCTGGTCAGGTAAGTAGCAGAGGGGGTTGTTAATCAGTTTCAGCTGCTTTGGTGTTAATGAAATTACCACAGGTGCACTAGATGGGCAACAATGAGACGACCCCCAAAACAGGAATGGTTTTAAAGGTTGGGGCCACTGACATTTTTTCCCTACTCATCTTTTCTGGCTGTTTTTCACTAGTTTTGCATTGCGCTAGGGTCAGTGTCACTACTGGTAACATGAGGCAATCCCTGGACCCTACAGAGGTTGCACAGGCAGTCCAACTCCTCCAGGATGGTACATCAATACGTGCCATTGCCAGAAGGTTTTCTGTGTCTCCCAGCACAGTCTCAAGAGCATGGAGGAGATTCCAGGAGAGAGGCAGTTATTCTAGGAAAGCTGGACAGGGCCGTAGAAGGTCCTTAACCCATCAGCAGGACCGGTATCTGCTCCTATGTGCAAGGAGGAACATGACGAGCACTGCCAGAGTCCTACAGAATGACCTCCAGCAGGCCACTGGTGTGAATGTCTCTGACCAAACAAACTTCATGAGGGTGGACTGAGGGCCCCTCTAATGATCCCTGTGCTCACTGTCCGGGACCATAGAGCTCAATTATCATTTGCCATTGAACACCAGAATTGGCAGGTCCGCCATTGGTACCCTGTGCTTTTCACAGATGAGAGCAGGTTCACCCTGAGCCCATGTGACAGACGTGAAAGGGTCTGGAGAAGCCGTGGAGAACATTATGCTGCCTGTAACATCATTCAGCATGACCGTTTTGGTAGTGGGTCAGTGATGGTCTGGGGAGCCATGTCCATGGAGGGACGCACAGACCTCTACTGGCTAGACAATGGCACTTTAACTGCCATTAGGTTTCGAGATAAAATCCTTGGACCCATTGTCAGACCCTATGCTGGTGCAGTGGGTCCTGGGTTCCTCCTGGAGCACAACAATGCCCGGCCTCATGTGGCAAGAGTATGCAGGCAGTTCCTGGAGGATGAAGGAATTGATACCGTTGAATGGCCCCCCTTCTCGCTTGACCCAAATCCAATAGAACACATCTGATGCCACCAGGTTGCACCTCAGACTGCCCAGGTGCTCAGTGCTCCCTTTAATCCTAACACTAACCTTCCCTAAAATCCTAATAATGACCCTCCCTTTATAACTAACACTAACTGTCCTTGTAATCAAAACACTAATCTTCCATGACATTATCACACTAAACCCAACACTAACCCTCCCTGGAATTCTAATGCTAAAGTTTATCCTAATCATAACACTAACCTTTCCTGTAATCCTAATACTAATCATAATAATGCAATCCTAATGCTAACCCTTCCAGTAATCCTGGAAGGAAAACAGTAACCCTAACACTAACTTTCTATGTCATACTAACACTAACATTCCATGTAAACCTAACAACTACCTTCCCGGTAACCCTTACACTGACCTTCCCCTTAATCCTGTAACGTTAATCCACCTTGAAATGCCAACTCTAACCCTATCTGTAACCCTTACACTAACCGTCTATGTAATCCTAGTGCTAAACTTCCATGTAATCCTAGCACAAAACACTCATGTAATCCTGACACTAACACTCCCTATATTTCCAACACCAACCTTGCTGTAATCCTAACACTAACCCACTCTGTAATCCTAACACTAACCCACTCTGTAATCCTAACACTAACTCTTTCTGTAGTCCTAATACTAACCATCCCTGTAAACCTAACACTAACTTTCCCTTTAACTCTAATACACTTTTTAAATCCTAACTCTAATCTTCCTTGTAACCCTAAAACTAACCCTCCATGTAATCCCAGTGTAAAACATCCATGTAATCCTAGCACAAAACTCTCATGTAATCCTGATACCAACACTCCCTGTAATTCTAATACTAACCCTCCTTGTAGTCCTAAAACCAACCTTCCCTGTGATCTTAACCCCAACCTTCCCTGTGATCCTAACACCAACCTTCCCTGTGATCCTAACACCAACCTTCCCTGTAATCCTAACACCAACGTTCCCTGTGATCCTAACACCAACCTTCCCTGTGATCCTAACACCAACCTTCCCTGTGATCCTAACACCAACCGTTCCTGTTATCCTAACACTAGCCTACTTTGTGAACCTAACACTGACCTTCTTTGTAATCCTAACACTAATCCTCCCTGTAATCCTAACATTAACCCACTCTGTAATCTTTTCCATATAATCTTTACTATAACCTTCCCTGTAATCCTAACACCAACGTTCCCTGTGATCCTAACACCTACCTTCCCTGTGATCCTAACACCAACCTTCCCTGTAATCCTAACACCAACGTTCCCTGTGATCCTAACACCAACCTTCCCTGTGATCCTAACACCAACCTTCCCTGTGATCCTAACACCAACCGTTCCTGTTATCCTAACACTAGCCTACTTTGTGAACCTAACACTGACCTTCTTTGTAATCCTAACACTAATCCTCCCTGTAATCCTAACATTAACCCACTCTGTAATCTTTTCCATATAATCTTTACTATAACCTTCCCTGTAATCCTACCAGCAACGCTCCCTGTGATCCTAACACCAACCTTCCCTGTGATCCTAACACCAACCATTCCTGTTATCCTAACACTAGCCTACTTTGTGAACCTAACACTGACCTTCTTTGTAATCCTAACACTAATCCTCCCTGTAATCCTAACATTAACCCACTCTGTAATCCTTTCCATATAATCTGAACTATAACCTTCCATATAATCCTAACACTAACATTCTATATAATCCTAATACTAACCCTCCCTAACAGCAACTCTCCCTGTAACCTTCCAATTAATTCTAATACTAATCCTCCCTGTATCCCGCACACTAACCCTACCTTTAATGCTAACACTAACTCTCCCTGTAACCCTAACCCAGTGTTTCTCAACTCCAGTCCTCATGGACCCCCAACAGGTCATGTTTTCAGGATTTCCCTCAGATGAAACAGTTGTGGTAATTACTAAGGCAGTGAAACTGATCAAATCACCTGTGCAAAATAATGGAAATCCTAAAAACATGACCTGTTGGGGGTCCATGAGGAATGGAGTTGAGAAACACTGCCCTAACCCTTTCTGTAATTCTAAAACTAACCCTCCCCATAATTCTAACACTAACCACCCCTGCAATCCTAACACTATCCGTCCTTTTAATTTAACCCCAACATTAACCTACCTTGTACCCTCACAGCAACTCCCATCCAACTTCTTATCCTAACTCTAACTTTGCCTGTGATACTAAAGAAGCATACACAGCCGGCTGACACCACTGCTGCTAATTGAGAGGCAGTGGCATAGCGTTGTCAGCCTGCAACAGGAAGTGATGTTACTGGCAGGATCTCTAGGTAAGAAACTTCAAAAACAGATTCTCCTCCCAATAAAAATTGCTTAAACAAGTATACACAGTGAGGCATGATACCAAACCTACTGAAACGGATTTAGAGTTCCATACTCTAAAGTTTGCAGTGCAACTTACTGCTCTACATAAACAGCCCTTAGAGGGAAAATGAGGCTTTTAAAATATGTTCTGTTCTGATAATCTGGAATTCTGGCATATTTATCCATGCAAGTCCTTAAAATACTTTTATATAATCCAGTTAATGAACATTATGTAATTTGTATAAAGTGGCTCTTCAATGGTAAAACAAAACACATGAAAGGATAATGACCTCCTTTTCACAGCTATAATGCAATAGAGTTCCCCTTACAATGGTCTGCATGCTTGGACACAGCAAGGAAAGGTAAATGAGCTCAATATGAATCCTTCATGAGTAAGCCTGTATAGCTGTAATATATAAAAGCTAAATATTTAAAGAGGAACTTTCCCTGGCTATGGGAAAATGAAAGGTCAGCTGTTTCAAGTACTGTAGCTGCTGACTTTGAAGAAACACACACAGTACTTACCAGCCCATGAAGTCCAACATCGTCTTCCATGCAACTGGTTCTTCGCGAGGTTTCTGATCTTCTGCACCGCAATCTTGTATTTGGGAAGCGGCTGTTACTTTCAGATCACTCGCAGTTGGAACCCTGCAACGCACCACATGCGCCAGCTCCAGGCTGCCAGGAAACAATTCAGTAGCCTCCTGGAATGTGTGACGTGTATCCCAGGAGGCTGCCAGCAGGATGGGGAATTGACTGGACAACTGTGGAAGTGGGAGCAAGATCCACCCAAAAAAAGTCGTCCCACAAAAAAAAAAAAAAGTGCAACTGTGTAGAAGAATTGGATTTTTCTTAAAGTGGTTGTAAAGGCTAAAGGATTTTTACCTTAATGCAATCTCCCCCTGCCCCCTTCTAAATACTTACCTGAGCCTGATGTCAATTCAGCACTGAGCCAGAGAGCAGTGGTGCAGACCACCCACCTAAAAGGACACGCAGCCGCTCGAGTCTAAAAAGTAGTATAAGCGCCTTAGTAACATTCAACAAGCTGCTATGCACAGAAAAACGGTACCAATGACCTATGGAGAAGACAATGTATATGAAGAGTGCAGCGCTTATAAACAACAGGTGAACAAAAGAGAACAGTAAAGTCCTTATAAATAGAATTATAGAATAGTCCAGCAAATATATAGATGAATATAAAAAATTGAGGTGACTTGGGTATCCGTGTGGTAGTGGTAATGAAATGCGCACTCACCGGACGCACATATTAAATGCGCCTTATGTGCCAGAAGGGGGTTGGCGACCCCCTTCTGAAGACGTGCTGGAGCACGATACGCGTCAGGAGGAGCCACACCACACCGTGACGTCACGCCGCCGGAGCAACGTGGATCTCCGGCAGTCATTTTAACATAGCAGCTGGTCAGACTAGGTATGTCATCAGCATTTGAAAAAGAGAAAAAACAATATATCCTTTAATATCACTTTAAGATGACTTGCTCATATACGGTGCTGGGCATAAATAGGTATACCCCTTTTGAAAAGTAAGATTTTAATCAATATCTCAATGAACACAAGAACAATTTCCAAAATTTAGACAAAACTGAATTTTATAGAACACTTGTGTAGCTCGTTACATGAAAGTAAGGTTAATAGTATAACTTAGATGACAAAATCTTCACTTTTACTCAAATTAGTTGATGCAAAAATGAATACACCTCACAACAAAAACTACTGCATCTAGTATTTTGTAAGGACAACATTAAGTCTTCTAGGCATGGAATGAACAAGTTGGTGGCATATTGCAACATCGATGTTTTTCCATTCTTCAAGAACGACCTCTTTTAGAGCCTGGATGCTGGATGGAGAGTGATGCTCAAGTGGTCTCTTTAGAATTCCCCATAGGTGTACGATTGGGTTCAGATCAGGAGAGATACTCGGCCACTGAATCAGTTTCACCCTGCTCTTCTTCAGAATTGCAACAGTGGCCTTAGATGTGTGTTTTGGATCATTGTCAAGTTGGAAAAGTGCACAATGACCAAGGACACGGAGTGATGGTAGCATCTTCTCTTTCAATATAGAGCAGTACATCTGTGAATTCATGATACCATCAATGAAATGCAGCTCCTCGACACCAGCAGCACTCATGCAGCCCCACAGAAGGACACTGCCACCACCAAGTTTCAGTATAGGTACCATGCATTTTTTTCTTTGTACTCCTCACCTTTGCGATTCCATACAGTTTTGAAGCCATCAGTTCCAAAAACATTTATCTTGGTCTCATCACTCCAATGTACAGAGTCCCAGTAGTCTTCTTCTTTTTCAGCATGGGTCCTGGCAAATTCTAGGCGGGCTTTTTTGTGCATGGGCTTTAGGAGAGGCTTTCTTCATGGATGACACCCATGCATACCATTCCTCTGCAGTGTACGCTGTATGGTGTCACAGAAAACAATCACCCCAATGTGGTTTTCCACTTCTTTAGCTAACTGCAGTAAACTTGCATGGCGATTTTCTTCAACCCTTCTCATCAGAAGACGCTCCTGTCGAGGTGTTAACTTCCGTGGACGGCCTGGACGTCTCTGTGAGATGGTTCAGTTCCATCTTTGTTAAATTTTTGTATCACTTTTGTTACAGTATTCTGACTGATAAATAAAGCTTTGCTGATCTTCTTGTAGCCTTCACCTTTCTTGTGTAAAGAAATTATTTCTTTTCTCAGCTTTGCGACATTTCTCTTCCATATGTTGCCATTGCTATCAGCATGAAATGGGAAGGGGATTTCTTTGTTTAGTAGCAACTGTCTGCTGGACACCTGTTTAATGAATAGACTCACCTGTAGTTGAATTCTTGATAACTAGGATTTTGTTGTCTAAAATTTAGCTTTGCTCCTAAGACTTTCATTGGGGTGTATTCATTTTTGCAATATGGTCTTGAATGAATGTTAGGAAAAATACTTTGTGTGTGCAAATTAACAAATCTTGTTTGCAATCAATGGCCCGCATTTGTGGGAGGATTTGGTAGTATAGTGTCCCATAGCAATTGTTGATTCTGAGATGAAAGTAAAGGTTTTCTGACAAATACTCATTTATGCTGAGCACTGTATAAAAATAAAAATATTAAAGGAGGCTTGAGAAAGGGACGTTCTGAAACCCTGAAATGCGTAGCCTTCTACAACCAACGTCATCCCACTACCACATCCATACGTCTGATGTCATTGCGTTTCCAGCTCAGGAGTGCATTCCATGCTGGCCTCCTTGGCGTTCACACACCCAGCTGCTTCCTGCAGTACCCTCTGCCTTGCCTGGCAACCCTTCCCTGGCGAACTCTGCACATAGTATACAGCCGCTTCCAAGTGCTACTCTGCTATACTCGGTCGCTTCCTTGGCGAACTCTGCAGATGCCTGCAGGATTTTTTAATGTGCTTTTTCCCAATTATTGCATGTGATTGCATATTGATTTTTATTCTTATGGTTTTAATAAAAGTCTACACTTATTTGGGGGCGCCCCCTGTTATATTATTCTTTTGCAGTAGAGGAGTACAGAGGATTCATCCAATACTCTGAATCAGAGGGGCTGCAGCCATCAATAGGAGTGATTATAGCCTGTTCTCCGTGGACTATTTTATTGGACTATCACAAGGAGATTTTCTCTCTTCTCTCCCTTTCCCCCTTCAATATACCCTGCCCCCCCCTTTTTCCAGCCAGTTTTTTTTTTTTCAATAAAATTTTTGTATCTCTACAAATAAAGGTATACCTCTGCCGACAAGCTGTTCTTTGTACTGTACAAATCCGCCACTATCTGAGCCTGCGATTGGTCAAACATCGTAAGCCGCACCCCTGTGACACGGAACTCTTGCTCAGCCAGCTTCTCTAACCCCTGGATGAATGCTGGTGAAGACCCTCGCAGCACCCCCGCGGGGAAGAGCAGACATGTCGTCTGGCACAAGGCGCTGGTGAACGGCAAACCTAGAAAGCAAACACAAAACATTATTCCAGCCACCTAATCGCATGTCAGAATTAGAAGTGAATACTACCTCTTAACGCATCATTCTAATGTCATTGTTCTGTAATTGTTCTAATTGAGTTGAAAATACAGAGTGGATGTGATATCTGACAAAGAGATGGTGTCACAGCATCTGCCTGTCACATGTAATTTATAGAATCATTTAAGAGTGTAGCTTCTTGATTAATTTATGTTAAATATTGACAAGATCGAGTAATTATTATGTAGAGAATAACACGTTGTAGGCACAACAATTAGATACAGTATGAAACAGCATCACACTTGAATGACACTTCTATTCTGCTAGAATTGAGGCTAGTACATGTTCCACTAAAGAGACCCTGTCACCAGGCCATTCATTTCAACAAAAATCTACCCATAGGATTATTATTTTATTGTTATTATACAGTGTTTATAAAGCGCCAACAGTTTGCTCAGCGCTGTACATTACAATGGGGATTATATGTGAACTGAGCAAATTTTATGCATGGTATGTCCCTGTAAAAGCCTCCCTTGCCTAGACATCCAAGAGCTGGATTCTTGAATGTGATGACTGCAGATTCAGCTGTCACTCAACACAGAAACATAGAAAAGTGACGGCAGGAAAAAGACCAAGTGGTCCATCAAGTCTGCGTTTATACCATACATATAATTTATACACGTTTTTTTTTAATTAACTTTTTTGTCTGAGTTGAGAACTGTTTGTCCCAAGCATGTTTGAATCCACTTAGTATTGACTGACTCACTACCTCTGCTGGAAATCTATTCCAAGCAACTACTCTTTCAGTAAAATAATACTTGCTAACATTTGTTTTGAATTTTCCGCCTATTAGTTTGAGGTCATGTCCATGTGTTCTTGATCTTGGCTTCATATTGATCATCAAATGATTCTATAGTATTCCCCTTCGTTCCTCCCCCCGCAGTTACATAAAAGGATATTTAGGGAGGTGAGGGAGGGGCAGAGGAGCTTGACCGGCATAGAGAGTAATTAGATACCCCAAGTGGAAAGGGATATGATGTGCAAGGAACAAGGGAGTTGTGCTAGGCAACTGACTCTACTCATTTGCTAACACATTGCAAGGCACATTGCAAGTCAACAAAAAAAATATTTATGAAAAGAAAAAATACTTCAACTAAACATTTAAAGCAGGGTGGTTAAAAATCAATGATTTTTTTAAAAAAATCAAAAAAAAAATCAGATTTTTTTTATTTAAATCGGATTTTTTTTTATTTAAATCGGATATTTTTAAATAAAATGCTTTTTGAGGAAAATATATTACGATCCAAAGGTTATTCCATCATGAAATAAAGATTAGTTTTTTAATTATGTAGAATAAGGCTGTATATGTTTAATTTTTTTGGTAAATAAATGCCATTAATCCATTCACAATGTCATGCTCTTCCAGAGGTTTTTGTAAGATTATTGGGCAGTTTCTCTGCCTACAAGATATTATCACAGATGATTGGTTTACTTTTGCAGTTCTCAAAACTGAATTTGACTCAGCGGAGATCACATGCCTCTTCTTCACAGCAAAAATGTTATAACATGAACAGAGTTAAGAAAAAGACCTTAATCCTAACTTCTACAAACCTATGAATACAGAATCAACCCCTTCAGTGCTAAGGTTCAAGAAGTTCAGTGAATAGAATAGAAACAATATTTTTCTGATTGTTTGGAGTGGAATAGATCTGTACAAGAAGAAAGTGAAACTAAGTGTGAGGAGGAAGGGGCTGACAGTCTAAGTTTCTTAAAATATATATATTTTGTTTAGCCAAATTAGTTTAAAAAACATGGATGTTTAAGCAAATCACATATGCTGGAATGTTATTGTTTCAGTTGAATAAATCTATTTAAATTGTTATTATTAAGGTAATGATTATTTTTCTCCTTCCTAAGTACAACAGAAAAGTTGTCCAAATATGAATGATTAACCTATTAAACTGGGGATAAAAAAACTAATATGAAAAGTTATTCTAAAAATCTTCATCTACTTGCATATTAAAGTTATACCAGCAAGAATTAGTCTTTATGTAGAAAACTAGGATTTAAATCAAGCCTTACTGACTAGTGATTTAAATCAGTTTGATTTAAATCAAATCCACCCTGATTTAAAGTACTTCTTTCTGTGATTGTACCCGCAATGTTTAAGCTAGTGACAGGATCTCTATAAAGGCTTAATTTTCTGCATATGTTTTTTTTTTTACGTTTTTAAACTGATATTTTCTACCTGTTTTATTATGTGTATACAATCTTTGTTTTAAAAAATAAAATTAGGATCTATGACTAAGCTCTATATGAGCAAAACATTTTAAAAGGACGTTATAAAGTTTTACTGTTTATCCTTAATTACAATGTGTGGTATAACATATGTCAACATGTCGACATTATTAATGCATAGATGGGAACCCAGAAAAGGATCCCTAGAGCACTATGTGTTATCCAAAGAGCTAGTACAAATCAGTCTCTCTCAAGGTTGGCTTTGTCTGAATGAAACTTTGGACTAAGATGGACCGCATGAAAATGATGCTGTTTATTAAGAAACTAGTATTCTCAATGACTCACAAGCCATATCCCTTAAAATATGGGAACCATGGCTTACCTACACCTTTCCATCTTTGAACTCTTCTAGTCTGAATGATATATCACTCTTTGTTTGGCCCTTGGGCAGGAGTCCATGGGGGAGGCGTTTTATGTGTCTTTCTTACTCTACCTATACCTCTTATTTTGAAATTATATCCCAACTTCTGTCTTCATCCTTTGGAGGCCATACTTTGTTTCTCCCTTTCTTCCCCTTTTTTGGAATTTTTCTTTCCTCCTCCCAAATCCCTCTTCGTCTTTCTCCAGCTCCTGCTCTTCCCCTCTTATCATAAGACCTATTTCCACATCTGGTAGATCAGGTCACATATACACAAATACTAGACCCCAAAGGGCCCATTGGCATTACCTTCAAAGAGGTCCTGAATGCTTACCTATGTGCCTGTTTATGTTTACTTTGACTTTCATTGGTATTCCTATCAGATGTTCTAGCCTGTCAGGAAACTAATACAGCTAATGCTTCTGCACATGTACCAGCACACAGACAAGCTCGGGCTAGTATCCGGGGTGCAATGACACGCTGGCACATCTGTGTGCACCAGCACACATTGGCGCGCATGTCAGCAAGCATTGGTGCCAACCTGCCTCTTTAAAGGAGACCTTGATGTGCTTATTGCTGGATGTTCTTCAGCTTCCCCATGATTTGTGTTTCTGCTTTTACAGACTGATTTTCGTTGCTGATCCGGCTTGTTCCTGACCTTGCTCTGTGGATTTTGGATACTGACCCTGGCTTGCCTCTGACTATTCCCTGCCTGCTTCCTGGAACTGATCTTGGCCTGCTACTGGACCTTGCTCTGCCTGTTTCCCCGGTACTGACCTCAGCCTGCTTCCTGACCACGCTGCTGCCTCACCATGTATGACCCTGGCTCACCTGGACTACGTCTCTGATTGTGGCAGTCACCTGCTACCAATCTACCAGCACCTATGCTTCTTTGAGCCTTGTACCTCTGTCACCACATTCAGGGGTGCTCGAACCAAAGCGGCAAGGGAAGCCCTCTCATCACCTCGGCCTTCAACCAAGCTACGTGACATAGCCCCTGTGTGGGCCACCCTTTTATAACCCATATAATAAAAAAAAAGCAATTTGATAAGGGTACAGTCACTAAGATGAGTCCTTCAGTTATGTATAAACTGCAGCTTGAGCTACAGAGCTCTGTAAATAAAAGAGCTTTTCCAACAGACTGCTAAACAGTCTCTAGAAGGCATATAGAAAGGAGACAACAGTTTCACCTTCTGGCTGAAAGAAAAAAAAAACACAAAACATTGTGTTCGCTGCGTGAACGGCCGGTGAGGGTTTGTGTGGGCCGGAAATCCGTGAGGGGAGGACCTGTCAGCAGACGAGTGTCCGAACTACGAGAGGCGGGCGGAAGAGGCCGTGCTCGGTGCTTGTGAGGAGACAGGGCCGGTGGGCCAGGAGGATGGATCCCGAGAGACACTGAGGAGACACGGACAGCCCCATCAAGGTGGAGCGATCTGGAGGAGTACTATTGGGAGAGGACTTCGTTGGACCTGCCTGCGAAACCTGAGATGACCCTGGAGAGTGTTTCCCACCATTCCTGGGGGTCTTACATGGTGACTGGATGCAGTCCTGTTTGCTGACCAGGCCCTGATGTCCATCATTATACATACAACGCTCAGTTTGTATGTCTTTGTGGTAAGCGCATTAATTTACCGGATTCTTCCACAAGCCTGACTGGATTTTAATATATTTATCTCCACTGTGGCACTGTCGATCTTCCATCTTTACCTTTTATGGAACGATTTAAAGTTTGATTGATGGTTTACACCGTCTTATCCATTTACTGTCACTTTGGTTATATGGATGTTTGTTTTACTATTTAGAGCTGCATACCATTTTATCATTCAATATTTTATATTGACCTAAAAAAGGTATTGATAGCAGTGACATCTTGCAGTTGAATTATCCAGGACAGATAAGAAGCCAGGAGCTGATTTCTCTGAACAAACGCCACCTATAACTTCCTTTTGGCAACTTAAACATTAGGAGCTCTGAGCTCACTGGCTACATACTCATTCTTAATCAGTGACTCCCAGAGTACTAAAGCCAGAGGATCAGCAAAAGAACCAGGCATTTTCCAAATGAGGTCAGCGATTGCAGTCCACGTATCACTAGACAATTAATGCTGGCTTATGCAATGTTTTCTTTTTAATGACAGGGTCACCTGAAGATGGAGTTGCACTTTTTGTAATCAAATGTCAGAGTTTTATTTATTCTCCCGGCGTTATGTTGCACCCGATCGTATTTGTATCAAATTCCCAAAAATTATCATCGGGCAACAAAATAATTTACTTTGACTTCTTCAAGACGCTATATGAAAAACTGCAGATTTAATTATTTAGCAATACCACATTTCCCTGAGATTGTGTTGGGTAAACCTAGCCTGGAGACACGCTATGCAAACCCAGCCTTGGTGTCTTGCCGTATTTCCCATTATTGTTGACACACAAACACAGTTCTGCTAATCCGCTTGGTACACAGAACTCATTAAAGTTTAGCCAGGATTAGTAAAGTAGTGTGACTAGAAAACCCAGACATGTCTGCAAACCGGTGCTGAAGTGTACATATCAACTGGATGGATGTGACCCAACAATACTATCAAAGTGAATTAAGTTTATTAATCCCCAAATCCATTTCTATGTGCCTGGGGAGGTCCTGGTCTTTAAGGCATTCACTGTACAGAGGATTGCAACTTCTCCCTGACTCTAAAGCTGGCCATATACTATACAATCCGATTGCACAATCTCTGTACAATCTCATTAAGATTGATGAAATCTTTGTAATGTGACGACACACATAAATAAACCCTTCAGTTAATATTAAATCAGGCAGGCTTTGCATTACATAGCGTATGATAAATCTAAAGGAAATCGTATGATCGTACAAAAAAACCCCTACAATGGATCCATACGGCTACTTGTTCAGAGCACAGCCGCATGGATATACCCCTTAAGGAGACAGTACATGCGTTTTTCTCTGTAGTGCACCAGACTTGTGCACAGTAAATAGTGAGTGCAATTTCAACTTTTAATCAAGTTGGGAGAATTTTGTTGGACTGAAAGGCACTATAATGGTTTTAGTAATCTTTTGAAAATGAGTAAGTACTTATGTGCCATTGATAGCCCCTGCGTGGGCGTACCTTTTGCCCTGTTGGCGTTCGAGCACGGTTTTTCCCATTTTTTTTTATTTTGCATTTTGTTTATCTGTGCAATTGATAGCCCCTGCGTGGGCGTGTTTTATTGCCTCTGTTTTATACTGTTTAAAAAATTAATAAAAACCATTGAAATAGAAAATTAGTAAGTAGTACAAAAGAGGCATCCTTTGAAAAAGTCGAGATGACGAAACGCGTCAGCGGGTGACGTCAAACATTACTGGAAGTATCGTGGTGGCCATCTTGGATGAGGGCCGGACTGCTAATAGGAGACAGTGAGCTAAAAGGCTGATTTTAATGCTAAATTTACTCTGCCATTTTGTAAGTGCTTTTAATAAAGATTTATACAAGTTTTAAGAAGCATTTATATGATGATCTTGTATTTCCATTCTAGGCATTTACATCGCTGATTTCAGAGTACTGGTAACAAGAGCCTGGACCCTGTTTGAGTTAAGCCTGCATTACCTGTCAATCTGGTTGACAGGTGTTATAGTATTCAGACCACACATTGATGTTTGACCACTTATTTATGTTTGGGGTGGCATGGATTCACAGTATATGAAGGATAGCTGACCACGCAGTGACAGCAGGATCCTGGAGCACGAGATTTTATTGGTTTTATTAAGCCTGCACTAACTATCCATTTGGTAAGGTATATAGATTGACAGGTGTTGATTGCACTGTATGATCACTAGCTGATGTGTGACATGGCACATATTCACAGTGTATGGAGGAGTGTGGAACACACAAGCAGGTTTTTTTACTAATTTTGGGTAAGGGTAGGAACTCTAGTCACCGGATGTACATGTGATCACTGGGACCCTTAGTTAGATGTACACGCACCAATATCATCTGCGTTATAGGATAATGCACTATGTTTAGTTTATTTGTTTTGAAGTACTAAGAGTTGAAGAGGACGTATTGGTTTGAGGAACATTGAGAATTGATGGAACTCTAAGAATGGTGAACTATAAGAAGACTTTATTAGGTTGTATGGATTTATTCTGAAAGCTTTTAAAAATTTATATATAGTTGGACATTGGGGTATTTTGAAGACATCATTCATGGTGACTGATATTGTCTATATTTGATCTGTAAGTTCCAGGGTGGAAGGATTTACCGTAGAGGTCCAAGGGATATTGTTTCACTGTAGGTTGGTGTGGTTTTGTCATATAGAAGTACAAGAGTGTGCTGATTTAAAAGAGGAATATTTATAGCGCTGTCTGGAGAGAAACACAAGGAGGAGAAGTGAAGGTGCATGGTCCCATCAGGAGATTGTGGAAAGAGAAAGACCAGATGTTGAAGTGGAACTTCACAAAAACAGTGTCGCTTGTCCACCTCCTCCCTGCTCCTTTCCCACTTTTGGACAATTTTTTTGTTGGAGACCGGCTACCTAGTTTTGACAGGTACCTGCTCCCACCTCCGCCTAGATCACCTAGTCAATTCGAGTGGAAGTGCTCAGACCCCCCTTCCATTCGCCTGCAGCTTTGTGGGACATGTCAAAGGTCCCAGAAGGTTACAAGACCATTCACAAAGAGCAGCATGGCTCACGCATGCACAGTGGGAAGCTGGCTGTGAAGACCCAAGAAGGTTTATTTAATAAAGCTGGAGAGTCCAAAATCAGACTCCCTTCTACATAGAAACCAATCAGCTTCCAGGTTTCATTGCCAAAGCTTCATTGAACAAGCTGAGGTTAGAAGCTGATTGGTTTCTATGCAGAAGGGAGTCTGATTTTGGACTCTCCAGCTTTAGTAAATAAACCCCAAGGAGTCACAGCCGGCTTCCCTTAGTAAACATGCCAGAGCAGAGGACCCGAAGACCGGCGCAATGTGGGGCCAGGTGAGGATGGCGCTGGATCCCTGGACAGGTAAGTGCCCTTTTATTAAAAGCCAGCAGCTACAGTATTTTTAGTTGCTGACATTTAATTTTTTGGGGGGAACAGAAGTTCCTCTTTAATGAGCCATTTTAAAAGGGTAAGGCGCAAGTTGACCTATCATAATTATAGGTAAAGGTGAGCACATAGTGTGGAAGGTGGAAGGACATGTGGGAAATCACATATTTATGAATGGTGTGGAGCACAACACACTGAAAAAAATAGGACTGTTTACTAAAGTTGGACTTTTTTTTTATATCACTAATGCATATGGTGGTATATATGAAAAGTTTATGTAATGTAAAATTTCTACAGCACAAAGGTTGATTTTTTTGTCAATCTGAAGTAATGTAAAGATTTTCCAGCATCCAGGTTGATTTTTGGTTATTGGATTTTTACATCATCACCTGTATGTGTACAGAGTTTTTTGGGGCAGTGCTGCATTATATGATTTTACATATTAGAGATACTTACCTTGTTCGCACTCTCAAGTGCTGTGACTGGTCCCCTGCAGCTCCTCTGTAACCTGCGACCAGCTCCAGTCACACTCCCAGTACTGTATGTGATGATGCAGAAGCTCTGCTCCTTGGGACCTGGACCTCAAGAGCAATGCCACTGAAGTCAGTAAACAAGAAGCAGGATTCTGGACCAGTCCTTGAGACAGAAGGTCTCCAGAAGGACACACAGAGTGTCTGCCTGGAGTCTGAGTATGTCCAACTACCACATTCTCCTGGGCCAATATGGTACGATGAGAATCACTAGAATGCCCACCGTCTTGATCCTGTTGAGTAGACAAGGGAGAAGCTGGAGATGCAGAGTGATACTTACCCCATGGAGTCACCGTGTCCCCAATGCAAAGGCCCAAGGGTCCCTGGACCTGGCGACAAACTGTTCCAGAAGGTTCATCCAGATCGAATTGCTCCGAAGGAGAGAAAACTTGTCTGCAGCAAAGGCAAAGTCAGAGACTATCCCAGGAGGGGGGACTGGAGGGGCTCGCTTGTGACTTGTTATCTATGACTTGTAAATTCTGGCCATGAAATCAAACATTAATTTCCCCCTAGATAAGTAGAAGGAAGGCTATATGGCCAAAGGGCCAGCAGAGTGCACACAGGAAGGCAGAGAAGCAGACTGGGGGCAATAGTATGAAAAGAGGACACCAGAGTGTGTAGATAGACTACCACCACCCTCCCTGCTGAGCCTAGTGCTGAGTCCATATGACCCCCTTACCTATCTGCCATGTGTGGTGCAGCTGTGAAGAGAGAAGGGTAAAGCCTTCTGTGTTAGGCACTATAGGCTGCTTGACTCAGGCAGGCATCCAAAGATTGCCATGCTATAAAGTAGTGAGAGACAAGAGAAGTATGTCCAATGGAAATATTGTAGTAGAACCAGATGCAACAGACAAACCACTAGGAAAATGTTGCCAAACTTAAACAGCTGGCGGTCCTCCTACTCCATGGCTGCAATACACTGTTTAAAGTGCTGAAGTACAGGTGAAACTCAAAAAATTTGAATATTGTGCAAAAGTTCATTTATTTCAGTAATGCAACTTCAAAGGTGAAACTAATATATGAGATAGACTCATTACATGCAAAGCAAGATAGTTCAAGCCGTGATTTGTCATCATTGTGATGATTATGGCTTACAGCTCATGAAAACCCCAAATCCACAATCTCAGAAAATGAGAATATTACATGCAATCAATAAAACAAGGATTGTACATAGAACAATATCGGACCTCTGAAAAGTAGAAGCATGCATATGTACTCAGTACTTGGTTTGGGCCCCTTTTGCAGCAATTACTGCCTCAATGCGGCGTGGCATGGAAGCTATCAGCCTGTGGCACTGCTGAGGTGTTATGGAAGACCAGGATGCTTCGATAGCGGCCTTCAGCTCTTCTGCATTGTTCAATCTCATGTCTCTCATTTTTCTCTTGGCAATACCCCATAGATTCTCTATGGGGTTCAGGTCAGGCAAGTTTGCTGGCCAATCAAGCACAGTAATCCCACGGTCATTAAACCAGGTTTTGGTGCTTTTGGCAGTGTGGGCAGGTGCCAAGTCCTGCTGGAAAATGAAGTCAGCATCCCCATAAAGCTCGTCTGCGGAAGGAACCATGAAGTGCTCCAAAATCTCCTGATAGACGGCTGCGTTGACCCTGGACTTAATGAAGCACAGTGGACCAACACCAGCAGATGACATGGCTCCCCAAATCAACACAGACTGTGGAAACTTCACACTGGACTTCAAGCATCTTGCAGTGTGTGCCTCTCCATTCTTCCTCCATACTCTGGGTCCTTGGTTTCCAAATGAGATGCAAAAGTTGCTCTCATCAGAAAAGGAAGCTATCAGCCTGTGGCACTGCTGAGGTGTTATGGAAGACCAGGGTGCTTCAATAGCGGCCATGAATCTTGAGAGAAGTATCACGCAGAGGAAAAAACCTCTATAGAAAAGAGGTAAGCTACTTTTAGTAGAGAGAAGAGGTCAATCAGAAAAGGAGACTAGCATAAAACGGAGGCTAGCTGGAAGTGGGAGGAATGATGTCCCTGCAGCTTTCTTATTTCCAAGTGTCAAATCACTAAAGGGTAGCTGCCTATGACAATGGTTAAATAATAAATATCCTGTGTCCTGTAGTGTACAACTAAAAAATATACATAGGATAAATAGCTGCACTAATACTGTGCAACACAAAACAAATGTAACCACCATCATTTCATTCTGTAGGTCCTCCGCTTTCAGAAAACATACAAATTGTTGGTGGTTTTAAGTAATCTTCAATGGGCAGTTAAACATGTATGCGAAAATTGACTCTGACAGCAAAAAAGTACTTAAAATGTACCAAAACCTAACAATAAACATTTCTTATTAGCTCCCTTTTGGTCTTTTGAATATATCATTAATTTTTAAATTAGTTCAATAAGTGCAAAAAAATGACATGATAATACTAGAAAGCTAGTGAGGTCATCATTTTAAACTTCCTGTACTCTATGCCTCTGCAACACTTTTATCGGTTATATTGTTCAGTCTGTATTCTAAAATCCCCTGGGGCTGCTAATAAGGCAGTACAGCTGGCCCTCCTGTATTGGGCCTGGGCTCAATCAATTCAAAAGGGGGGCCCAGACACATACTGTTTTATTGCTGACACCAGTCCTCTTGTGCCTCACTCCGGCTGCACTGCAGGGGGATCGGTTCTAGTAACTGCACCCTCACTCCCCTGCTGTCCAGGACCCCTGTGTGCCCCCCTTCCACCTGCTGTCCAGACCCCAGTGTGTGCCCCTTTCCATCGCATCGCTGCCGGCTTCCCTCCATTCCTGCAGGGCAGCTGCAGTGGGCGCACAGGGGGAATTCTTTTAGGATGGAGAGTGGGGAAAGGGAGCAGTAAATATGTCATATTTACCAGCCATTCCTTTCCTGAATGAACACATTGAGTGATCGGTACCAATTACTCATGTGTCCATTCATCACTGAAGCATAGTAAACTGTGTTTACTATGCTTCAGTTTGTGAATGAACAGGAAGCCTCAGAGCGCATCCTATTTCTTTATCTGTGCAACTGAGGCTGCAGAGAAAAGGACTTGATGAATCTCTGTCCTCATTCCCTTTCTCAGTCCCAAATGTGAGACATCAGAGGTCTGTTTAGAACCCTGATGTTTCACCAAAGCCCCCCAAAAGATCAGTTAAAAAAAAAAAAAGTTAAATAAATAAATAAAATAAGCATAAAATTAAAAAAAAATGAGGTATCAAGTAGGTTGTGTGGCACCCTGTGATTTCTAACACCATGTTGTGGAGATGAGGAAAGAGGAGGTGTTCTGTGGCTTCCTATCTTAAGTTGACAACACTGCTTGTCTACAGACAGTATGGTAAAAGACAATCTAAAAAGGAAATGAACAGTGAGTGCTGGTCCTATACAGCAGCTAAGCACTCTAAGCAACCGATATATACTTAAACAGAATAACATAAAAATAGTGCAGCGCTGAGGGTAGTAATCATAAAACAGGTATGAGTCCACTGCAAGTCCAGTTCATAAAAACATGTCAAGTGACAGGTGGAAATTCAATGTTGGTGATCCGTGAGGAAGTGGCTGAAAAACGCACTCACCAGGAAGAAGACATATAAACGCGGTATATATCAAAGCTCATGGATCCTCAATCCAGAAGAAAATAAAGCTGGTCCGGTCACAGAAAAGTGGGTCCCTCCTTTATGGATGCAGCAACAGATCCTCCTCCTCCCAGTTAGGTGTAGGATTCCAAAGTCAGGATTCTGCAAGCAAAGTGCTCATATTTGTAAGCTCTTCAAATCCAGAGAAGACACCGGTAGGGATAACTGTAATTCTTGTGTAGACGATTCTTTGCACAGGTGGCCACCTATCACGGGACCACGCTTGGAGTCACTGAGCTCCTGAGCTTTCACAAATGTTGCTGCATCCATAAAGGAGGGACCCACTTTTCTGTGACCGGACCAGCTTTATTTTCTTCTGGATTGAGGATCCATGAGCTTTGATATATACTGCGTTTATATGTCTTCTTTCTGGTGAGTGCGTTTTTCAGCCACTTCCTCACGGATCACCAACATTGAATCTCCACCTGTCACTTGACACGTTTTTATAAACTGGACTTGCAGTGGACTCATACCTGTTTTATGATTACTGCCCTCAGCGCTGCACTATTTTTATGTTAGACAGTATGGTAAGTCAGCATTGTCACCCTAGGACAGGGTGTGCTATTGGCAGCATCAGCAGGTATCAATATATGAAGAAAGGCTGAAAAACATATTAAACTAACCCAGCCACCTCAGCTAAGAATTGGCAAGCAGTTATATTACCTGTCTAGTTTTTGTGTTTAGATACACTTTAAGTAATAATTGTAGTTGCAATTCTCTGTCTTAAATATAACAAATAAAACAGACTCCCCACTATTTTTCAGAATGGAGAAAGCTGGGGGGGGGGGTCCATTAGAGACAGAATATAAAGTCAGAAGTACAGTATATTTAAACAATGATATTGGTCATTGCTTCATTGTGCTCATACCACTTTGCTATAAACACCTTAAAGGTGTAACTGTACTTTAATGGGTTAACAAGTGAGAGTGGCGAGCCATGAGGCTTTCTGATGGTCGCGGATGTGTTGCACAGCTGTGTTCCGGTGCAGAGATGCTGACACCACTGTGCGTCATAAGCCCAGCACACGTGTCAATGTGTATGTGACTTGCATTTTCCATACACTTAGAGGATAAGCTGCATCTGGAAGACAGTATTGTTAACCCTGTGTTTGTCAAATGACTGCACACAGGGTGATATATAAGCAGAGAACCAAATGCTGATGACTTTTTTTTTTTTTTTTTTAATAAGCCCTCATGCACATCACACGGGTCTCCTAGATTTATTTTATTTTAATGAAGGAAAAATTGATCTGGGAAATATAAACAAACTTTATGCTTCCCATATAAATTTCTCCTGTGTTTAAATGTACATGCATTTATAAACACTTAATCACATTCGGAGTATCTAATTGCCCCTGGACGCACAGATGTGTCGTTTTTCTAAACCCAATTAAACTGAATGCAGCTGAAGCAAGTACATGCATATTATACCAACAGTTACAGTCATTTAAATATATTTAGAAATGCCCTATAAATGCATATAATTGAATGCTTGTGTGAATGAGCCCTAAAAGCATTCTTTGCAAGCCTGTTGAACATGGGGGCTATTCCAAAACCCAGTTTTTCTTTAAAAAAAAAAAAATGTTGGCCTTGTAAAGTTCCGCCCCCATCTGCCAGATTTAGTTCCGGAGAGGCCATATTTGGGTTAGTTACACCCACTTCCAACAGACTGAGCCCTAAAACTTGTAAAGCCCAATTAAACTTTTAGTTTAAATTAGCTCAATAAATTCCAGGTGTATCAAAACAAAAAGGGGTAAAAAGTAGTTTGTTTTCTTAGCCTAAGCCACAGCCGTGGAGTAGAAAAGCCTGTCCTGTTGGCAAACTGTAGAGAAGGACCCTTGCTCTCAGTGGAGAAGCAGTGGTCTCCTTGTAGAGGTCCAACATACCATATGCCTCACTCTGTCAGAACCAGTCTTCCAAAAAATAAGCCACAGCCATAAAGTAGAAAAGCATGTCCCCTGCCAGCATGCTGTAGATCAGGGCTCTTGGTCCCTGTAGAGCAGGGGTGTCAAACTGTTGGCCCTCCAGCTGTTGCGAAACTACATGTCCCATCATGCCTCTGCCTTTGGGAGTCATGCCTGTAACTATTAATCCTGCAATGTCTCATGGGACTTGTAGATTGGCAACAGCTGGAGGGCCACCAGTTTGACACCCGTGTTGTAGAAGATCATCAATCCCCTTGCCAAGTCACATCCAGAGCTTTCCAAAAAATAAAGCCACAGCTGTGAAGTAGCAAAGCCTGTACCCTACCAGCATGCTGTAGTGAAAAGACTCTTGCTCTCTGTGGGGAAGCAGTGGTCTTCCCCTTGCTGACTCATAGCCAGTGTTGTCCAATCAGTGGCAGGCATGAGGTTTTTTGATTGCAGAGCTGACTCAGTAGGGAGCATGGTGGACCTCAGCAATGAGAGCACTGCTTCCCCATAGAGAGCAAGGGTCCTACTGTGCATCTGCTGGCAGGGGACTGGCCTTTTTACTCAGACTGTGGCTGCTTTAGAAAGAAAATGAAGATTTTTTTTTTACCTCCCAGGATGCCAGGCCCAAACACTGTCATGACAGAGCTACAATGCAGCAAGTGAGCTGTCGGGGAGAACAAGAAAAGTGAGTGTTATTGGGTGAGGGGTTTCTTCTAAAAGAGAACAGAAATGGGCCAACGTGACAGAGTCTCTTCAAGGTGCCATCTCTACACATCTTCCTGCTGTACAGGAGCTGTAAAGGAAACCTTTCCCAAGAGAAAAATAGAGGTTGCCAATGTTGACTTCTTCTTTCCGAAAACAGGAACACAGACAAAGTTTGACTTAAAATACCTAACAAAGGCCGTATCCATCTTGCCTGCCACAAACAATACCTTTATGTTGTGATGGTCCAAGTTGGCATGTTTGGCTCTTCAGCGTCCGCCTCTGTGCGCTAGTGTCCAGCAAGACATCACGTGTCAGTCTGGAGATCTGCAGACAGAGATGAGTTAATAGGTTTAGGTAAACACCTGTACAACCACATATCCCGGACCAGTTTAGTTCTAGTGAATCCTATAAGGTGTCACATGGCCGCTGTTATGGGATTAAGGACACTGTGACTGTTTAACAGATAAGGATGTATAATAGATTTTGATGCATTAAGTATGGGTTTGTTAGTAAGTACTTAGCTAATGAGCCTCAGGAAGTGTCAAACCTGCTCAGCCATCCAAAACAGAAGATTAGAGCAACTGCTAAGGCCCCCCTGAAGCTGTGTCTCCTCTACTTCATGGAGGCCAAAAGCAGCAATTAAAAGATATTTAAAGAGAACACACACATATACATATGTATAGGATATATTAAACTGAACCAAAATGCAGCTTAGGGGCTCTGCTCAGGTTACCGTGGTCCTACTCGGAGAATCCCACTGGAAGGTGATTGCTTTGAAACAAGTGACTCAGAACACACTGTAGACTATAGAAGACATTCCAATAGCTGTACGCCATGCCAGACTGTACAACACATAGGTAATAGCAGCCTTAGCTTGATTTTATTTATTTCACGTACTTATATAGCGCTGTCAATTTACGCAGCACTTTATATATATATTGTACATTCACATCAGTCCCTAACCCTCAAGGGGTGTACAGTCTAGGGCCCTAACTTACATTCATACATGCACATACTAGGACCAATTTAGACAGGAGCCAATTAACCTACCAGCATGTCTTTGGAGTGTGGAAAGAAACCGGAGCAGGGGCAGACTGACCATTTGGAAACTTGGGCACTGCCCGAGGGCCCGGGGTTAGTAGGGGGCCCCATGAGATGCCCCTAGTACCTTTTTCATAGGCTTTTTTGAGTTTGGGCAAGGACACAGGGGCCCCATGATCCCCTATCGCCCGGGGGTCCCATGAGTTGTCAGTCCGCCCCTGAACCGAAGTACCCGGAGGAAACTCACGCAGGCACAGGAAGAACATGCAAACTCCAGGCAGGTGGTGCCGTGGCTAGGACTCGAACCAACGACCCTAGTACTGCCAGGCAGAAGCGCTAACCATTTAGCCACTGTGATCCGTCTAGGTCATGCCCCAACACGTTTCGCCCTGGGGATGGGGTGAAATATGTTGGGGGTGTCGATTAAACAGACCAAGCTGAGGTTGCTATTACCTGCATTTTGTATGGAATATACATATTTATTTTTATTTATTTATTTCAGGTACTTATATAGCGCCGTCCATTTACACAGCGCTTTACACATATATATTGTACATTCACATCAGTCCCTAACCCTCAAGGGGCGTACAATCTAAGGTCCCTAACTCACATTCATACATACATATACTAGGGCCAATTTAGACAGGAGCCAATTCACCTACCAGCATGTCTTTGGAGTGTGGAAGGAAACCAGAGTACCCAGAGGAAACCCACGCAGGCACAGTGAGAACATGCAAACTCCAGGCAGGTGGTGCCGTGGCTGGGATTCGAATCGACGATCCTAATACTGCCAGGCGGAAGTGCTAACCATTTAGCCACATATGAAATGACTTCTATACTCTAGGACAGTGGTCTCCAAACTGCGGCCCTGGAGACGGATGTGACACCTTGCTTGCTTGTATCCGGCCCTTGAGGCATAATTCCTGCCACTGACACCAACAACATGGCACCATTTCTTCCACTGATGCCAACGACGGGGCATAATTACATCCACTGACAACAAAAATGGGGCACTATTCCTCCCAACAGCAACAACTATTTCTTCCCTAATACCAAAGATCGGGCATTGTTTACTCCCACTGGGCACAGTCCGGCCCCCCTAAAGTTTAAAGGACAGTAAACTGGCCCTTTCTTCAGAAAGTTTGGAGACCCCTGCTCTAGGATATAATAAAGTTGTAAAAGCTCTTCCTTAGGCCCTACACATATGGGTCATACACAGGGACGGACTGACCATTTGGAAACTAGGGCACTGCCCGAGGGCCCGGGGTCAGTAGGGGGCCCCATGAGATGCCCCTGGTACCTTTTTCATAGGCTTTTTGAGTTTGGGCAAGGACACAGGGGCCCCATGATCCCCTATTGCCCGGGGGCCCCATGAGTTGTCAGTCCACCCCTGGTCATACAACAAACCTTTACACAACATTGCAGCCACCTTCAAGCAGCTTTGTTAAAACCTTTAAAGCTCTCGTCAGCTATGTTCAACCTTCAGTTTGGGGAATAGAGAAATGAGATGGGCATCCTGGAACCTCATCTCTGTCTGAACCTGGGCTTTGTGCCATTTTATAATTCAATGAACTGTGATCTGGGTCATTTACTACCCACACCTAAACCAAGTGGCAGAATGATGGTGATGTTGGTGCCCTCATATGGATGCATGCACATACTTAGTCAATGGTATCATTCCATCCCCCCATCCTGCCGGTTTGCAGGACTGGCTGAATTTCACAATAATGCGCCTCCCAAGCGACGACTACTGGCCATATAAACTCTGCTTGTGCCCAATGCACACAGCTAGAGAAGGAGACCATGCTCTGCCCATGTGTACAGTTTGAACGCCCTGGAGTGGCTGCTTCTTAAGCTGGCGTCAGGAGAGGAAATGCATGCGCAGTTTGAATAGCTCAGAGTGGCCACTACGGGAGGCAATATTGTGAACTTAGCTGTTCCTTCAAACAGCAGGATGGAGAGGAATGAGGGGCTTTTGCTTCATAAGACCCACACCAACTGCATCTGTAATGGAAGGACCTTTACCATTCCCAACAGGAGGAACAATCCTATGTACTATTCATCATATGTAGAATTGCATAGATGGATTTTCTGAAAATTATCCTGAAAGTGAAATTACACTTTAAAAATATAAAAATGTCTTTTGAAATGACAATAAGTTGTTAAAGCTGATATGAGATTTTAGTGATGCAGTTTAGTTTTCTATAACCATAGTGGCCAAGTGGTTAGCACTTCTGCCTAGCAGCACTAGGATCATTGGTTCAAATCCCATCCATGATACTATCTGCCTGGAGTTTGCATGTTCTCCCTGTGCCTGTGTGGGTTTCCTCCAGGTACTCCTGTTTCCTCCCACCCTCCAAAGACATGCTGGTAGGTTAATTGGCATCTGTCTAAACTGGCCCTAGTATGTGTATGTATGAATGTAGGTTAGGGACTTTAAATTGAACGCTCCTTGAGGGCAGGGACTGATGTGATTGTACAATATATATGTAAAGCACTGCATAAATTGAAAGCGCTATATAAGTACCTGAAATAAATAACTTTTTAAAAAATTGACTGGGGTTAGGCTTTACCTGTAGGTGATCTGAATCAGAAAAGTAGGCAGCAGCTGAGGAGCAGAGTGTTCAATACCTAATGGAGTGAGTCATACACCTGAGTGCGTCATGTCATTACCTGAGTGTCAGATCCGCAGCAGGACTGGACTGTTTATACCCACCATGTGCATTGTTTTTCATTTGTCTAGTCTGCAGGAATATTCCCCATTGTCTCACATACAAAGGAAATTTGAATACAGATACTTATAACAGATGGGCAAAACTCATGTACTTGTCATCTTGTCACATGTCCATCACCACATTCCCAGGAGCAAAAAAAAATTTAATAGCTTCATGTAAAAGGCAGGCAAAAAAAGATAGCTAAGCATTTTTTGGTAATAAAAAATGATTGTTCCTATATTAATACATATTTTTATGCAATAATGTCCCATGAGCATTAACGCACACTGGCGCAGCTATGCATTAATCACAAAGGTAAGCCAAACCATGACAGAAAGAGATATTTATTGCAGGCGAAATATAAGGATCTGTACAAAACCTGGTGGCCTTTTCAATGCAGATTCTTCATTTTTTATTTTATCCAGGACGACCAAAAATATCACCATACGCCTTGTACTTTCATGAAAGCTATTCTGGGCAAAAGTCTCATAGTAGCATCCGAAAAAGCTGTGCTGTCTGTATGGTATCCCAGATTGGAGCCAAATTTGCTAGCGATGTGTTAACTCTTCCAATGTACTCCATTTTCAAAAGAAAAATCCAGGCTTTTTTTTTTGGGCTGTTACTGCGGTGCTTACTTTTATTTATGAACATTTAATGTTTACTTTTCAATATTTTTGTTCTTGCACTAAATCACAGTAAAGACTGAAATTGAGTTGCAGTTGGACAAGATCAGTAGATTAACCCCTTACCGCCACCGCCTCCCTGCCCTTTAACTGGATCAAAATGCCGGAAGGCGGAGGCAGGCATTCTGATTTCCGATCATGTGACCACTGTGGTTGGCTGTCATGTGATCAGTAGATTAACCCCTTACTGCCGCCTCCCTGCCCTTTAACTGGATCAAAATGCTGGAAGGCAGAGGCAGGCATTCTGATTTCCGATCATGTGACCACTGTGGTTGGCTGTCATGTGATCAGTAGATTAACCCCTTACCGCCACCGCCTCCCTGCCCTTTAACTGGATCAAAATGCCGGAAGGCGGAGGTAGGCATTCTGATTTCCGATCATGTGACCACTGTGGTTGGCTATCATGTGATCAGTAGATTAACCCCTTACCGCCACTGCCTCACTGCCCTTTAACTGAATCAAAATGCCGGAAGGCGGAGGCAGGCATTCTGATTTCCGATCATGTGACCACTGTGGTTGGCTGTCATGTGATCAGTAGATTAACCCCTTACTGCCACCGCCTCCCTGCCCTTTAACTAGATCAAAATGCCGGAAGGCGGAGGCAGGCATTCTGATTTCCGATCATGTGACCACTGTGTTTGGCTGTCATAGTGGTCACATGATCACAAGTATGCATCATGAGCTTTCTGTTACGTTAGTTGCAGTGTTGGGAACATGCAGTGAGCACGCTCTCGGCACAGTAAATTGTTTACAAATAGATGTATATATGCTGCTGCTCAGCGTTAAAGCCCACCCAACAAGAGGCTGCATATATATGCCACGTCGGCAGGAAGAAGTTAACTACTAGAGGGAGCTCTCAGTTTGACTCACCTTCATTCACCCTCTCTGATTAAAGTAAGCCTATGGCCAGGCTATGGAAATTCATAGATTTACATATTCTTAAAAAGCAGTAAATGAGCTTTATATCAAACCCTTGTTGACCTCTGTAGCTCCAGGAACTGTGAAGAAATGCTCTAAAACATAAAGTCTACATTTGGGGAATATGTCCATACACTATACATGGATTTGCATGAGTAGTGGCGTACGCCAGAGTACCCAGGTACGGAAAAATTATTTTACATTGTACTTCCCTAATGCACCCGTGTGACTGAGGTCTTATTGTGATGTTTGAGAATTAATTACTTAGCAGTACATGCAGCTACACAGATCAGTGAAGCCTTGCTTTTACTACTTGTTAAGAATATGTATATACAGTCCATAGTCTGGCATGGGTTTATTTATTTATCAATTGTTGAGATAAGATATCAACTCCATAGGGAGGGCATTGTTTTCAATGGTTTGTGTGACTCATAGGGGTTTAATTACTAAAGCTGGAGAGTGCAAAATCAGACTCACTTCTGCACAGAAACCAATCAGCTTCCAGGTTTCATTGCCAAAGTTTCATTGAACAAGCTGAGGTTAGAAGCTGATTGGTTTCTATGCAGAAGGGAGTCTGATTTTGGACTCTCCAGCTTTAGTAAATAAACCCCATAGGTTCTCATTGTGAGAAAGAGCAGTAAAGTAAGGCCATTATGTAACACTGCAGCCAAGGCAGCAGAGCCTGTAGTGACCAAATATAGTTGTGCTATGTACTGTATATCTATATTAACAAAATATACAAAGAAATAAACATTTTCAAAACACTCACTGATAAGATTTACATCAGGCTAAAAACTGTACTGTATTTATGTCTTAAAAAACATTAAAAAGTCTTTGTATAAAGAAGAGCACAACACAAAAGACAAAATTCAATAGTAGCTTCTTACCTGAGCTACATGCTTTTTTGGACACTATTTGAAAAGCTAATGATCCAACTGATATTTTGGCCAACAATTACTCCAAAGGTATAAAAAACAGATTATCTGTGTACATTCAAGATAATGCTAGCTATTGCACATTGTGGTCCAAATGCAGCCAGAGACAAACCCAAATTCAGCCATGTCAATAAACATTTTGCGCCTGGAATTGCTCTTTAAAAATAGCAGTGACCTTCCTGGTACAAAAGCATCCTGGTGCCCACAGCTTTTTAGCTTAATATCTGCAGTTCTAGATGTAAGGTACTGCTGCCACTAAGTGCTAGTCTGTAAACGTGGGGATGTCACTCCTATGGTGCTTACTGCTCTCCTTGCTGAAGGCTCTGACATGAGGAAGTAAAGCCCTGCCTTCACCAAGATGTCTGCCTCCACACAGAGACAAAGAGCAGAAAAAGGCATTGTGGGTTAGCAATGAGGCGAGACCAAAAGCAATGTTGCGGACTAGCCTTTTGCTCCCTGCCTGCTTTTATTGTGCACATCTTCCAGAGTTCAGTTCTTCTTCAACATCATGCCTTCCTCCAGAGTAAACACAGGTGCACATCCATACTAAAAATGGGGCAATTGCCCCAGTGACACCACCATGTACATGTGGAACATAGTGACCAATGCCTTAGGAACCTAGGACTCTTGGGAGGTCTGGTGGTTATTTTAAGAAATGGGGATGCCCATTCATATTTGGCCTAGCCCATTTCCTAAAAATATGTATGTACAGTGTATGCATTATAGGTACTCTTTAAATTTAGGTTACCTCCTAAAACAACCAAAGCCAGAATATTCTGCTGACCTGGTGCTGAGGATGGAGAATCTGAGTATGGAAATAATGATGTACTCTACCTTTTCCTTCTCCAGAACAAGAGACTGGTGATCACAGATGAGGCCCTCAGGGAAGAAACATTTAATGTCTTGGACGGCAGCCTGGTAAGAAGTGGAACCTGCAGAACACGGAAAGTGGTGTAAAGAATGGAACAATAGCCTAATGGACAACTATGTATATTCCATATTAACACAACTTAAATAAACTTTAACAACCCAACAATTAATGAACCCAGACTTCATTTTTACAGGAAATGGCGATAATTATTGCCTAAGAGCAGTCACCGTAGGATGCCTACTATTCCCTTTATTAGTGAGAAAAGCATTTTGTGTCTAAGTTTAGATACTTAGAAACATAAGGAAATAATTAAAAGAGTTAAGCACAATTAAGAGGTGCTGGTATTAAATGTGCAAAAGTCAGGAAAAAAAGTTATTTAAAGCAAACCTGTGCTTTGTTCATGCCTTGCAAAGAAACAAGTTAGCTTTAATGCCCTCCTCCCCACAGCACAAACCTCATCTTTGATCCCAAACTGCCCCATTCAGCTGCCATGTACCATGAAAATACATCAAGTTATGAAAACAGATGTGAATCACTCACCTTCCTACCATGTGACAGCTCTGGTGCTTGACCCAGCATTGTCACATGTGGAGAAGAGAGATAGTCATCAACACTAACCTTAAGCCTACTAGAGTAGCAAGAAACTTAGAAAGGGCTTCCGTTCCTCACTCCCACATCACACCTGAACTGAGCAATGGGGGAGGGAAAGAGGGTAAATTTTATTTTAAAGCTCAACTAGGATCAAAAATTGTTTTTGGCTATTTGCATAAAAATAAGTTGGCTCTAGTGATCTGTGCCCCATCTCTAGCCCGAGTTGGTGCCAAACATCCAGCACGGAGACTTCAGTACACTGATCACTGGGGTCACTCATATGGCACCTCCTCCATTCATAAAAAAAGAATGCAATTATGTGATTGGAGGACAATAGATTTTGACATTTATTCGCAACTCCTATCACAAAACTAACTTATTTTTCTTGTACAAATGGCCAAAAATCTTTTTATGGCCATATTTCAGCTTCAATAGCTCATTAACACCGTACACATTCCCATTTATGTGGCTCAATTTTTAAATATAGTTAAAATAAACAGACAAAAACAAAAGTTTTCCTTTTCTAAATGACCTATTTTCAGTACCATAGACCTGTATAGTGCTTTTTATTGTGTATTTCTATTCAAGTCAAATGAACAGGACCCTTCAAAACTGCTGAAATACATATGAAAATGTATGACAACATGTATTAGCATATTTGTTATAATTTAGACATACTGACAATAAATATTCAGATGTGAGGGGTACTTGAGATAAGGTGACCTTCAATTAGGGATATTTGGAAATCAGCAATACCAGTAATATGTACTTTAATTACTCTTGGTGACATTGTTATACTGTATATAGAAGAACCATCCACATCAGTCTTTGAATCAAAAGAGCTCACAATCTATCATCCCCATCACAAAGCTCCAAGGTATTTCTGATATAAGCCAGTTAACCCACCAGTATTTTTGAGTTGTGAGAGGAAACTTGTGCAAACAAGAGGAGATACAGCATGTGGTAGATGACCAGAACTGTGTTCTGGACCTATATATTGAACGGCAAGGATGGACCCTTCCATCGGGCGCTCTGTTCGTCCCCATTCTCTTTTCCTGTCTTCCTCTTGTCCTCCTCTTAGACGTCTCTCGTATCCTACTTCAAAACTAATATTATTTCGGGCCCACGCAAGGATTTTCCTGAATGGCATCTCACTCCTTGCTGGCTTGGAACCCACATTGGCACTAGGCCTGCTCCCCTTTTCTTCTGTTTCAATATTTTTATTAAGAAAGTTTTGTTTTAAGAATACAACAAGTTCAAGATACGCCCACTTAGGGGCAGAGCAGAACAATAACACATAAACAGATACATCCTGCTGACTTGTATCAGCCAAATAACGAAGTGTCCAATGACATCAAGGAGGGAAGGCAAAAAACCGGACCAAATAATAGCAGCAGTAATCCAACATATTATCGGATAAGGAAGAGGAAAGAAAAAAGGTTAGAAGAAAGGAAAAAGAAAATAAAACAAGGAATCAGAAAGAAAACATGGAGGAAAGGGAAACTAGATGAATCACGGATCCAGGGCTAGCACAGGCAGCGACTATAAGAGGACATAACTAGTAGGAGGCAGGGATGGCAAGGAATAACGTATCCAAGGTGCTCCCCTTTTTTTCATCCCCTTGGATTTCAATAAAGTGGCCAACCAAGTGGACTCTTGAGTCTGTAATCGGTGGATGTACTAACTGTATCACAACATAACTGTCCTATGACTTCAACTAATACTGCTTGCTATTCCTCGTGGACTATCATTTCTTTTATTCTATGTTATTGCAGTATTGCGATTATGGAAATTTAATATGTGCAACACTTTTCAATAAAAAGTTATTCTTTAAATGTTGAAAGGTAGCAGCGCTAACCACTAATCACCTTACTGCTCGTATCATAAAGACCAGTACCACCCAAAACTCAAAGTTAAGGTCTGGCTTGTTCCACCCTGATGGTTTCAGATATCTATTAGAGACTCCATTGATGTGATTCTTCAACTGTCAGGGTCACCTGTCCCACAAACCTATAGTAACTATAACCTAGTGTAATGCCTGAGGTGTAACAAATTGATATATTCAAGTTACTATTTTCTTCAATTCTCTTTTGCACCAATAGGAAGTATAAATAGTGTAAAGCATGGATATAGTCCAAGGGACTCTAGATAATAAACACATGGATCAACTATAAGTCAAGGGTCAACTAGAGTAAGGTGTTAGACATGGGGGTCAAGTTGCATTAAATACAAGGACCATTCAAAATCAGAAGCATGCAAGGATCTATACAGATGGCAGGAAGTAAAATCCCAATTTAACACACGGACATGGCACATAATAGCTGACCACAGCAATCATATAAAGTGATTTAACAAAATGGGGAAGAGAGACAGGAAAAGCATCTATAATTTAAATCCTTCTCACTGAGGTTTTCCAGTAAGTAGGAAAGATGGACTGACAAGTCACTTAATGGCTCCCATCTGCTGTCATTTTCTGGGCTTCAATGGTTCATCAGATGTGTGAAATGTGCATCAGTGTGAAGTAGCGAAGCTTATTATTCACTGGGTGACAGTAAAAGTGAGCGATCATTTTAAAGGCAATCCATAGTGATTTATTTTTGTTAAGCTAATATGGGAATGTGATTTGTTTACTGTCAGTAAAATTACAAACATGATGTTAATGATGTCAGTTTGTGCCCAAAAATGTCAAAGAACTAGTCACCCCTATCTCATGTGGTCTCCCTGTAGATGAGGTTTCTCCCTATTACTGGCTTTCCGTGTCTTGTTTTGCATTGTGTTTCTGTGTGGCGGCAGCCATCTTGGTAGGGGCAGGGCTATATTTCCTTGTGTCAGAGCTGCCGCTTTGATACTTGGTGAGCTAATGATTAATGGAGAGGGGTGGTATTAAATAGGCAGGGGTGATAGAGGAAGCACAGATTCACATAATTTGGGATCAATTTTTATTTTTTTCACATCCATGTTAAAATGTACATTTTTCACTAGCAAATTACATATTTTCAGAAAGCAGAAGCCCTCTAGAATAAAATGGTACCTGCTGCAATTTTTGTATGTCACACGATATTTGTGCAACCATTTCTCAACACAAAGTTTCAGAAAAAATACACCTAAATTATATTTAGTGCACAAGAGCACAATATAATACCCATTTTTTAAATAAAAAAAATGATGTTGCATCGAGTAAATAGATACAAAACACGTCAAGATTTAAAATTGTGTACAAATGTGAAATGGCAATAAACTATGGTATCTTAAATTGTCCATAGTCAATAAGTGCCTTTAAAGGTTATCAGTTTGTAGTTAAACATGATCTATAGTGCTAGAATTGCTCTCATTCTGATGTTCGCAGTGATACCTCAAATGTGTGGTGCAATCACCGTTTACATAACATGCTCTACCTATGTGCATGCTTGCATTTGCCTGTGAGCACGTGTGGATGGGGTGCTGTGAAATATTTTCTTCTTATTTTTATTTAATATTTTTTACACTTTTTAATTTTTTTTTCCATTTAACTTTATTGCTATCACAAAGGGGTGAACAAACCCCCTTAAGATAGCGTCAGTCAGTGACAGGTACTATTACACCCCTATTACCTCCCTGATGTTTTCCCTGCCCTTCAAAGCAGCTGATCAAACACAGATTCCAGGCCAGGGAATGACTGCTCTGAGACTGGAAGTGGTGAAATCTTCGTTGCCTTCAGCTACATTCGTCATAGAGGAGATGGGGAAATAGATGTTCCTCCATCTCCTCTGTGTGCAGCTGACCCAATTGCTTACCACGGTTCTGGGCTCCCCATTGGAACAGGAGAGCCTAGGAACAGTGGCAGGAGGGGAGGCCATCTAAGCTGTAAATATAATAAGACAGCTGGAAAGATATGGTATGATTTTATAGGTGCACAGCAATAACTAGAATTTTTTTATATATATATATTGATATTGTTATAATTTCATTTAACCGCTTCCCAGCAGCTCGCAATGGGCAGCAGCTACAGGCACAGCGACGTACCCATACGTCGCTCCGGCTGTACGAACACAGCTGTGTTAGTATAGTCTCTTATCAAGTACTCACCATGCCTCTTATCAAATTCCTTGGGGTGTCTACTTTCCATTTTGGGGGGTGTTTGTACTATCCTGGAATTTTAGGACCTCCAAAACTGTGATAGGTAGTGGGGAAGCGATATGAAGAAATATGTCCTTTGAAAGCCTGGAGGTGGTGATTGGATTTTGGGGGCTTGTATGTAGCTAGGCTGACAAAGTCTCTCACATGTGGTATCCTCATACTTGGGAGAAGTAGGAGAATGTGTTTTGGGGTGTTATTCCACATATACCCATGGCATACATGGGCAATATATCATTAAAGTAACAACTTTGTGTAACAAAATAAATTAATACAGATTGTTATTTGCAAAAAATTTGTGGCAAAAAATAAAATGTTCCATGGACTCAACATGCCTCTTTTCTAAATGCTTGGGGTGTCTACTTACCAAAAGCGTAAATTCCAATATATATACCATAGTTTGTAGATGCTATAACTTTTACACAAACCAATTAATATACATGTATTGAGATTTTGTTTTTACCAAATACATGTACCAGAATACATTTTGACCTAAATTTATGACTAACTTTGAGTTTATTGGATATTTATTATAACCTAAAAGTGAAAAATATAGTTTTTTTTCAAAAGTTTTGGTATTTTTTTGTTTATAGCAAAAAGTAAAAACCGCAGAGGTGATCAAATACCACCAAAAGAAAGCTCTATTTGTGTGGAAAAGAAGGACATAAATGTGGTTTGGGTACAGCATTTCACAACTGCACAATTACCAGTTGAAATAGCGCAGTGTTGAACAGCAAAAAATGGCATGGTCATGAAGGGGGGTAAATCCTCTGGAGGGCAAGTGGTTAATGTAAAACCAATCTCAACAAACGTCACAATCACACAATGCTTGACTGTTTATTGCAGTGTACAGTTGACACCTCCCAACATACTGTATTTTGCCCAACCTCAGCTTCTTCAGGGGAAAAAAAAAAGGAGAGATATCTCCAATACAGTCTAAAATTATATTTTAAAAAATGCAAAATTAATAAAAAAATACACATGAAATGTTTCAATATATACCAATACAATACACTTATACTCAAAACAAAACAATTGTCTAGATATATATGAGCCCCCTGCTCACCCCTTGGGAATCCAATATCAATGTTGCTCTTGGAGTGAGGAAAAACATGTGTGGAATCAGGGACTCAAGCATCCATGTGGTTTCAGAAGGTACACAGAGGACCGGATTCTATCAAAACAATCCATAAACCTAAACATAAGGGATTCTCCTCAAAAAGAGAGAAAGGAACACAACAATAATCACTTACAAAAAAGGGTTAAGAGTAGAGGTCTATCTTGCTAGCATGGATTCAATACTACTGAAAAAAAAACGGCTACCAATGAGTCTGCCTGAATATTATCAATTGGTAAGTATATAACATACTGTATATCCACATCAATAAATACAATTCATTAGAATTTGCCAAGATAGAATTGCCAACAAGAGCTGAATGAGATTGATATAGGATCTAAATTGGTAAATGATTACATAGTGTAACACAGCAATAATGAAACTACCAAACAATATGTCCATGGTGCGTGCAGCCAATGGTTTAGTAGAGTTTCAAAATCTTAGTGTGCCTTGGCATTGGAACATAACCCAAGTAATATTATTATTATTATACAGGATTTATATAGTGCCAACAGTTTGTTCAGCGCTTTACAAAATTACGGTAGACATTACAGTTACAATACAATATGGTACAAGAGGAAACAGAGGGCCCGGATCATCAGAGCTTACAATCTAGGAGTGGCCAAGGGACCAACTCTATCTTCATCAGGTCTTTATGTACATTCCACCAGGCTGGTGTTTCATGTCATCGCCTGCGCGCAGACGCCCGTTGTGTCACTGCACATGCGTTGGATACCGCCAATATGGATTCCCATACAGCCAAGGAGTGGCTGTGTAAGGTAAAGGGTTCTTGATGGAAACAGCGCCACCTTTGGTCGGAGGGCCAGTTAGCTGATGGAAAAGACTGACCGTCAGACACCACACCATCTAGTGGCGGAAAAACGTTACCAACATACACACATATGTTGTTACTGCTGGCAGCCTAAGGGTGGTGAAAACCCTGCCTGTGGTTGGAAAAAGGAGCCAAAATTGTCAAGACCCGTTGGGCAGTGAACACCATAGGTGCCCAGCCACCAGATATTTCCGCTGACTACGCCCCGGGCGTCCGTGCAAACACACAATAAGACACGGGTCTACAACACAAAGGAGGAAAAATACAGTATATTGACCATAAAACAAACAGGGGGATCATCGTTGTGGACAATGATTAAATCCATAAATAGTAGTACAATTACATTAATTAAACTTATAATAACATATACAAATACATGGAATCACAGCGAAACACCAATATATGGCCAGAAAAAAAGCAGGGTAAGTGTTTTAGGGCAGGGAATTTTTACAGAAAGGGTTTAAAGCTTAAATTTTTATTCACGCCTGGATAACGGGTGGCGTTTAATTTATAAATCCAACGTGTCTCGAGTTGTAACAATTTTTGATCAACATTTCCTCCCCGTACATGTGGGGGGATGTGTTCTAATGCCATAAACCTAATCATTCCCCAGATTGAAACTGTGGTAAAGTCCCACGTGTTGGCTAATAGGGGTTTCCATTTTCAGTTTTTTAATTAGGGACACATGGTCCCTAATTCATTAAAAAAAATAGGCGTTTTGTTTTGCCCACATAAAAGCAGCCACAAAAACATTTAATCAAATAAACTATAGCTGGTGTTTGGCAGGTGATTCTATGTCCAATTCGATGAATTAAACCATGAGCGAGCAATACCTCATGGCTATTAGATTTGAATGGACAGAAATTGCATTTTTCACAGAAGAATGTACCTGTTCTCCAAATTGGGGTGGCCCTTGATTTGGTAGAATGATTTTAAACAATCGATCCTTTATCGAGTGTGCTCATTTATAAGTGATGGTCGGTTTAGGTGATATAAACTTACTAGCTGTAGGGTCAGCAAAAAGGAGTGGCCAATATTTGTTCAATATCCCTTTTATTTGTTGATGTTGTTTAGAGTTTTTAGTTATTATATATACGGTATGGTCATCTTTTTGGTTTTTAGTCCTATAAATTAATGATTAATGTTCCTGTTTTTTAGCTTTATTGTAGGCTCTCTTCAGGCAGCTTTGAACTCAACCGGGCATAAAGGCTACCAGCCTCTCTCACAAAGTCTTTATCTTTACTACAATTTCGCCTCAGCTGGAGGTACTGACTATATGGAATATGTTTTAATAATGGCTCAGGATGTGAGCTAGATGCATGTGAAATAGTGTCCCCTGCGGATGGCTTCCTAAATAAGGAAGAACCGAGTGAGTCATCCGCTTCGACGAATATCTCTACATCAAGAAAGGTAATCCTTTCCTGATGGCATGTCATTGTAAATTTCAAGTTATGACTGCTACGACCAAGAATATTCATGAATTGTGTGAATTTGCGGTATCCAGTGCATGCGCATTGACAAAAAGGTTGTCCACGCTGGCCGATGATGTCACACACCGGCCAGGTGGAAGGTACATAAAGGCCTGCTGAAGATAGAGTTGATCTTTTGGCCACATGGGTTACGTTCCAATGCCGAGGCACACTAAGATTTGGAAACTCTACTTAACCATCGGCTGCACGCACCATGGACATATTGTTTGGTAGTTTCATTATTGCTGTGTTACACTATGTAATCATTTACCGATTTAGATCCTATATCAATCTCATTCAGCTCTTGTTGGCAATTCTATCTTGGCAAATTCTAACAAATTGTATTTATTGATGTGGATATACAGTATGTTATATACTTACCAACTGATAATATTCAGGCAGGTTCATTGGTATCTGTTTTTTTCAGTAGTATTGAATCCATGCTAGCAAGATTGACCTCTGACACCCAGGTGTGGCTATCTACTCTTAACCCTTTTTTGTAAGAGATTATTGCTGATGTTCCTTTGTCTCTTTTTGAGGAGAATCCCTTATATTTAGGTTTATGGATATTTTTGCATGTTTTGATAGAATCCGGTCCTCTGTGTACTTTCTGCAACCACATGGATGCTTGAGTCCCTGATTCAACACATATTTTTCCTTGCTCCAAGAGCAACATTGATACTGGATTCCCAAGGAGTGAGCAGGGGGCTCATATGTATTTGGACAATTGGTTGGTGTGGAGTATAAGGGTATGTATTGTATTGATATATATCGAAACATTTTGTGTGTATTTTTTTATTAATTTTGCATTTTTTTTATATAATTCTAGACTGTATTGTGAATATCTATCATTTTTTTTCCTGAAGCAGCCAAGGTTGGGTGAAATATGTTGGAAATTATCATCTGTACACCGCAATAAACAGTCAACCATCATGTAATTGTGAAGTGTGTTGAAATTGGTTTTACATTAAATGGAATTTTAACGATATCAATAAATTGTGAAAATTACATAAAAAAAAATTTCTAGGTTATTGCTGTTCACCTATACAATCCCACAACCTTTCCTTAACTGCATATATTTATATAGGGATGTGGTACAACACTGTTATTGTCAACTACTCACTATATCTCTAATCATATGGTATGATATGTTTTATCCCTCAGAACTTTCACTATTTTTGTTGCCTCTCTGAGCTTGTTCTATCTTATCAATATCTTTTGTAGGTGAGGTCTCCAGAACTAGACACAGTATTCTAAATGAGATCTAACTAAAGATCTATATAGAAGAATCAAGATCTCCATTCTCCTGTCGGTGACCCTTCCAGTGATGCATCTTTGCACACATAAGTAAAAGTTAGAAACACAGGCTACTCTGGAAATAAAATAATCTTTATACATAGGGAATGTGCTTGAGAAAACTAGAGAATATATGGTGTAAGTAGATGAGCACTCACAGTGTAGCATCTTCCAGATGAATTACATGTAAGCGGTATCACTATGAGGACGATGTTACATAAATGGTCAGGTTAATGGAAGGGTTCTCTGAACCATATATTCTTCAATGCACCCAACCATGACCTTTATTGCCTGCCAACGATAATGGCTGGACAGGAAGACAGCAATGTTATAGATGTCAACTATGATGACCCCTAAATGTGTGGAGTTTCATTTATAAGCATTGTGACAACAACAGAAGGTATTTAAACATCCAGTCTTTAGGTATGCATCTGGTTTACTTATTGCCCCTTGAATGGAGTCTATTGCTGGAACAAAGGCTTAATGGACATTTGTTGTTTTTTTTATGAGTTACTGTAAGAGGGGGATGCTAGTGGGACCGGGTACAATGTTTTGTATTTAAAGCGATTCAAAAGGTTCTTTTTTTTTTTTTTTTGTAAAATAACAAACATGTCTATACTTATCTGCTGTGTGCAATGATTTTGCACAGAGCAGCCTGGACCCTCCTTTTCTCGGGTCCCCTGCTGGCTCTCCTGGCTCATGTCTGTCGGGTGCCCCCACAGCAAGCAGCTGCTCCGTGTGTCCATTCCCAGCCCCCTCTCTCTCCTCATTGGTTGACTGGCTGTGATTGACAGCAGCAGGAGCGAATGTCTCCCGCTTGCTGTCTCTGCCACTGAGGAGGCAGAGACCTGGGGAAGCTGAGGCTGTCATTCACACTACTGGATCGCGGTGAGGCTCAAGTGAGTATTGAGGGGGCTGGGGGAGCTGATGCACACAGATTTTTTTACCTTCATGCAAGGAATGAATAAAGGTATAAAACCTTCAGCCTTTACAACCACTTTAAAGTGATTCTAAACCTTTTTTTTTTTAACAAACATGTTATACTTATCTGCTCTGTGCAATGGTTTTGCACACAGTAGCCCCAATCCTCCTTTTCTGGTACTCCTGTTAGCAGTCCTGGCTACTTCTGCCTTCCAAGTACCCCCAAGCAAGCCGCTTACTGGGGGTGATGGAGCTTGTACGGGCTATCTCCCAAACCCTGCTGCCTGCGTCCATAGACACAGACAGTGGAGCTTTGTCCCACCCTGACTCCCTCATCAAAGGATTTGTTTGACAGCAGCAATCTGCCCTGTGAGGAAGAAGATAGTGGAGAGAGCCACTGCTCTTGTGAAGAGCACTGGATCAAGACTGGCAAGTATAAAGAGGAAGTGGGGGGGATCCTGGACACAGAAGGTTTTTTACCTTAATGCAGAGAAAGTGTTAAGGTAAAAAAAAAACTTAAGGCTTTAAAACCACTTTAATTACAATTTTTAAATAAAAATCATTTTCTAAAAACGAAAAAAAACCTTTAAAGATGATAAAGTTTTAATAAGATTCTAAAACAGGGGTGGGCAAACTTTTTGACTTGAGGGCCGCAATGGGTTCATATATTGGACCCGGGGGCCGGACCAAGAGTAGATGAATGATGTGTATGTGTCATCCATAGTAAGTATAGTAATATTCCCCCATAGTAAGCATAGTAATTCATCCCCCATATAGTAATTCATCCCCCATATAGTAATTCATCCCCCATAGTAATTCATCCCCCATAGTAATTCATCCCCCATAGTAATTCATCCCCCATATAGTAATTCATCCCCCATATAGTAATTCATTCCCCATGTAGTAATTCATCCCCCATATAGTAATTCATCCCTCCTATTAATTCATCCCCCATATTAAGTCCCCAAGTCCACCCTGTGTCAATTCACTTACCTTTGCTCCGCACGTTCCTCTCGCCGTGTTCTCCGATGTAGCATGAAAATCTGTCTCCTATGGGGATCTGTCCCCCTCAACGTATCTGCGCATGTGCCAGTTTCAGGCATTAGCAGCCGATCGGCGATCTCCGGCACATTCGCAGATACGTCGAGGGGGACAGATCCTCATAGGAGACAGATTTTCATGCTACACCGGTCTTCAGGGCGGACTGTGAGAGGAGCCTAGCTCCCCTCACGTTCTCCGCGGGCCGGATTAAAAGGTCCGCCGGGCCGTATACGGCCCGCGGGCCGTAGTTTGCCCATTGCTGTTCTAAAATGTGTTACAAGGTGAATAGACAAAATTTATCCTTGGTTCTAATTATTAATGAGCTTTCATATAACACCAGGAAAGGAGAGAGTATACCAGAGTCCTGGTAGAGACAAAAAAGGTTTTATTTTTGAACCACAAAATTCCTTCAAGATGATTATTGCAAAGAAGCACACACACATTAAAGTCAAATGCCAACATACCATACATTGCATTGTGCACAGCACTGGTGCCATACTGGGCTCTCCACAAGAACTGGTCCTTATCCTTACACACACGTGGATCTTCGGGACCCAGAAGGTCCAGGAGTTTGAGAACTGCACTGATTCTCTGCAGGCAGAGGACTAGGCAGGGAGCGGAAGTCAGATAGTCACAGTGTGTCTGGCATGAAGCTCCATCCTACAAGGAGAGAACAAGACAATAATAGAAAAATCTACACTGTTGTGTTAGGTGGGAAAACACATATCATCAATGATAATAATGCACTCAGTTGTGAATAATTGTTACTATAAGTTCTTTGGGTGTTTAGTAAAAGTTTATAGTGTAGAGAATGAAAACTAGGATTTTGGAACATAAATGTGATTCTGTTCAGATACACATAAGGGTGACAATAACATTTGCAATTGCAGCCTTACAGACTCTTCTGACATCTATCTGCACAAACATCACAATTCTTTTAGATCATTTTGTACTCTTTAACCCTCTTGAACGTCTAGGGAAAGGGTCTCTAAACTTTTTAAACAAAATAGACCAGTTTACTGTCCTTTAGACTTTAGCGGGCTGTGGCAAATGGGAGTAGAACATGCGTTAGCATTAGTGGGAGTAGACAATGTTTTAGGCTTGCTGGTTAGTGGGAGTAAATAAATTAAATAGTGCCTGTGCTCAATAGGAGGAGGAATAGTGCACCGTCATTGGTGTTAGTGGGAGAAATAGAGCCCCGGCATAAGTATTAGTGGGAGAAATAGTAACCCATCATTGGTATTCATTGGTATTCATGGGAGGAATAGTTCCCCATCATTGGTATTAGGGGGAAGAATAGTGCCGTATCATTGGTATTAGTGGAAAGAATAGTTCCCCATCATTGGTATTAGTGGGAGGAATAGTTCCCCATCATTGATATTAGTGGGAACAATAGTGCCCCATCATTGGTATCAGTGGGAGGAATAGTGCCCCATCATTGGTATCAGTGGGAGGAATAGTGCCCCATCATTGGTGTCAGTGGGAGGAATAGTGCCCCATCATTGGTATCAGTGGGAGGAATAGTGCCCCATCATTGGTATCAGTGGGAGGAATAGTGCCCCATCATTGGTATCAGTGGGAGGAATAGTGCCCCATCATTTGGTATCAGTGGAAAGAATAGTTCCCCATCATTGGTATTAGTGGGAGGAATAGTTCCCCATCATTGGTATTAGTGGGAAGAATAGTGCAGCATCATTGGTATTAGTGGGAAGAATAGTTCCCCATCATTGGTATTAGTGGGAGGAATAGTTCCCCATCATTGGTATTAGTGGGAGGAATAGTTCCCCATCATTGGTATTAGTGGAAGGAATAGTTCCCCATTATTGGTATTAGTGGGAAGAATAGTTTCCCATCATTGGTATCAGTGGGAGGAATAGTGCCCCATCATTGGTATCAGTGGGAGGAATAGTGTCCCATCATTGGTATCAGTGGGAAGAATAGTTCCCCATCATTGGTGTCAGTGAAATGAATAAAGTTCCATCAGTGGCATCTGTAGAAGGAATAGTGCAAAACTCTTGGTGTCAGTAGAAGGAATGGTGCCTAATCGCTGGTGTCAGTGGGAGGAGTGGTGCCCCACTCTTGGTGTCAGTAAAAGGAATAGTGCCTCATTCTTGATGTCAGTGGGAGGAATAGTGCCTCATATCAGTGGGAGGAACAGCATCTCAAGGGCTGAAAGGCAAGAAAATGGCTGAAGACGGGAGACAACGGCTTTAGAGGTACACACAAACGGCGTATTTATTTTAAGGAACAGTAAAATGTATAGCCCATGGCAACCAGAGATCCATTTTCAGCAGCACAGAAGGGGACCTAGGCATCCAACAAACATATAACCAAAGTGCAGTGTCTTTCAAAATTTTAGTGATCATGATCCTGTGATAATGATGTGCTAATCTGTGTCCACACAAACACAATATGATTTTATTTTGATGTTATACTGACAACTTATGCTAAAAGATTCTAAGCACTTGTAAGGTTAATGTATTTGTCTGATTCCCATACCTGTTTGGCTTCTGCGGGAGTGATGTGTAAAGACTCTTCTCTGGTCAAGTTCACTAGCTTCAAACCAACCAGGACAAACTTCTGCATGTTGACTTTACGTAGTATCTTCCCCAGGTCTCTGCTCCAGGAGCCAGGCTTTAGAATAAGTACCGTATAGAGTAATGGAGGACCTAAAGGAAAACATGACAAATAATTATATATACATTATACTTTAAAAGCTTGTTTAAAGTGAAACTTTAATTCTGTTGGGAACCAAAAAACTCTCCTGGTAAGCTATACCTTATAAGGATTTTAGCAAAATAACTGACCTGGTCTTGCAAACCGTATTTAAGTCTTACAATGTCATTCCTCATACTGACTGCTGAAAGGGGCTGCCTTCATAATCACTGGCAGAGCAATCTCAGCATTATAATAATTAAAATGCAACTTCAGCATCCCTTAAGGTGTACAAGAGTCGAAGAAAGTATGTCAAAAAAATAAAACTCCTATTGTAGGGTATGCTTGTAACCTCGAGCTCTCTACATACTTTGGTGAAAGACCGTGAACAAATCAAAAGAACAATACAAATTCTTGAGGTATTCTGTAAAAAAAAAAAAAGTGTACAGACTGTACCTAGGCTGCCATTTTGCAACTTACCAACATTTTTGTGAAGACTGCAGCTTGGTCTCAGAATGGAAAAATGCTTGCTTTCAGTGTCCGTGCAGTTTCTGCATTCCCATACAGCTGAATGGGCTGTCTGAGCCAGGGACGGACTGACCATTTGGAAACTCGGGCACTGCCCAAGGGCCTGGGGTCAGTAGGGGGCCCCATGAGATGCCCCTGGTACCTTTTTCATAGGCTTTTTTGAGTTTGGGCAAGGACACAGGGGCCCCATGATCCCCTATTGCCCGGGGGCCCCATGAGTTGTCAGTCCGCCCCTGGTCTGAGCACAACACCTGGTGGCTCGAGCCACATAAACACATTCATGGACTATGGCAGGGGTGCACAACCTTTGGAAGAGCGAGGGCCACTTTAGTACTTTGGTAACCAGCCATGGGCCACAGTGAACTATGGGATTTAATGGCTTCCCAAACTGCAAATGTAAACAAGCCCATAATGTCCTGAGCCCACTACAAGGCTGCTTTCACACTGATGAACTGTGGTTTACCCTCAGCATGGGTGCAGCGTAGTGCACCTGCGGTTTTCCTGCGGGTTAGCTGCACTAAGCTATAGACTTCTATTGCATCTTGTGAGTGTGGCATACTTCCGAAAGTGCACCAAACCCGCAGGATAAAATAGAAGTCTATGGCTCAGTGCAGCTACCCTGCAGCTGCGCTGAGCTGCACCTGCGGATCAGTGTGAAAGCAGCCTTATAACCTTTTATTTTTAATAAATGCTAACAAATCCATTGCAAAAGTGCAGTGTATGTGTTGTTTAATACACTGACCTTTTCCTCTTCCAGCTTCTGCTGGCATCGCTCTCCAGGCTTCTAGAAAGGTGTCAGGTGAAGTGCACTTGGTGTCACTCCACCTGGGACAGCAGCTGGCGCTACAGAAGAAGCATATGTGGCTCCTGCTCCCTCTGCAGCACCTGCATTCTAAAGCTCTGGGATGGCGCTGGAACCCGTTGATTGCAACCTGGTCTTGTCGACCCACCATCCCAGAGCATGGACATGGGCTCCCCTGGTTTGTGGTCGCAGACCACATTAGAGGGCTCCGCGGGCCACAGGTTGGGCACCCCTAAACTATAGGACTTAATGAGACATAAAGATTAAAAAAAATACATCAAATAAATAATACATTATAACAAATAATATGTATTACATTTATATTTTCAGTCTATTGCACTTTTTGAGTATTTGTAGCACAAATAATAAAAGATCAGACTTTACCTGACAGCATGTAAGTAAATATGGACTTGGTCTGTCCTCTCCAATCTTCTGCACCTGTCAGAAGAACAACAGATGCTGTTTCTGCAGTACAAGCATTTCATATATCATTCATACTCGTATGTCTTGTTCTGCAGTGTATGAAAACTCATTCCAAATGCATGGAAACAAGACAGAGAAGATTGCTTAGTGCGCTGGTTTCCCAAGGTTAATATCAGTATTGTAACAGAATCTAAAAGAGACTAAATATAAAATGTATCAGATCACCAGAGAACAAAAATGATCAGTGTAGTAGCCTCCTGTAGGAAAACAGAGACAATGTGTAATCATATAAATGTAAAGAATCATGCACAATGTAGTGTCATAATCATGGAAAAGAATGGAGGCCTAGTTTTGATTTACTAAAGGAGTGCAGCATGATTGCTTTCAAAAAGACTTTTTATTTTTCAAAGCAAACTTTCACATATCTTAGTGAGTCAAGTGAAACAAAGTAAAAAATTAACTCATTATAAAATCTTTTTCTTGGAGTCCTTAGAGGGACACAGGAACACTTAAACCTTTGGGTTATCTTGCTCCCTACAGGAGGACTGAACATTGGCAAACAAAAAAAAAACTGTAGGTCATCCCAAGAGGACCCCACATACTACCAATAGGTCCCTGAGAGTATGATGGCATAAGCACATAGGGATGCGATCTGTGGCCCTCAATAGACTCCAAGAATATGAGTTTACGTTGAGAAGAAAAACTTTTTTCCTATCCATTCAAAGACACAAAAAGTCTTAAACGTTGGAGACATCCAAAAACTGTCCAAGAGAGGACTGGGCAGTACAGCAAACCAACACTTACAAGCTCAAGGGAAAAAAAACTGATCTGGAAACTGTCTGCAGCTCTCAAAAAGACACCTGAAATACAGTACCTTAGGTCCAAATATTGATTCAAATGAGGTTCACATAGTAGAGCTTAGAGAACATGTGAACAGAACAGGTGGCAATCTTGCAAATCCAAGAACTGTTGCTTGATACCAAAAAGAACTCTCTTGTTTTCTTAGACTAGTTTCATTTCTGTAAACGGAATTACCTTATATGGTATCCCTCAACTATTTGCACTTTCTGTTCTTCACGCAACTATATTGATAAGAATGGAATGTTTCATTGGTCATCCTGAGATTAAGCAACGCCTACTGAGTTCTGTATAATCATTCTTGTTATGCATTGAACTCTCAGAGATTTAGCTTGCACACTTCGATGTCTGGAGCTTTATTTTTCCCAGGCCTGAGGGTGAAAATAACAAGGACAGGGGCTACAGACATTGGTTGAATCCTTGCAATCTGGTGTCAGAAGTGGGAGTCCTGTTATCCTTCTCCCTTTCTGTACTATCAGGACTCTGTGTTTTTCTGCCTGAACTAAGGGAGATTGTGATGGTCTTTCCACTTTAAACGTGAAACATGTCGTCACTTGCAAATCATGTATCGTTTCCTTATTTTTGTCCGACCTCTGTATATTTTGGGGTCCTGGTTGAAGTGAAAGGCAGAACCTTAGGCAAGAAGAAGTCCTGGGCCTTAACATCATCTTATCCCTATACAAATCCAGAAAGGGATATGGCCTCTAGTTCAGACACTAGTCTCGCAAAGATTATGGTAACAGGATGAGTGAATGATTTTAGAGAGAGGAATGTTTCTAATCATCTAATGTGTCCAGCCCATATCAGATGATAGACCCTGCTGAAAGCAACACAATCATGCAGGAGATTGTAGTACCATAATCATGGCGGAGACCAAGTATACAGTAAAAACTTTCAATTTATTACAATATTTATATGGTAAGATCTCTAAACTTACCTCTTGCTTTGTAGTAGATTCCAGGCAGTGCAGTATATTTCAAAACTGGTCGACTTTGGGCATCTGAGGGATAATTTATTACCTATAAGTTGATGGCAGCTACAGAAATATTCATAGGGAGAGTCACAGCAGAGAAGAAACAAAGAGGAAAGCTAATAGACATAAACATGTTTTTTTTTTATCATCATCTTATGGGTTTTTATGTGTTAAAGTGTCTAATAAAACAACATTAAAAGGAAGACAGTATCTGTAATGTAGCACTATTGAGAAGATGTGGGGGGTGATGAAGATTTTTTTTTAACACTGATTGCTTTTACACCCATAAAGGCTGTAAAAGCAATCATTTCTCCTTCTCTTTAGCTGCAATCTTGCAGCCATTGAGAAATACTGTGAGAGCTTGATTGGTAGAAGGCTGTTGTGAATAGCCTTCTACCATGTGACCTCTGTGATCCTTCACAGATTCACTAGTAGTAAGCAATGATGTCAGCAAGTGACATCTTGCTTACTACTATTCATGTGATCACCGATTGGCCAATCAGTGATCACATGAATCGGGACCTCACACAGAGGTCCCGTACAGCGATCAGTGTTCCGGACACAGCAGGCACCGGATCGTGGTGTCGCGCGCTCTCAGGCAAGGAATGTGGGAGGACGTTTATAAACGGCCACCCGCTCCTGCACTGCTCCTGTCCAGCTGTTTATGTTCATGGGCCGGACGGGAAGTGGTTAAGAGCAAAGCACTAAGCTATTGTAGCAATGGAGTTTGACGCTGAAACTTAAAAAATGCACAAAAATGAAAAGTGCAAATAACAATGGCAATGAGAGAGGCCACTGTGACCAATACCGATATCAATAAAAGGATATAAATGTAATACATCAAATACATCACAGTAGCTTTTCTCACTGCCATTGTTATATTTGCGCTTTTCATTAGTCTGAATGTAGGGAGGCAGGTAGGATGGTCGGAGCCCTGAAAAAAGAATAAACTGCTATTAGATGTCAGGTTTGTGAGCAAATACAAAGCCCAAACTGAAAAAAGAAAAACCAATGTCACTGATCTACACATCAAGCAGGGAAAGGAACGTGTTTTTGTTGCCTATATGAAGCAATTAGCTTTAAAGTGAATATCTGTCCATGCAGGGCAAAACAACAGGTTCTCTTTAATCTCCCCCCCTCCCCAGCAGCACATGCTAACCTTTTCTTTCCTTCCTCTCCACTCCTTTTGGCTTCTGGGAGTAGGCAAAGCCACCATGTGTAAGCTATAGGTTGTCCAGTTGTAGCTTAACCTCCCTGGTGGTCTGATTCTGTCAATATTTTTGAATGTCAAAGCGGTACATTGTTTTTCATGGAAATTTGTTGTTTTCTATTGTAGGCCTGTAATTCTTAGGAATAACTCACTTAAATCTGTCCAAACAAGAGTCTAGTAAACATCCCGGGCATGATAAAGTTTGAAACATGAAATCATAAATTATAATATAATAAATAATTATAAAAAAAAAATATATAATAATAAATTTAACCACTTCCCGTCCGGCCGTTGTGTATAAACAGCCGGACGGTGGCAGTGCAGGGGCGGGCGGCCGTTTATAAATGGCCTCCCTGCCCCCTGCTTGTGCGTGCTCCCTGGGAGCGCGCAGCACCGCAATCTGGTGCCCGCTGTGTCCTCCGGACACAGTGGAACACCTATCGTCGTATGGGACCTCTATGCGAGATCCCGATCATGTGATCACTGATTGGCCAATCAGTGATCACATGCAGAGTAGTAAGCAAGATGTCACTTCTGACATCATTGCTTACTACGTGTGAAATCTGTGAATGATCACAGAGATCACATGGTACAAGGCTATTGTACCATGTGACAAGCTGTGACCAGCCTTTATGGGTGTTAACCTCCTTGGCGGTATTCCCGAGTGTAGCTCGGGGTAACATTTCAGTACCACAAACGGTAATCCCGAGCTACACTCGGGAATACCATGCGGCACTGCTCCGGCATTTGTTCTTCATTTACCTTACCCTGCGCTCCCGCGATGTGTCCCCTGCAGCGTCCCCGGCCATCTCCTCCGGCCGATGCCGGCATCCGGCTTCTGTGTCCTGTCCCTGTGACGTCAGGACGTACGGGCGCCGCTGGCGGCGGGAAATTTAAAAATTTTAAAAAATGTCTTTTTTTTTTTTTTTACATTTTACATAGTAAAACATTGCTGTCTCAACCAATTTCACATACATCTTGTCCCTAATGCTTTGTCCTGCGCCCTGCCTGCATTTTGTCTGTTCTTTCTGCCTGGAAACTGAAAAATGTCCATGGCGTCCACAAAGTGTCCCTTTAGGTCAAAAGCGGTTTAGATCAGCTAGGAGAACAGCGATAGTAAATCAGAACCACTTGCAGAATTGAGTGATAATGATTTGTGGGGAAATTCGTCATCAGACACTGAAAACGATTTTGCGACTTTGCTCAGCAATGTGCGAACTTGGCGCTATATTTCACATTTCAGTGTTTTTGGTTTGATTATATTATTGAATTAAATGTATTATTATTATATTATTATTTTTTATGATTATTAAATTATAATTTATGATTTCGTGTTTCAAATTTTATCATACCCGGGATGTTTGTACGGACAGATTTCAGTGAGTTATTCCTAAGAATTACAGGCCTACAATAAAAAAACTACATATTTCCATGCAAAAAAATGGTACCGCTTTCAGCACCAAAAATCGAAAAGAATCATTCCGCCAGGGAGGTTAAAGCAATCAGTGTAAAAAAAAAAAAATATTCATCACTCCCCACAAGTAGTACAGTGACACTGTACTTCTAGGGTGACAGTATGTAAAGAAAAACCATAAATAATATAAAAAAAAAATAAAAATGTAAAAAAAAATTTTTTAAATTATTTTTGGTTACAAAAAATTTGAGGTTTTTTTTTTTTTTTTTTACTAAAAGATAACTGAATAAATTTTGGCCAAGATTTTGCAAAATTTTATAAGAAAAACACTTTTTTTCAAAATGCTTGTACTTTTTCATTTATATAGCAAAAAAATCCCAGTGGTGAATAAATACCACCAAAATAAAGCTTTATCTGTCTCAAAAAAATGCTAAAAAATTCATATGTGTACAGTGTTGCATGACCGCGCAATTGTCATTCAAAGTGTGATAGCGCTGAAAGCTGAAAATTGGTCTGGAAAAGAAGGGGGTAAGAGTGTCCGGTCTTGAAGTGGTTAACTCAATAATATAATCAAACCAAAAACACTGAAATTTGAAATAGAGCGCCAAGTTCGCACATCACTGAGCTCAGTCGCAGAATCGATGCTGTTGTCACTTTCAGTGTCTGATGATGAATTTCCCCCACGAATCATTATCACTCAATTCTGCAAGTGGTTCTGATTTACTATCGCTGTTCTCTAGCCGGTCTAAAACCGCTTTTGACCTAAAGGGACGCTTTTTGGACGCCATGGACGTTCTTAAGTTTCCAGACAGAAAGAACGGTAAAAGTGCAGGCAGGGCACAGGACAAAGCACTTGGGACAAATTTGAGGTGAAATGGTTTGGTATAGTAATGTAATCCTAACAGATTACAATGTATTGTATGTCATGTTTTGTTTATTTTTTTGATTCTCCCACCGGTTCCGCCCCTCTGCGACACGAAACTCGCAGGGAAGGGAACCCGTAAGACAGATTCCGGCATCGGCTAGAGGACAAAGTGGGAGGGCATCAGGGGATCGCAGGGCAAGGTAAATTACAGTGTAATCCCGAGTGTGGCTCGGGGTTACCGTTTTTGGTACTAAAAATTAACCCCAAGCCACACTCAGGATTACCGCCAGGGAGGTTTAAGTGGTTGTAAACCTCAGACATGAAATATGAACAAAGCATATCCCTCTATAGTGTGTACTTCTGAAAAGTTTTCCTAACACCAAGAGAAAATGGTGACAGGGATTGACAGTCTCAGTTCTGTTCCTGTGAGCTGTGTGTGTAGGGGGCGTGTCTCCCTTCCCTCCAATCATCTTTCAGAACTCACTGAGCTCTGCAGAGTGTAACTTCAGCTCTCCACCCCCTATTTTTCTCTTAGACAAACTTTATAATTCAGCACTTTGAATGGATGTAGAAAAGTGAAGACTACAGATAAACAGGTACAACTTATGTAGGATTAGTTTCATCTCTGTGTATCACCTGAGGCTAGTCAATTCACTGTGTACATGTAAGGGTTTACAACCACTTAAAACATGGCTTTGAACTCCCCCCCCCCCCCATGTAGGAGTGATGGTGCTTGGCAGGGGCGGACTGACAACTCATGGGGCCCCCGGGCAATAGGGGATCATGGGGCCCCTGTGTCCTTGCCCAAACTCAAAAAAGCCTATGAAAAATGTACCAGGGGCATCTCATGGGGCCCCCTACTGACCCCGGGCCCTGGGTATTGCCCGAGTTTCCAAATGGTCAGTCCGCCCCTGGTGCTTGGTGATCTGCCCACTGAGTGAGTGCCATGCTCCTCCATACCCTGAAGTAACGGGTATTTTATTTGCTCCTGGTTGCTGCGAAGGAAAGGTGAGTATTTACTGCTGTGGTGGGGGAATTCAAGCAAACACTGGAAAAATTTAGGTATGCTTTCTCGAATGTAGAAAACAAGATACCTTGCTACTTGGTACAGATTCATTCCTTTGTGAAAGAAGATGGAAGTGAACTATAAAGAAGACAATAGGTACAACACAAGAAACAAATGTGATATAACTACCAGAAACCAAGTCCCTGTCTGTGAAAATCAGGACAGCTTGGCGAAAAGCAATCTCTGGTGTGGCGGACATGATGAGCTGGGATTGCATCTTCCCTGTGACCAGCCCAATCCGTTGAATCGCCTGTGCCAAGAAGGTGAAGGCATTAATTCGGCGTAGGGCACACACCAGAGCCGGGTTGGAGAACAGCTGCTCAATGTTGCTCTGCCATTGCCGATCTCCCACCTCATATGGGGTTATCTCTTTGGCCTGAAACCGGCTTAGACGTGGCAGCCACTTCAGCCCTAAAACTTCAAATCCTTCAAAGTCACAACCTGTTAAGAAAAAATAAAAAATAAAATTAGATTCCCACAAGTATTTAGCAAACTGAATTCAAAATGTAATATTTAACAGTGCCCAACTGCACCTAAAGCCAAAATATTAGTTTGGTGAATTTAATCATCCTCGGTCTTAATAAATAAATAAATAAATATTTAAGTTTTTTATTTAAGGTGGGAGTAAACTCCTTTTTGAATATTTTACCTACAGGTAAGCCTTTAATAAGGCTTACCTGTAGGTACTGTAAATATCTCCCAAACATGCACAGTTTAGGAGATATCTACTTTAAGTGCACTGCATGCCGTCCATTGAGAGAGCCGTGCCATGGCCAAAACTCCCTTCGCATATGTGCAGGAGTGACAACATCGCGGCCCGGCCAATCAGATGGCCGCAGCTTGCAAACACAGAAGGAAGACCAGTACTTTTTTTTATGGTTGAACTGGATGGACTTTTGTCTTTTTAGCCAAACTAACTATGTGAAGATGGAAACCCTGGGGAGCCCGTGACAGTGCTCTGCTGGAGGGCTTAGTTTTCAGGTTAGTCCTTCATAATGTGCTAGTATGGGATGCATATGCGATGCATACTAGCACATTATGCTCTTAGCTTGCAGAGAGATTTTTTAGAATTTTTTTTTCACGGTTTACTACCACTTAAATTGATTGCAACAGATAATAAATCATTGACTTCACACAATTGACAATTGTATGTTTCAGGTCACTGCAAGGCATATTTCCAGAATTATCCAGAGAGGAGTACAGCATTGCATACAGTAAGTGCATCGACCATAAGAAGCGGAATATAAAGAATCTGGTGGATCAAATGCAGAAAGGCCTCTGGGATTCCAAGATGATTGGCCATGGGGTAGCAACTAGAGTCCAAAAAGTCAAATATACCTATGTCCGCTAGAATCTGTGCACACCCAAAAAGAGTTTTTCATTTATTAAAGAAAGAAAAGGAGAAGAGACGAGTAATAAGGGAGGGGAGAGGGGAAGTTGGAGAGGGGAAGAGGAAGTCATCAATGGGGGAGCCAAGGAGACAGAGGTAAGACTGGTAACCTGTTAGGAAATTGGAAAAGAGGAAGAGTGCAGCACACACATATTGAAGGTATTCATCAAAGAAACAGAAGATATTCCAATGGAACCACCTGGTCTTATGTTCTTCAGTTTTGTTTTGAAGGGCCAAGGTCAGGTCCTCCATTTGTTCAGTATCATTGACACTTGCGAGCCATTGGGCAACCATTGGGGCACTTTATTGTTTCCACATACTAGGGGAACAAGCTTTTGTAAGGAATGGTTAAAACTTCTATCAGATGATTTCTTCTGGCTGTCTATGTCCTCCTAGGGAGTTTCCCATTACTTCCAGTTTTAGAAACACAACAAGTAGTGATGGCAAATCACCTCAAACTAAGCGGGAATTCCCATTTTTAGGCAGTTGTCAGTAGCACATCAGTGTCCACTGGAAGATTTTCACTCACATCTCGCTCTCAAGAAAACTAAAATTTAGGATTTTCCTACTTCCTGCCATGATAACAATCATCACCAGGAAAAACAGATGGATGATTCTTCCCAACAGGGACAAACCCACATGGAAGAAAAATATATTTGAAATATATTTTAAAAATATTCTTCCCAAATATATTGACATGTATTTGAAATGCTACAATTTTGGCCATATTCAATATATCTCAAAATATATTTCAATAAATAAATATATATATACTTTTTTTTATATGGTTAAAAAAATCTGAAGAATATATTAAAAAATATATATTTTTAAAAATGTATTTTGTTTAAAATATATTCTTCAGATTTTTTTTTAACATTTAAAAAAAGTACTTTTAACATATATTTTTACATATATTTGTAAATGCATTCCAAAAATGCTGATTGGCCCTGTGCTAATTACATACACCCTCCCAAAATAATTAACAAACTCTCTGGTAACACACACCAAACTGCGCATGTGCAGAGTGTCTCCTAGGGCATGGTACTACCAGCAGATGGATTGGGGAAAGTAGAAGAAAGGGAGGATCATAGAAGACAGGATCGAACATCCTTTTTCCACAATTGGGAGGATTACCCCTGAGGTATTATAGTATTACAAGCATGTTTCACTACATATACAGACTGATTTTACAGTTGTGGGTTTAGTAACACTAACTGAACAAGTGAAGTTAGAAGTTGATTGGCTACCATGCACAGCTGTCTCAGATTTTGCACTCTCCAGTTTTAGTAAATCAACTCCCCCGTGTCAGTAAAGGGCCCTTGGGAGATGTAGTTCTGGGGGAGCAGGTATGTCTGTCAATAAGAACAGACTTACAACTCCTGGTTGATTCCTCAACTGCCCCTGAAAGATTTTACAAGCCAGGTGATGTCACAATAATAAAAGCCATTTCTTACTACAGAAACAAGGCAAATGAAAAATATAATGCTGGGACAAGCTCCAGAGGGGAAATTAAAACTGAACTCCACCCAAAGGGGGAAATTCCACTTTAAAGAGCGGTCCCCCAGCTCCCCATTGAGGATAGGTGCCATTGGGTACCGGAAATTGACCTCCCACTTCTGCTGTGATCGCCTAGGCAATCGGAAGCGGAAGTTGTCCTCCCAACCCCGTAGTCCTCTGGGACACGTGACAGGTCCCAGAAGACTACAGGACCATTCAGAAAGTGCAGAGCTACTCGTGTATGCGCAGCGGGCACCCGGCTGTGAAGCTGCAAGCTAGGTGCCTACACTGAAGACAGAACCTAACAGCCTTTTTTACACAATGCTGAAGATTAACCCCTTAAGTTCCACTATGAGTATAACAAGCATGCTTTACTGCTTATATAGACTGATTTTACAGTTGTGGGTTTAGTAACACTTTAACTGAACAAGTGAAGTTAGAAGCTGATTGGCTACCATGCACAGCTGTCTCAGATTTTTCACTCTCCAGTTTTAGTAAATCAACTCCCCCGTGTCAGTAAAGGGCCCTTGGGAGATGTAGTTCTGGGGGAGCAGGCATGTCTGTCAGTAAGAACAGACTTACAACTCCTTGTTGATTCCTCAACTGCCCCTGAAAGATTTTACAAGCCAGGTGATGTCACAATAATAAAAGCCATTGCTCACTACAGAAACAAGGTAAATGAAAAAAATAATGCTGGGACAAGCTCCAGAGGGGAAATTAAAACTGAACTCCACCCAAAGGGGGAAGTTCCACTTTAAAGAGCGGTCCCCCAGCTTCCCATTGAGGATAGGTGCCTTTGGGTACCCAAAATTGACCTCCCACTTCTGCTGTGATTGCTTAGGCAATCGGAAGCAGAAATTGTCCTCCCCCCTCCCAACCCCGTAGTCCTCTGGGACACACGACAGGTCCCAGAAGACAACAGGACCATTCAGAAAGCGCAGGAGCCACTCGTGCATGCACAGCGGGCACCCGGTTGTGAAGCTGCAAGCTAGGTGCCTACACTGAAGACAGAACCAAACAGCCTTTTTTACACAATGCTGAAGATGAACCCCTTAAGTTCCACAATGAGTACAACAAGCATGCTTTACTGCTTATATAGACTGATTTTACGGTTGTGGGGTTTAGTAACGCTTGCTTGCATCTATAAAATGTATACTAAAATCTAATCTCTCATTTTATATCGCTTTTTTAGGCGTCAAGGCACCACTTCTGTTTTCATTGTTAATATATGTTAATAAATACAGTAAAGACAGGCAAGCTAATGATATATAACTATTCCCTGTAGCAGAAAGAAATTTGGTAAATCCCTACCATGGGATTCTGCACCCATTAATAGTTTAACTACAAATTAAAAACACTTAAGTGATAACTGCCGCTGAACATGCCATTAGCTCACATCCTCACTGGCTTCACTGACACAGCCTAATTAAATATACACCTCAGCCTGGGATGTGGATGACACCAGCGGGGAAACCCATACAGAGCCGGAATCCTATTTATGGAACTAACCAAAAATAGCTGACTGTAGGTAATGGGAAGAGCTGATGGCACGGCCTCGGGCTCTGTATGCCCATTAAGGTGGGTGAGCCTGGAAGAACAGAACGGAGCAAACACACAGGCACGGGGAGCTCAGGGATGTGTAACTGGGGAGAACGGCCAATTTCAGAGGCAGAGAACACTGGGAAAATCCTTCAGATATACTGTTCTGCCCACAGGTGAGCTCACACGAAGATCCTATTTTTAGGCCTGCTGCCTATGTAGGAATGACCAAGATGTAGAAAAATAATATCACAGTCTCTCTTTTATGTCACATGCCAGAGTTTTTTCTCCTTTGATGTTCTTATCCTTACAAGCAAAAGCTTCCCCCCCGTGGAAATATAGAATGAAGAAGACATTCTTACTGAGAAACTGCAGTTCCTTGTTCTATTAATAGATATATTCTAACCTCCATAAATTTATCATAGGCTGCTACACATAAATGGTTAACTAACACGATTTTCCTTCCAGTAACACACTTTTTGTTCATTCTAGAAGAGGTTATTAAATAAACGGGAAGAAAAATCAGAAAGCGTTCTTGGAGGAAATAAATAAAAAGGAGGTACATGATGTAGGTGGGAGAAAATGAAGTGGCTGTGTATTGCTAAAAGGAATATATTTCTTAGAAATAAATATTCTTCTTGATGAACGCGGCAGATTCCGTGGGTACACCAATGAGATGTAGTGGCACTTGTAGTTCTGCCGAAAGTAGAGTTCTCAATCATTTTACCCCAGAGGAACGCTTGGAAGAGTTATCAGGTCTCAGCAAATCTCTGCTAAAAATTAGCAGGATCAGCAAGTTGTAGAAAGTTTTATATAAAGAAATATGGAATGGATTATATCTAGAGTATTTGACACCTGGATTGGATTCTGTTTTGACCAACAAATATTAACAAATGCTAAAAATGGTCTGAAAAAATGCAGACTGTGAAAAATTGAAGTGTATCCAAACACTAATGCAGGCCATACATGGTTCGAATTCCGAACGATTTTCGTACGAAAATCGGACCTAAGAATAATCAGCCGATTTTTACTCTGTTAGGGCTCATTCACACTTGGCTGTTTTACCAACGCTTGCCAAACGCCCCTATAGCGTTTGGCAAACGTTGGTTCGGCGTTTGCGGAGCGTTTTTTAACGCTCCGCAAACGCCGCATGCTTGGTTTAGCGGAGGTTGCTAGGTGTTTGTCGAGCGTTAAAAACGCCCCACAAACGCCTATAATGCAGTTTGAATGGTGTTACCGCTCCGCAAACGCCCCGCAACCACAGTAAAATGCTTCCCAAACACCTCTCTGCTGCCTGCACACAACGCTAGTGTGAACGTAGCCTTAGTGAGGCAATGGCATCGGCCGATTTTCATGGTTCCTCCCCATTTCGTTTATCGGGCATGCTGGAAAATTCGTGAAAAACAACCGATTTTCGAAATCATTGGTGGCACCATCGGATTACAGAACGAACGACGTATCGATTTTCGGATGAAAAATCGTTCGGAATTCGAACCATGTATGGCCTGCATAAGGGGCCTGCTCAGCGTTAGGATCGTTCTCCAGAGGCCACTGACAGGCGGTGAGGAAGTGATGCAACACCTCTTCGCTGCTTGTTTTAACTCTCTGCCAACAATCGCATGCAGTTGCAAGGCGTTTGCGCCATTTCCCCATTGACTTGCATGTGTAGCGTTCAGCGGGCTTGCCGCCTACCCAATGATCCGTTTTGGGTCATGTAGACTCCACCTCTGCAACATCTCCAAAATACGTCCGTTCCTAACCCCGGAAACTATTAAGCAACTCGTTCTCTCCCTTATTATCTCATGATTTGACTACTGCAACTCCCTCCTCACCAGCTTACCTCATCACAGGCTATCCCCTCTTCAGTCTATCCTGAACTCTGCGGCCAGACTCATCCACCTTACCAACCGCTCCGCCAATCCCTCCACTGGCTTCCAATTGCCCAATACATAAGATTCAAATTGCTAACATTGACGTACAAAGCTGTTCAGAATACTGCCCCTAACTACATCACCGATCTGATATCCAAATACCACCCAAAACATACTCTCCACTCCTCACAAAACCTCCTACTCTCTAGTTCCCTGGTCTCCTCCTCCCATGCCTGTCTCCAGGACTTCTCCAGGGCTTTCCCATCCTCTGGAACTCACTACCCCAATCCATCAGACTGTCACCTACCCTCATCACCTTTAGGCGCACCCTGAAAACCCATCTCTTCAGGGAAGCCTACCCCGCCCTCACCTAATTGCCGATCTCCTCCATTCTTCCTACCACTCCATCCCCCACAGCTATTTACTCCTGTACCACTATCCCCTCCCTCCTAGATTGTAAGCTCCAAGGAGCAGGGCCCTCAAAGCCCTTGTGTATTGTATTGTTACTGTGCTGTCTCATGTACTGTCTCCCATTATAATGTACAGCACTGAGCAAACTGTTGGCGCTTTATAAATACTGTATAATAATAATAATAACACTAAAAGACAAGGTGATATATGACATTATTTTGAACAAATAAATAATTTCTCTTAGGGTTGCACAAAATGATTCCCAGAGTCATGAAAGTATTAAAATAATATAGAAGGAATAAGTAAAAATTATAAATTGCACAGTATGAAATATGATGTAAACAAGTGTCCAATGTATCAAGCACTATAACGTCGTACACCACTTTGTCTTTTACTATCCTGTTATTTGTAAATCCTAAGCCAGTCTATTTCTGTTTATATTAATTCATGTTCTTTGGTCATGGTTTTGAATTTCTATGTAACATATTATTAGCTATTATACTTCCCTGCCCTTTAAGAGTTTCAGAAGCCGGGAGGTGGGGCGGGGTTTTAGGGTCCTGTGACCGCCGTGATTCGCCGTCATATGATCGGAATAGGTCCCAATCGAAAGGGGAGATCGGGACCTTTCCGGGAGTAGCGGATATATGTGCTGGGAGCGTGCAGGAAACGCGCTCTCAGCACATAAGTATTTTTTAATTGCATACAAATATGTGGCCGCTTGACGTCAAGGCCCAAACGCTGAGAGGCCGCATATTTGCGTGCGATCAGTGTCAAGGGGTTAAAAACTGTGGTCATGATTATTGTGTATCCCATATAAGTCAGTATCTCCCCCCCTCCCGTGAGCTTGACAAAGGAGTGCGCCTGTAATAACAACTTCAGAATGCAGTGTACAATCCAAACGCACACGTTCCAGCGTCAAAAATGGCTGTGTGTATAAGTGTGTGCTCCAGCAACCTTCGGCTGGAACCAAACAGAATCAGCAAGGGAGAATGTCACCAGCACACCGAGGATCACCAATATGGGTCCAAAAGTTTTAATGAACGATCACATAGTTACAGCAAGGCAACACTCTAATAACTTCAGAGCGCATGCACAGGAGACGTGTTGCTATGATGCCTGGTGACGTCATCGTGGTCCATGTGCGGGCCAGACCTTTGTCCCAGGCTCTTTCCATCTTGCCTGGTACACTGACAGAAGGTCTGTCACTATAAGCAGCTCGTGGCAATCTCCCCCTTGACGGATTTTGATGTGCCTGTTTTATCCCACCTTCTTGTAAATGTCTCTACATCGTGTGCAATAAACTGTCTTTTAAGTCTACACTTAGAGGCGCCTTTCTTTCTCTGGTTTACATGCTCAACTCTGGAACAAGCTTCATGGCCAGTGAGAGGCAGCCACAAGTGGATGGACTTTTTACCCTACTTTAGAAAAGATTTTATTAGCAGTGTTGCCTTCTACAGTTATTGATTTTGGCTAATAAGTCAGTTTTATATGGGCGTTGTATAATTATTGTCACCATGGTTGCTAGTGTCCCATTTAATTCATTGTATTCTGACATGCACTGTATCTTATTTATTTAATATTCCTCTATCGGTCTAGTGCAATCATATAGATAAGGAACAGGTGTGCGCCTATTCCCCTTGTTTATTCCTTTTACATTGGTGGTCAGTGGGGATGTGCCCCCTTACAGAGGTAGTTAGTAGAGTGCTCTCTTACATTGGTGGTCAGTGGAGATGTGCCCCCTTACACAGGTAGTTAATAGAGTGCTCTCTTACATTGGTGGTCAGTGAGGACATGCTCCTTTACATTGGTGGTCAGTGGAGATGTGCCCCCTTACACAGGTAGTTAGTAGAGTGCTCTCTTACATTGGTGGTCAGTGGGGATGTGCCCCCTTACACAGGTAGTTAGTAGAGTGCTCTGTTACATTGGTGGTCAGTGGAGATGTGCCCCCTTACACAGGTAGTTAGTAGAGTGCTCTGTTACATTGGTGGTGAGTGGAGCTGTGCCCCCTTACACAGGTAGTTAGTAGAGTGCTCTCTTACATTGGTGGTCAGTGAGGACATGCTCCTTTACATTGGTGGTCAGTGGGGATGTGCCCCCTTACACAGGTAGTTAGTAGAGTGCTCTCTTACATTGGTGGTCAGTGGGGATGTGCCCCCTTACACAGGTAGTTAGTAGAGTGCTCTGTTACATTGGTGGTCAGTGGAGCTGTGCCCCCTTACACAGGTAGTTAGTAGAGTGCTCTCTTACATTGGTGGTCAGTGAGGACATGCTCCTTTACATTGGTGGTCAGTGGGGATGTGCCCCCTTACACAGGTAGTTAGTAGAGTGCTCTCTTACATTGGTGGTCAGTGGGGATGTGCCCCTTTACACAGGTAGTTAGTAGAGTGCTCTCTTACATTGGTGGTCAGTGAGGACATGCTCCTTTACATTGAAGGTCAGTGGGGATGTGCCCCCTTACACAGGTAGTTAGTAGAGTGCTCTCTTACATTGGTGGTCAGTGGGGATGTGCCCCCTTACACAGGTAGTTAGTAGAGTGCTCTGTTACATTGGTGGTCAGTGGAGATGTGCCCCCTTACACAGGTAGTTAGTAGAGTGCTCTCTTACATTGGTGGTCAGTGAGGACATGCTCCTTTACATTGGTGGTCAGTGGGGATGTGCCCCCCTACACAGGTAGTTAGTAGAGTGCTCTCTTACATTGGTGGTCAGTGGGGATGTGCCCCCTTACACAGGTAGTTAGTAGAGTGCTCTGTTACATTGGTGGTCAGTGGAGCTGTGCCCCCTTACACAGGTATTTAGTAGAGAGCTCTCTTACATTGGTGGTCAGTGAGGACATGCTCCTTTACATTGGTGGTCAGTGGGGATGTGCCCCCTTACACAGGTAGTTAGTAGAGTGCTCTCTTACATTGGTGGTCAGTGGGGATGTGCCCCCTTACACAGGTAGTTAGTAGAGTGCTCTGTTACATTGGTGGTCAGTGGAGATGTGCCCCCTTACACAGGTAGTTAGTAGAGTGCTCTCTTACATTGGTGGTCAGTGAGGACATGCTCCTTTACATTGGTGGTCAGTGGGGATGTGCCCCCTTACACAGGTAGTTAGTAGAGTGCTCTCTTACATTGGTGGTCAGTGGGGATGTGCCCCCTTACACAGGTAGTTAGTAGAGTGCTCTGTTACATTGGTGGTCAGGGGAGATGTGCCCCCTTACACAGGTAGTTAGTAGAGTGCTCTCTTACATTGGTGGTCAGTGAGGACATGCTCCTTTACATTGAAGGTCAGTGGGGATGTGCCCCCTTACACAGGTAGTTAGTAGAGTGCTCTCTTATATTGGTGGTCAGCGGGGAAGTGCCCCCTTACACAGGTAGTTAGTAGAGTGCTCTCTTATATTGGTGGTCAGCGGGGAAGTGCCCCCTTACACAGGTAGTTAGTAGAGTGCTCTCTTACATTGGTGGTCAGTGGAGATGTGCCCCCTTACACAGGTAGTTAGTAGAGAGCTCTCTTACATTGGTGGTCAGTGAGGACATGCTCCTTTACATTGGTGGCCAGTGGGGATGTGCCCCCTTACACAGGTAGTTAGTAGAGTGCTCTCTTACATTGGTGGTCAGTGGGGGTGTGCCCCCCTTACACAGGTAGTTAGTAGAGTGCTCTGTTACATTGGTGGTCAGTGGAGATGTGCCCGCTTACACAGGTAGTTAGTAGAGTGCTCTCTTACATTGGTGGTCAGTGAGGACATGCTCCTTTACATTGGTGTTCAGTGGAGAGAGGTCTGTTTACAATGATGGTTAGTGGAGTGGCCACATTGGTGAGATCCATCTATTCCATAAGAGATTTATTGAAACTTTTTAGGTAAGATAACAAAGTTACAACAAAGGGGATTACTAATCTTTAACCCCCACCCAGGGAGAACATCAGCATGTGAGAAACAAGGTAAAGCAAGCACAAGGTTATGGATCCCTGGTAGGATAGAGTGTCTTGGACTACCTTGAAGGGTGAAACAAATACAGAAAGGAAACAAGAAAAAAAAAGAAGAAAAAAAAAACTATAACTCCCCCTATACCGTCAGTAATCATGGGGAGACTCGGGTTGGGAACCATCGATAGTCTATGTCCCACACAATGGGTGGAATATCAAGATCTACCAATTTACTCAGTAAGTGTTCTTCCAGCCCTGGCTCAGCATAGCTCTTCAAGCCACGTCATACCTGTCCACCCCTCTTTTCTGGTCCATTGGTCCTGTTATCTCCTGAGAAGGTGATGAGAGAGAAGGGAACCATCTATGGTATCATCCAAGGAGGGGGTATAAAAGACAATAAGAGGGCAGGGCCCCCTGCTTTCTACCTGCAGCTGTCATTATCCATAGGCCATCACCTTGCCCCCACTCACAGACACAATTCAATGGTCACTAGCTAAGAAGTGAGAAAATCCTGATCCTGTTTATTTCAATATAAAATATTCAAAAAAAACTACACTGTATAATCCATTGTTTGAATACAGATTATTGATGCAACCTTGATGGTGAAAAACACAATGGGGACAGATGTATAAAACATTTTTTATTAAGTAATATATGACTGAGTGAATTTATAAAGTGATGATATTGTAAAATATGATTGTGTGCTCAAACTAGTAACAATATCCCTGGATTCTGAACTATCCTTTCAGGCCCACATCCAATCCCTATCCAAATAATGCCGCCTCAACCTCTGCAACATCTCCAGAATACACCCCTTCTTAACCAATGATACCACAAAGCTTCTAATTCACTCCCTGGTAATCTCTCGACTCGATTACTGCAACTCCCTCCTCATTGGCTTACCTTTACATAGGCTATCCCCCCTCCAGTCCATCATGAATACTGCTGCCAGGCTCATCCACCTTACCAACCGTACAGTGTGTGCTATCCCTCTCTGCCAATCCCTCCACTGGCTTCCACTCGCTCAACGAATAAAATTCAAAATGCTAACAACTTACAAAGCCATCCACAACTCTGCCCCCACCTACATCACCAACCTGGTCTCAAAATATCAACCAAACCGCTCTCTTCGATCCTCTTAAGATCTTCTACTCTCTAGTTCATGTCACCTCCTCCCATGCTCGCCTCCAGGACTTCTCCCGAGCTTCTCCCATCCTATGGAACTCTACCCCAACCTCTCCGGCTGTCTCCTAATCTATTCAACTTTAAACGATCCCTGAAAACCCCTCTCTTTAAAGAAGTCTATACTGCTTCTACCTAGTAAACCACCATTTATTTCCTCCATCAGCTCATCCCCCCCACAGCTATTACCTTTTGTGTCACTCAACCCTAGATTGTAAGCTCTAACGAGCCGGGCCCTCTGTTTCCTGTTGTACCAAATTGTATTGTAACTGTAATGTCTGCCTTCATTTTGTAAAGCGCTGCGGAAACTGTTGGCACTATATAAATCCTGTATAATAATAAATAATAATAAAAAATATCGTTGTAACTGCCAAAAGTCACTACTGTATGTTTTGATTCCTGATATTTATTAAATTATTTCAATGAATAGAATGATAAAAACAGCTTATCATTCATATGTATGACTTGGGAGATTATTCAGAAAGGTGAAACTATAGTGGCAAAAATGACAATCACTATGGGATTGCCACTTACGACGACCATTTACTCCAGTAATTAAGCCATGAATCCCTGGAGAACTTTCACACAATTATATAAAATGTGTCTGCAGGTGAGCAGCTGGAGAAGCTAATATGGAGGGCGGTTACACAGGCAAAGCAGAGACACGGTGACTCTGTGTATATCAGTGCATCCCCACAGCTGTGCCCTGTACCGAAATGTCAGGAACGCCTGTACTGTACCCAAAACTGTCCGAGTCTGCACAATTCTCACTGCGGAAAAGCTGAGTCTGATACACTGTGCTCCGATCCTATTGGACTGTGAGGACGCTACGGCTGGGCAACCTGCTGTCCTACAGCTGCCAAGGAACTACTAGTCTTGCTTTGTCCTTTAGGTCATCATGCCCTCACCTCCTTTGCCTCCTTTGTGAGAACCAAGTATCAACATCACATACTTCTACAATGATTCTTCTGACATTATTAGGCTTATTTTACGCCAATGCGTTTATTTTAGTTTTGGATTGAGTGATGAGGGTTAGAACCCCTGTCAGGTGTTTGTTGCTGTATGTGTCCCCATTGGGGAGATATACCCTCTCGAATTGTGCCTTTGACCATTGTCACTGGAACTGAAAATAAGGTAGAAAACTACATTTTGAGCTGCCACCAAACAGAAAGAGTGAGAACAACGTTCTAAGAGGGCATTTCCTTCACTTAGGAGAGATTTCCTTCCACTTTTGATTGTGTCCACATAACAGGAAGCAAAGGGAAAACTCCCCAATGGGGCACAAACAGAAAAAAAAACTGATGAGGTTTTTACCATTTCCTACTCCATCCAAAATGAAAAGAAATATTTTGGCTTTAGTAATACTTTAATGGCTGAGTGCCATAACCTTTTCCAATGCATGCCTCCAAGATTTCTCTAGAGCTGCCCCCATCCTCTGGAATGCTCTTTATCCCGCTTTTCACACTTTTATACAGACCCTGAAGAAGAACACTTCTTCGATAGTTGCTGCTTTATAAGTAAAAGGGTGACTATAACCCAGGCAAACTATTCAGAAGGATTTCCCCCCTTAATGGCACTTGACAAGGGGTATTGCAATCCTTGCTCTTTACTTCGTTAGGTCTACACTGAACCACATGTGGAGTGGTTGGGTAAGCTACTGGCTGAATTTACTCACTGAGCAAAAGTATGTTTTTAACGAATCTAGGTGGATTGTTATTGTAAGTGTAAGTGTTGGACTGGGATTTGGTTCCCACTAAGGATGCCCACTGTTCCAACCTTGCATGGTATTCCCATGTGTGTTTGGATCTAATAGACTCAACATCAACACAAAAATTTTAGTGACCTAAAAAGGTAGTATGTGGTCCATTGTCTAATGAAATTATTATTATTATACAGGATTTATATATTATTATAATTATACAGGATTTATATAGCGCCAAAAGTTTGCTCAAGTCTTTACAATATAACAGGAGACAATACAGCAATGATACAGTTCAATACAAGAGGGTTAGGAGGGCCCAAATAGCAAATGTTCAGGCTTGGGTGGAGTGTACTTTTAAAAGGAGATTTAAAAAAAAATAATAAGGAATCTGTTACTGCTGACTTGAAGATGCAAACACTAGGGCAGTCATTTTCATCCTTGCTTAGCATGTCACTAACAAATAACAAGTATGCAGGGTGAAAGGTACAACTTTATTGACTACATACTTGTTCTGGGTTTGTGGCTAAATGCTTAAAATAGAACTCCAGGCAAAACCTAATTAATGTTAAAAATGCTCTCTTCCCCCTCCTAGCACCTATGCTGATGAACCTGTGTAAGAAAGATGTGAATACTTACCTATTTTGAGGCCGCTCCGGTCTGGTCACGTGATCCGGCTTCCCTGTTTCAGCCAGTGGCGGCTGCAGGGGAGAGAAGGGAGGAGCACCAAGAATGGCTGGGCTATGTGAGCCTATGGGTTACATCACCGCACCAGGCTTCCATTGTCGAGCGCTCTGCCCCCTACACCCGCCGCTGGCTGGGAAGATCACGTGACCAGATTGGAGCGACCTGAAAATAGGTAAGTATATACATCTTTCTTTCACAGGTTAGTCAGCATAGGTGTTAAGAGGGGAAAGGAGCCTTTTTTACTGCTTGCTGACATCATCATGTACATGTGCGGCAGCAAAGTGGCCTCCCTGCACTGGATCACATACCCGGCTGTGCTGGGATTCGTTATAGCACATGCTGATCATCCAATGACTGACCACCGGGACCCGCTAATCGGCTCAGTCTTTCACCGAACACAGTTCTGTATTTCTAAACAATACAGAGCTGCGTTCACTGACGGGATCTTGCTGTTTTTGCATTCCCCCCTAAGCAGGGAATAAAAACAATATACTTAGTAAAAGCACCACATATTACACACATTACATATAGTTAGGCACACATTTAACCCCTTGATAGCCCTAGAGGTTAACCCCTTCCTACCCAGTGTCATTAGTACACTGACAGAGCATATTATTAGCGCTATTCAATGTATTAATGTCACTAGTGATGTCAGAGGCATTTAGTCAGTTCCTCCCAGTGTCAGATTGCACACCGCACTATCACAGTCCAGTTCTAAGTCACTGATCACCACTATTAGTAGTATAAAAAAATAAATAAATAAAAAATCCAGTATATATCCCATAGTTTGTAGACTCTATAACTTTCACACAAACCAATCAATATGGGGCAGCACAGTGGCTAAATGGTTAGCACTTCCACCTGGCAGTACTAGGGTCATTGGTTCGAATCCCAGCCACGGCACCACCTGCCTGGAGTTTGCATGTTCTCCCTGTGCCTGCGTGGGTTTCCTCCGGGTAATCCGGTTTCCTCCCACACTCCAAAGACATGCTGGTAGGTGAATTGGATCCTGTCTAAATTGGCCCTAGTATGTATCTGTATGAATGTGAGTTAGGGACCTTAGATTGTACACCCCTTGAGGGTTAGGGACTGATGTAAATGTACAATATATATGTAAAGCGCTGCGCAAATTAATGGCGCTATATAAGTACCTGAAATGAATAAAAAAAAATAAGTATACACTTAGTGGGACAAAGCAGAATACATTTTGGCCAAACTTTAGGAAGAGATTTTATTTTTAAAAAATGTTTTACTGGAAGTAAAAAAAATATTGTTTTTAAAATACCACCAAAAGAAAGCTCTATTTGTGTGAAAAAAATTATATAAATTTTATTTGGGTACAGCATTGCATGACCGCACAATTGCCAGTTAAAGTAGCGCAGTGCTGAATAGCAAAAACTGGCCTGGTCAGGAAGGGGGTAAATCCTTCTGCAGGGCAAGTGGTTAAGATTACCTAGGTTTATCCTGGAATTTTGAAAGAGACACTGTTAACAGACCATTTGTTTCAACAACAGTCCTTCCATAAGATTCCATGAGCAGTTTTTGTAGTCTCGGCATGTTATTTACCTGCAAAAGCCCATCTGTTATGTAGACATCCAAAGTGTGAGGCTGCTGTTGGCGGCTGCTATCTTGGATGTGATGTCAGCAGCTTCAGCAGACTCAGAGCTATGACTCAAGTCACACTCTATATATTCCCTTCATTGCTACATAAAAGGTTATGTAAGGAGCAGAGGTGTCTCCAGGGCTGGTGTCACCCGGTGCGGTAACACGTGGTGTCACCCCTCAAGAAAAGAAGGAGAGGTGCTGGTGTAGCGATTGAACCTATAAGGGGTTAACTGATCTTGCAACCCATAGTGATCCACGGGATCAGCTTCAGCGGATTGCAGCCTGTAAGGGGTTAACTGTGGCAGCTAAAGTCAGAGATCGGCTTCTTCGGCCTGAAACCGGCACATGCGCAGTTGCTTCAAGGGATACATATCTTCATGGGATACTCATTTTACCGCTACACCGGGGGCAGCTGTCACTGTGCCGGGAATCCGGGATCACCCCAATAACTGGCCACGACCTTCACAGAGACCAGAAGCTCTGCTGGTATCCTGTTCCTGCACCCCCTGTGATGGTGTCACCCGGTGCGGCCCACGGCCCCCTAGGGATGCCACTGATAGGGAGGGGCAGTGGAGCTGGGCCAGCACAGACAGAAAAAAAGCACCCCTAGATGAGGAGAGGGCTAGGACATGCAACAAAAAAGGGGCAATGCTAAGGAATGCACTCTTCTAAAAGTTGTCAAATTTGCTAGCAAGTTCAGAGGCACATTGCAAGTCAATAAAAAATCATTTAAAGCGGAGTTCCACTCACCGGTCAAAAAATAAAAGTCAGCAGCTGCAAAAACTGTAGCTGCTGACTTTTAAAAAACAGCCACTTACCTGTCCCTCGGTGTGTCCCCTGCAGTCCATTTCACCGGCCGTCCTGGATTCCAGGAGGCCGACATCTTCAGTGTGGGCACAGTCGGGTACCCACTGCGCATGTGCGAGAATTGCTGCGCTTCATGAATGGTCCTGTAGTCTTCTGGGACCTGTCATGTGTCCCAAAAGGCTACAGGGAGGGAGGGGGGCGGGGGGGAAACATCCTCTTCTTCCGATCGCCTAGGTCAGGGGTAGGAAACCTGCGGCTCTCCAGCTGTTGTGGAACTACATTTCCCATGAGGCATTGCGACATTACAAAACTGACAGTTACAGCTATGACTTGCAGAGGCATGATGGAACTTGTAGTCCTACAACAGCTGGAGAGCCACAGAATGCCTACCCCTGGCCTAGGTGATCGGACCGGAAGTGGGAGCGGGTACCTGTCAAATTCAGGTACACATCCCCCAAAGGTGCCAATCCTTAATGGGGAGCAGGGGAGCAGTCCTTAATGCGGAACTTCCCCTTTTGGGTGGAGCTCCACTTTAAGAAACTAAAAAAAATGCTGCAATTAAGGATTCAAAGTACTTGATTTTTCTGTGCTTTTACCTGCAATTTTTAAATTTGGTGACATGGTCTCTTTAATCGAGGATGAAGATTTCTGCATAACTAATAAAAGCAAGCCTCTAATGGCACATCCCATGTGACTATTCTGACAGGTTCTCTTTTTAAACCAGATCTAACAGGTTTGCCTAGAATACACAGCACTGATTTTCATGATTGTAGCTGGATTCTTGCAATGTCTTTACTGCCCCTTAGTGGATTGTCTTGGTAGTGCAGCAATACATATACATTGATAAAAGGCTGAATATTGTATTATCACTAATCACGTTATTGATCACAATATAGATCACAAAACCTCCAAGGCTGACTTGCAGCCAAGAGTGAAACAGAAATACAATATGGTTCATCCTTTATGCTTAAAAGGGTATTGAGAGATAAAGTGGAGGAAGGAAGCAACAATTCTATTATCTTGCTGTTTGCGAAGATGACACAAGTTGGGGAAATTGAATCTTAATCAACCTGTATCATCGTTTTTTATTTATTTATTTTTTGCTTTTATTATCTACAAAGCAAAAGGCCAGAAACATGTTTATAACTAGGACTGCGAATGACCTGTCTGCTTTTTAAAATGCCATATTTAACATAACACCTATCTGATCCAGTTCAGGCAATAACCCCATTCTGTAGGTAGCCTCTGATCCTACAGGTCACCTATGTTTGGACAGCCTGCAAAATGTCCCAAATACTACCGCTCTCAGTTGACAGGCCGGTGCCTGGGTCCACCACTCTCTCCATTGAAACTACTAAACTGAGCATGAAAGTTAACAGAGAACTGATGAGAATTTGCCTGAGAAAGGTTGTTGCATTATGCCTGCATGCTGGACTATCCTCTAAAGCACAGGTGTCAAACTGGTCGCCCTCCAGCTGTTGCCAAACTACAAGTCCCATGAGGCATTGCAAGATTGACAGTTACAAGCATGACTCCCAAAGGCAGAGGCATGATGGGACTTTCGCAACAGCTGGAGAGCCGCCAGTTTGACACCCCTGCTCTAAAGTCTATAGGCATCGAAGGATCTTGTGTAAGTGATATTCAATCTGCAACTCTACCTTAGGTCTGATTTTCCCTTTCAGAGGAGACCATATATTTTGACTAAAACTGTATAATGTGAGCACTAAGAGAAAAAACTGGAAGCAGCTAGCACAAATGGTGAACCCACTCCATATCACAATAAAACATAACAAAAGTGCTGCGCTATAAGAGATGATAATGATGAGTGTATATACCTGAAAATCACTTGCCCAGAGTAGTTCAATGTTACTATGGTAACATTGTATTGCTTTGGTCACAGTGTGCTGAAAAATAAAATAGTAAAAAAACGAAAATATGTAATAAAAAATAATAGAAACATTTGAAAAAAAATACAAATTCAATTATTATTATTATTATTTTCACCAAAGTAATGTAGCAGAATACATTTTGACCTAAATTTATTAAGAAATGTTATTTATTTGCAAAATTTTAGCCCAGAAACGAAGAAAAGTGCGTTTTTTTTTTCAAATGTTTCAGGTGTTTTTTGTTTTATTTAGCAAAAAATAAAAAACTCAGCGGTGATTAAATACCACCAAAAGAAAGCTCTATTTGTGTGAAAAAAATAATAAAAAATTGATATGGGGACAGTGTTGCATGACCGCGCAATTGTCATTCAAAGTGCGACAGCTCTGAAAGCTGAAACGTAACCTGGGCAGGAAGGGGATATAAGTGCCTGGTATTGAAGTGGTTTTAAGGACTTCTTCTTTATTCATTTGGATTATTTGTTGAGTATCTATTTGTTGAATATCCACTGTTTATGATTGCACGTTTCATAATATAATATTGTTTGTACATTTATCGTCTTGATATGTAGCAACATTCATGGGCTACTGTATCACATTTCATTTATATGGGTTGAGTGTTTTCTGATTTTCAGATATATACACTTATTATCATCTCATAACTTTTGTTATGTTTTATATATTTGTGACTACTTGAGCTCATAGAAGAACACTGTCTTAGGGCCTGTGTCAACAAGCTTTTGTTCTTTCCAAGCAGATTTTACATCCCAATATAAGTCAATGGGAATGCAAAATGCATTTGAAGCTACCAAATGCTGGTCAGAAGGAGGTCAACTACAGTCAAATGCATGTGTCAATGAATAATATTACAAGCGTCTCAAACTGATGTCAAACTAATACTAATCAATATAAAATGCAGCGCTAAATGATGAAAGTGACAAATGCATATAGTGAGGCGCAAAATACTTGCGCTAGAACATGCTCACAGTAAATATAAAGTGTGTTGTCAAATATTGACGAAATAATAGGTGAATGGATAATGCAATAGTGGCAATGGTGAACAGTTCCACATAGCAGTAATAAATCAATAAATAATTGATGAATGCATCCTGAAATACATAAACATAAAAGAGTCCAAAAGTGATCCGTAAATGTCCGTGCGTGTGACTTTCTTGATAGGGATTTGTAGTTTGCTTACACTCACCAGAAGCACAATGATAATGCGCATGAATTTATATCCAAAGAATCCTTGGTGAACTTCAGGGCTCTGGCAGGGACAGGGGGCTCCACTGGTACACACTCTGGACACAGGAAAAGCACTCCAGACCTCACAAACCGGACCCTCACAGCACATGGGGACAGCTCCTCTCATATACTTTTGGCAACATATTCCTGTGGTGGAAATACATAACTCCACCTTAAATGGCTCATACACAAGCCACAAAACGCAAGTTTTGGATAGTGTAGTAATTTTTATTAAAGGTTTCAGCATAAAATCAGATCCAGGTCATGAAAAATGAATGATGAATGCTTACAGGCTCAAAGATGGCCGCCGGCCTTCCATGCGGCCTCGGCGGTGTGACGTCAATGCGGCAAGGCTCCCCTCTGACGCGTTTCGTGCGAAAGCACGTTATCAAACTAATACTATTGACACCCAACCTCAAAGCCTGTCAATGCATACCATTTCATTTTAAGATCACCTAACTGGAAATAATGTTTTGCTACATTAGCCCAGCATTAGACATATTCTACAATGAACTGATAATCTGTAGCTATTAGAGAAGTGTAGAAGTAAGCAAGCTCATGCAACACGCCGCAAATCTGTTATCATCGGCCACTTAGTTTTCTGGTCCTCTATTCTAAAATGGATGAATTCGATGCCACTGGATGAAACAAAACTCATCTACAAATAATGCTTTGTCCATACAGGGTAAAGAAAAAGCTTTAGCAGCTACCTATTCCTTCCTTTCACGCCTACTGCTGTTTGGCTATGGAGAATGAAGTGTTACTGTGTGAACTGAAGTCACTAAGTACTCTCGTACCACCTCTATGTGACAGCATTGGGTAGCTGAATGGTCAATCACCAACCACTGTCGCTGTCACATGGGAGGAAGGAGCCACGTTTTCCCCATACCTGGTTGATAATATTTGTTTCCGGGGAACAAAAGGATAGAAAATGTGATGAACACAAAGATTATAATGTGTTGCTGGAGGGGCTGTCATAGTGAACCTATTGCTTTGTCCTGCATTAGCAAAGCACAGGTTCATTTTAACATGAGAAATCAAATCAGCAAATTAAAGGCCAACTCTGTCTTTTACACCCGGTTACATGTTTACCATGTATTTAGGATGTAACAAGGTGCCAAATGGAGCCACCCCACCTCTACAACAGCTCTCACTTTTGAAATCAACATGGCTGTGAGGAGCTCTACCAGCACAGCCACATCATTCATTCACAGAGATCTTTGTATGAATACAACTCTGTCCCTCTGCGTTGCAAAGGGACAGTTTAAGGTGGAGATGAGACAGTAGCATTTACCCCAGGTTAGCAGAAAGTCAATGCATTGCACAGGGACAGTTTAAGGTGGAGATGAGACAGCAGCATTTACTCACAGGTTAGCAGAAAGTCAATGTGTTGCAGAGGGACAGTTTAAGGTGGAGATGAGACAGCAGCATTTACTCCCAGGTTAGCAGAAAGTCAATGTGTTGCAGAGGGACAGTTTAAGGTGGAGAAGAGACAGCAGCATTTACAACAGGTTAGCAGAAAGTCAATGCGTTGAAGAGAGACAGTTTAAGGTGGAGATGAGACAGCAGCATTTACAACAGGTTAGCCGAAAGACAATGTGTTGCAGAGTGACAGTTTAAGGTGGAGAAGAGACACCAGCATTTACCCCAGGTTAGCAGAAAGTCAATGTGTTGCAGAGTGACAGTTTAAGGTGGAGAAGAGACAGCAGCATTTACCCCAGGTTAGCAGAAAGTCAGTGTGTTGCAGATGGGCAGTTTAAGGTGGAGAAGAGACACCAGCATTTACCCCAGGTTAGCAGAAAGTCAATGCGTTGCAGAGGGACAGTTTAAGGTGGAGATGAGACAACAGCATTTACTGTACCTGTGAAAAAGCAGAGAGGACATGATCAGGGGGCTGTGTTCAACTGCTGCTTCGCACTCCAGCATACAAACGCACTCACACAGGAAACTGCACTCCCGTCTGCGACTGTGCCCCCCATCTGTCTGCCACCACAGCAGACGGACTTGTAGTTCTCAATGGAACATGAGTACAATAATCACCGCACTTATAGTCTATTGACAGTTCCTCCAGCTCTCTGATTGAAAGCCTATTTCTCCATACGGACCAAAGAGCCTGCAGGAGCCTTGCACTACACCCAAAATCCACTGACCTCAGGTGCAATGCTTTTCAGACACCTTTGAAAAAACAAAACATAAATGCACATGATCAAGATTGGCTCTAAAACACTAAAATTGAAAAAAGGGCCTACCTGAGACAACCTCTTGCTTTTTGGCTCGGACTCTAAGAATCTGCCGTAGGAAGCGACCTGCTCTCTGCAGAGTCTGACTACCACTGATAGTCAGGATCACAACTTGTTCAGCTTCAGGGTCAAAGGGAAAAGGTCGCCTTGACAGCATGTTCAAGACTGCACTGCTTGGGTCTGGTACAGCATGCAAACTTCCACCTGTGATAAAAAAAGAAGCATTTCACAAGCCTTTTACCCAAACCTATACAGTCAGCACAGCAATCATAAAGCTTGATTAGTGTATTACAAATGCAAAATGACATGTTATTGGAAACAGCTAAAACCTATCTAAAATAGAGCAAAGTCACCAGCTTTGGAATGCACATATATATTTAAAGTGAACCTACGGACAGGCTGTGGATATCCTAATCATAGTTATATACTGTATACTTAACAACCAGTAGCCACAGGTACTGTGGGATAATTCATTCTCAAAGATCACAGAAGAACTCTAAAGTCATGGTGTAGTCCATTGCTGAACAGCTTACATTACTTGCTGTTTGTTTACATAAAAAGGTTGTCTGCAAAGTCTTTGTTGCAAGAGAAACAAAGAACATATAGGCAGAGATTTCAGTGCCTTCACTGTGAACTTTGGGAATTAATTTCTCCATAGTGCTTGCAGCTACAAAAGGCAGTGATGGCTTGTTTTAAGTTTATCTATTGTTTGTATTGTTTGTTAACAATATGTCAAAATATTTGAATATCCATAGCCACAGGTCCTACTGATAATGATATTTGCTGGAAAATTTAGGGACTCCAGCTGTGAGATCTGTCAAGGCCTTTACAAGGTTTCACCTCTCTGTATGATTTTTGGTGTATTAGATATGTGAAGAATCATAGCTGGAGCCTAGTGCGGGGGTCAGTGTGGAAGTCAGCAACCTATAGATCGCCATCTACCAGTAAATCACAGTCTGGGCTTGCTGACCCAACATCCCAGAACAACAAACAGAGTGCAATGCAGAGGGACTACTAAAGATGGAGCTGTAGTAGGGAGAAAAAGCCGCATAAGCCGATGCCTCCTCTGTAGTGCTGGCTCCTGTCCCATGCGGAGTGATACCAACTGCACTCCACCTCTTATCCCAACTAGTGGTCTCCAGAGTGGTGAGATCAGCAGGAAAGAAGAGATCTTCAGGTCAGTGTGAAGCAATACACAGGGCATAATAGTATAGGTCTGCTTTCACACAGTTGTGCTGCGGTTTACCCACACCGTGGGTGCAAAGCAGTGACCCCGGAAGCTTTCCTGCGGATTTGCTGTGCTTAGCCATAGAATTCTACTATATCCTTAGTAACCCTAAGGGTGCCACTGCTGAATGCAACTAAGGGCTCCTTCACAAGTGCAGCAGAAGGTGAGAAGGAGATATGTTGCCTCCTCACCATGTGCTTTAAACCCATGATTGCCATGCAATGCACTTGATTGCAACACAGTAGTACGACAATTAGAGGTTTAAATCAGGCGTGAGGAGGCGACACTGTGCCCGGTGATCTTTGACTTTTTCCATGTTGTTCAGGTAGATCTCCAACTCTTTTAGGTTGCGTACCCCTGGTCTAGTGGATGCCCAGAGGGACCATGCCACTGCAGTAAACCATGGTAATGGTGCATGGGTCAAATCTGTACACCAGGCAGTTGGTGTCTAATGGGGCAGGCCATGCCAGGACAAACAAGGCAAATGGGACAATTTATCCATGCCTATTGCAATTCTTTTCAATATGCTGTAAGGGAGGGGACGACCAAAGCTGACATCTTGCCTAGGGCCCAATTCTGCTTTATTTAATCTCCGAGAACAATGCAGAAGGAGCAGAACCCCCCTAAGGCTGGTGAAAACACCCAAAATTCCACTGTAGTCAGGAATGGAGCCACAGACAACTCTGGGGAGATCTCACAAATGGAGGTCCCATGTGATAAAACAAGCCATTGAGTGATTCAGCTGACTAGTTCCCTTTCAAAACTAAAATAACTAAACTGTACCTTTAACCACTAGGCTTATAACACATGAATAAGTTACCGAGTCCCTGTAGCAAAGTGTCTGAAAAAGGTGCTGAATGGAAACACAGCGTGGGATCCAGATCACCAGGACAAGACAGGCTGCACCGGATTACCCCCAGCAGACCCTGCTCAGCCAGATCATTCATTAATCCTAGAAGAGAGCAGATTGTTAAAAGAGGTACACAGGTCAACTACAAGTCACCATTCACAGACTAAAGCTAACAGTGGTTATATCTTTTGCAGATTACACAATATGTCAAACAAATATATTATTACGAATTACTGTGCAAAAGTGGTTCTGTGATATGACCTGTAGCCTGTTTGTATAGTCAGTTATAATTATAGTGTGAGTAAATGCTGGCTAGACACACAGAAGTACAGTGGGGCAAAAAAGTATTTAGTCAGCCACCAATTGTGCAAGTTCTTCCACATGAAAGATGAGAGAGGCCTGTAATTGGCATCATAGGTAGACCTCAACTATGAGAGACAAAATGAGAAAAAAAATCCAGACAATCAAATTGGCTGATTTGGAAAGAATTTATTTGCAAATTATGGTGGAAAATAAGTATTTGGTCAATATCAAAAGTTCATGTCAATACTTTGTTATATATCCTTTGTTGGCAATGACAGAGGTCAAACGTTACCTGTAAGTCTTCACAAGGTTGGCGCACACTGTTGCTGGTATGTTGGCCTCTCTCATCTTTTTAAGTGGGAGAACTTGCACAATTGGTGGCTGACTAAATACTTTTTTGCCCCACTGTATGTTAAAATGCAGCATTGGGGAAGTTCTTACTGATCCCTTTTATGCGCAGAAAGAGAAATTGCAAAACATTTGGTACTATCGGCTAGTACAGATCTCGGCAGCCTAAAAACAGTGAGTGAACGATCTGCAAACTCAACACTTATAAACACTAATACAACTTAGTTTTGCTATTAGCACATGAAGACCAAAGATTATTCCAGGGGGACTGTGCAGGGGGCATGCTTGGGGGACTGAGAGAAGAGCAGCACCCTCTTTTCACCCTTCACTACTTCACCCAATGCCCTAAACCCCCCCCACTTTTATTTCCACACTGCCCCTCCTGCCACACCAGCTCTTCCAAAATGTTTGAAACATCCACTATTTCCTGGGTTACCTAACCCCCTACCTATACTTCATGTCTTGCTCTGATTTGCTACCTAATTTCTATATTCCCTATATTTTTTTTAAAGTTTTGGAATGCCGTGTACAGTTCTCAAGACAATATATTCCGAAAACTGTCTCATTCTTGTCTATATTTGTAATAGTTAGACAGTGCATTGTATTGTGTACATTCTTGTACTCTATTGTTGAATAGCAATCTGACCTTCCTGTACTTGACCTATGAAAAATAAGGGATTTAACCACCTTCCGTCCGGCCGTTGTATATAAACGGCCGGACGGTGGCAGTGCAGGGTCGGGTGGCCGTTTATAAATGACCTCCCCGCACCCTGCTTATGCGTGCTCCCTGGGAGACCACAGCACCACGATCCGGTGCCCGCTGTGTCCTCCGGACACAGTGGAACATCGATCGTCGTACGGGACCTCTGTGCGAGGTCCCGATCACGCGATCACCAATCAGTGATCACATGAATAGTAGTAAGCAAGATGTCACGTAGTGAAACCTGTGAAAGTTCACAGAGGTCACATGGTACAAGGCTATTCACAACAGCCTTGTACCATGTGACAAGCTGTGACCAATCACAACTCACACAGTAGTTCTTATTTGGCTACAGGAATATAGCCAGAGAGAAGGAGAAATAATTGCTTTTACAGCCTTTATGGGTGTAAAAGCAATCAGTGTTAACAAAAAAAAAAAATCTTCGTCACCCGCACAAGTAGTACAGTGTCACCATGGTGACACTGTACTGCTAGGGTAACAGTATGTAAAAAAAACAAAACCATAAATAATAATATAAAAAAAATAAAATAAAAATGTAAAAAAAATGTTTAAAAATTATAATTTTTGGTTATAAACTAATTTGGGTTACTTTTTTTACTAAAAAGATAACAGAATAAATTTTGGCCAAGATTTATGATGAAATATTATTTATTTGCAAATTTTATAAGAAAAACACTTTTTTCAAAATTTTTAGACATTTTCATTTACATAGCAAAAAAAAATAAAAATCCCAGTGGTGAATAAATACCACCAAAATAAAGTTTTATCTTTCTCAAAAAAATGCTAAAAAATTAATATGGGTAAAGTGTTGCATGACCGCGCAATTGTCATTCAAAGTTTGATAGCGCTGAAAGCTGAAAATTGTCCTGGACAGGAAGGGAGTAAAAGTGTCCGGACTGGAAGTGGTTAAGAAATGCAGGAATGGCACATGGCAGAAGTATACATTTAATAAGATGGACTCCCGGGTTTTTTTCTTTTTAGGAGACAGAGTCATTTTAAGCGTAGCATATGTAAGATAAAGATACATAAAATGACACTTGAAAGATAAAAAAACAAGTTAAAGGAGAAGTATGGCGAAAGCTTTTTTGGCCATACTGCTCTTGTGGGTCACAGGAGTACATTTACTTTTAGGCTCCCATGACCAAAAATCAGCTGACAGCAGGATATAGCCTGCTATCAGGTGATGTGGCTAGCCATGCCAGGCTGAGGAAGAATCCCAACAATATTGTCAGGATCTGCCCTGCTGTCCATTTGAGTGCTGGTGCTGCCTTTCAGCACACAGCTGAGAGCTGGAGCCAGCTGTACCTGCACCTTCCCCAGCCCCGTGCCCCAGTGAGCGCTGCAGTAGAAGAGTGGAAAGTGGTGACTGACAGTCACTGCTTTCCAGTCGGAACAGACTGAGAACTGAGCAATCAGCGCTCAATGTGATCACGCAGTTCTCAACTTTAGAGTCGGTGTGGGATAGCTGCAGCATTAAACAGATGTTACAGCATGGAAGGAAGTATGGATGTCTGTTTTTTAAAAAACCCCATACTTCTCCTTTAAGGTAAATGTAAACCCTAACTGAATGACATTTGGCTTGCTAAAGCCCTGCGTATCAAACAAAAGCCATTTATTTAAATAAAATACAGTTTGCACTTTTGTTGCACCTCAGTGCTACTGATCTTTTGCAGCCTCTTTGCACCAGCCACCTGTCTACATGCACTCTAGAGGTGGCTGCATAGCATTTCTGCATGGCGGGTTTCTGGATCATGACAACAGTTGGTCATATCTGCATAATATGTGTTGAAAATAGCCACTTGGAGTCTTCTTTGATAGCCCATGTGACAACTTAGGAGAAGAACTGGGAGACAGGGACAGAGCGTGGTCACCCTTTAACAGGAGGAGCCTAATCAAGGACCTTTATGGCAGATTTACCAACATTATTTTAATGAAAGTTGCATATTTAAAAAGATTGAACGTGACTTTTGACATTTTGTTAACATGATTATGAGATGTTAGTAATTGGGTTTAGATATCATTTAAAATGTTACTAATCCCATGACCCTGCATTCACTATATCTGGTCTCCCAGGACCCTGCATTCACTATATCTGGTCTCCCAGGACCCTGCATTCATTATATCTGAGCTCCCTGGACCCTGCATTCACTATATCCGGTCTCCCCGGACCCTGCATTCACTATATCTGATCTCCCCGGACCCTGCATTCACTACATCTGGTCTCCCAGGACCCTGCATTCACTATATCTGGTCTCCCAGGACCCTACATTCACTATATCCGGTCTCCCCGGACCCTGCATTCACTATATCTGATCTCCCCGGACCCTGCATTCACTATATCTGGTCTCCCTGGACTCTGCATTCACTATATCTGGTCTCCCTGGACTCTGCATTCACTACATCTGGTCTCCCCAGACCCTGCATTCACTATATCTGGTCTCCCCAGACCCTGCATTCACTATATCTGGTCTCCCTGGACTCTGAATTCACTATATCTGGTCTCCCTGGACCCTGCATTCACTATATCTGGTCTCCCTGGACCCTACATTCACTATATCCGGTCTCCCCGGACCCTGCATTCACTATATCTGCTCTCCCCGGACCCTGCATTCACTATATCCGGTCTCCCCGGACCCTGCATTCACTATATCCGGTCTCCCCGGACCCTGCATTCACTATATCCGGTCTCCCCGGACCCTGCATTCACTATATCTGGTCTCCCCGGACCCTGCATTCACTTTATCTGGTCTCCCAGGACCCTGCATTCACTATATCTGGTCTCCCAGGACCCTGCATTCACTATATCTGGTCTCCCCGGACCCTGCATTCACTATATCTGGTCTCCCCGGACCCTGCATTCACTATATCTGGTCTCCCACAGTACACGCAACATGGAAATGCAATTATTTTAGTAAATGTAAAATGTTAAATACCTTTTCTCATCAGCAGTTAGAGCAGTCTTGTGACTTATCAGTGTCCAGCAGAGCACTGGTTAAAGCTTGCAGAAGGAGTTTTCATTCTCCCCTGATTGTCCTTCGAGGCTGCATAACCCCTGACCCTCTGTCTGGACACTACTAAGTGGCCCTGTGCTGATCACATGTACTCTCCCAAGAAAAAAAAACTCACTAGCAATGCACACCAAACTGAGCATGTGCAGCTTGCCCTTAGGGCTCTGTTCTATCAATAGATGGATTGGGGACAGTAGAAGGCGGCAAGGATCAGAGAAGACAGGATCAAACGCCCTTTTTACTCAATCAGGAGGATTAACCCCTTAGGTTCCACAGTGAGTACAAGCATGCTTTACTGCATATACAGACTGATTGTACTGTTGCGGGTTTAGTAACACTGTAACACAAACAAATGAATAAAAGCATTTACATGGACTGACCTTGAACAAGGGATGGTGTGTGATGTCCAGCATTTTCCCTTCTAAGGAGGAGGAGCAAGCAGTGAAGGCGTGGCTCTGGGTGGGAGGTGCAAAATTCTCCCTCTGGTTGGGTTGAAGACTTATCAGGACAGAAGACTGCCACCTGTAATATAGTAATACCATGGACTATCCATCAACTTCCAATCAGTTTTGTTGTCAAATAACTAGCATTACAGTATGTTCAATACTACACCTGACTCAGAGACATGTTCATCATGGCAGCACGCTTAGAAGAGAAACGAAGATTTCGGAGGCCGTGAATGTGAAATCCTCGTTGGCAGCACGTGTGAATTATATCTCCATATGCATATGGTGGTATGGCAGGGGAGACTGCAAGAAATAGATCTCCTAGAGGAGCCAAGAAATAAATGACTATATTAATGTCAATATGCCTGACATTAGATGGCCAATCTGATAGATCAACAATACATTCTCCAAGACCAATCATGTTTTACCATCAACTATTGTAGATCAATGCTTTATGTATTTATATAGCTCCAACACATTCCAAAATATTTTAAAAAGGAAATAGGCCCTTCACATCAGTTCATGTGCTACACTAGCATACAGTCTGGTGTTCCTGTCATAGTCAGGGGAGGACTGACCATTTGGAAACTCGGGCACTGCCCGAGGGCCCGGGGTCAGTAGGGGGCCCCATGAGATGCCCCTGGTACCTTTTTCATAGGCTTTTTTGAGTTTGGCAAGGACACAGGGGCCCCATGATCCCCTATTGCCCGGGGGCCCCATGAGTTGTCAGTCCGCCCCTGGTCATAGTCATATATGTACGTCCGCCGCATGCTGGCTCCTTCCTCTAACCTATCACTGCTAAGGGCTCATGTACACTGCAGCTGATAAACTCACGTTCAGGAGCTTTTCTGCGTTTTTTTCAGCAGCCCCTGAACTCTCCCTAATGTTTTCCTATGTGTCCATGTACACATCGTCGTTTACAGGCAGTTGAGTTTACAAAAATAAATGGGAGTATCCTCCTACGCTTTATATAGATAAATCCCTATAATAACCCTATAATAATAGCTGCTGTCACTCGACTTAAACCAATAAGTGATCAATGTGTTTACATAAATTAGTGAAGCGCTGTAAATTTATTACCAATAAATAAATACTAAAGTATCTTTTATAACTAACTACTAGTGCTCTGTGATAAAAAAACTCATATACATATATATATCCTTCTAGTGAAAAATGCACAAACTTAAAGTGAAATGGTGGTGACAACTATACCATGTGCATATATAGTATTTAACCAAATTATTATACAATGTATTAACATATAATTGTGAATCACAAAAATAAAAAAACCATCCATGAATAATCAATATATGAAAACAAGTCCATGCAGGTGAAACTTCGTGAAAGAGTGATCTTCACTTCTAGTGCATAAATCCTCAAATGGCAGCAGTGCCTGCTCACCTCCCCACACTGACCCACACAGGGCCAAAAGGCTATTACTCTCCTCTGTATCAGATCCTCATATGCAGATTGCTCAGCCAGGGATCACAGGATAAATGTAGACTTCTCTATTCCACTCCACAACCCTGATGAAGTCACGACGCACGTGACGCAACGTGTCGGTACGCCATATCCGGTTTCAAGTTACGTCATTTCCGGTCACGTGGTGACGCACGTCCGGACGCAGTGGCCATATTGGTTTCCCCTGGGTACATGCAATACACCCATGGGATGGGGTGAAACGCTGATGTAACAAGGAATATATGTGAGTGCAATTTTTGTCTTTTATGCTGACCTTATTAAACATTATTCCACTATGGAAGGATTTTTCTTGTGTCTTGTATACTATTGAGTGGAGGTGGAGTGGAATAGAAAAGTCTACATTTATCCTGTGATCCCTGGATGAGCAATCTGCATATGAGGATCTGATACAGAGGAGAGTAAGAGCCTTTTGGCCCTGTGTGGGTCAGTGTGGGGAGGTGAGCAGGCACTGCTGCCATTTGAGGATTTATGCACTAGAAGTGAAGATCACTCTTTCACGAAGTTTCACTTGCATGGACTTGTTTTCATATATTGATTATTCACGGATGTTTTTTTTTATTTTTGTGATTCACAGTTATATGGTAATACATTGTATAATAATTTGATTAAATACTATATATGCTCATGGTATAGTTGTCACCACCATTTCACTTTAAGTTTGTGCATTTTTCACTAGAAGGATATATATATGTATATGAGTTTTTTTATCACAGAGCGCTAGTAGTTAGTTATAAAAGATACTTTAGTTTTTATTTATTGGTAATAAATTTACAGCGCTTCACTAATTTATGTAAACAAGTTGAGTTTACAGTAGTTTTTTTTTATGCACCAAACTTGCGTTCAGGAGTAGATTTTAGTGGCGTTTCAAACGCCAAATGCTTGTAAACACGGTTAACCGCGTTTATAAGCGCTTGCGTTTACAAGCGTTTTTTTAACTGTTCCATGTCCAGATGCTCTCCAGAGCCTTTTTTCATTATTAGAAATGCAGGCAAAGCGTTTTCCATGTATTCAAATGGACCCGGTACACCAGCGCAGCCAGTTCCAGGTTTCATGTGAAAGAAAAAAATGGTAGAACGTGCCGCATTATGCTCATGATGGGATCCATAGTGAATACAACCAGAAAAGACCGGTCATCTCAACACATACTGCTCTCTCTGCTTCTGCTCTCTCTATTTCTCTAAAAATGTCTGAAATAGTACATTTTTTACTGTTTTTCAGTGCCTTCTGGGCATTTGGGAAGGTCTCCTGAGGTTATCTTTTAAAAACGCTTCAAAATGCAAACACACATAAACGCAGTATGCAAAAGATTTTCCAGCAGTCAGTTTCCATCATTCAGAAGAGTTTTCCAAACGCCCCGTGTACATGAGCCCTAAGTCTTGCATCGATGCAGAGGGTGGGAGCAAGGAGCCAGTTTGTGGTGGGGGACATAAGCAACAAATGATCCTGAAAGTGTTGAATACCGAAGAGGCTATCCAAATCTGCAGTGCTGGAACAAATCTGAGGTTGGGGAAATGGGCTGCCATAGGGGTGTGTATATGTTGTCTTCTACTGCAGGGGATTTGCTGGATTTAATTCTTAGACACACGCTCTTAAATCACCTCCATAGTGCTGTATTGTAAAAATAAAGGGCGGAGAGGTAGATGTGTATTTCTTCATTGCTATTTATGGACGGCGCTTCAAAAAACACATTCGGGTGACCAGTGAGCCATAATTGGTTGTGATGTGAGCTATCACTGGACAACTCAGATCACAGTCACGATGTACAGAGCCAACCAAAGTGGCTCTCCACCTTGTGCTTGCTGTGAACCAAATCAGTGCTAGGAGTGTTTACAAACAGTCATCCTAGGTTCCCTTCCTCCACTGTGAATAGGCTGAAAGTTTGTAAACACAGCAGGAAGCAGGACCAGCAGATTGAAGATGAAGCTGTCCGAAAGCACCACTAGTCACCAAGAATGAGATTGCTTCTTTATATAACAGATGTTTTGCTGAGTGCAGCTTCCACTTCTTAAACTACGTAGTTTACCAGAATGCAACAAGCTGGACCAGCATCCATCTACTCCACAGTGGAAGCCTAATGAGTGCCTTAAATGGAACGGTGCATGTATTTTTCTGTTTGTATCCATGTCTATGGATAGCTTAGGAGGAATGAATTCACACCGTTGCCTAGGTTCTTCACACCATTGCTTTGGTTCTGCTGTCTACTTACATGCCACACCAAATTTAGGACACTGACTGGTTACATCATTACCAATGAAATACCCTTGATAAAGGAATCCCTAAGTGCTATGGGTTTTCTAAAGAAAAACCGATAGCTGTCTCTGGCTGAATATTTCAGGCATGATATGTCTGGCTGAATGCTTGGACTGGGCCATTACAAAGTAAGGAAAGGGGTATTTGTAGACTGAAGCATGAGTTACTGAGATCTGTTAACAGTGCATTTTTTTACAACACAAGCTAAGAAGAAACACGCTGGATCAATAATGACAAAACAATATTCACTTGCACTCTCTTATGCACCCGACTATAAAAAATAAATATTTTTTTTAGTCCTAAGCATAAAGAAAACAAAATATATAAGTAAGGAAAGGGGTATTTGTAGACTGAAGCATGAGTTACTGAGGTCTGTTAACAATGCATTTTTTTGCAACACAAGCTAAGGAGAAACACGCTGGATCAATAATGACAAAACAATATTCACTTGCACTCTCTTATTCACCCGACTATAAAAATAAATATTTTTTTTAGTCCTAAGCATAAAGAAAACAAAATATATAAGTAAGGAAAGGGGTATTTGTAGACTGAAGCATGAGTTACTGAGGTCTGTTAACAATGCATTTTTTTGCAACACAAGCTAAGGAGAAACACGCTGGATCAATAATGACAAAACAATATTCACTTGCACTCTCTTATTCATTTGACTATAAAAAATAAATATTTTTTTTAGTCCTAAGCATAAAGAAAACAAAATATATACAAAACCAATAGTCATTCCATTTAATTTGATCTACATCCTTCCATGGCCATCACTATGGCTCAGAAGGTGATGGCCACACCCCTGTCCTGAAAACGCATTGACACATAACGCTTACCCTGAGTTGTGGCGGTCAACAAAGCAGCAGGACGGCACAAATGGGATTCCTGCGCAATGCAATGTTTTTCTGTGAGGCTCTGAGATCTGAGAGAGACATTAAACCAGAATGACAATTCTTCCACATATAACAACACAGCTTCATAAAACGGTTTCTGCAAATATAGACTTTTATTACCTCCCTCTAGGTGGATTCTGAATGCCGATCTTCATACTGTCATTACTTTGTATTCTCCCCCCAAACCACAGGCTCAGGTCTCTCAGAATACATCCCGAGGTACGGGAATAATGCAGTAGAGGCTTCTCTTTTGTCTGACCATAAACTGCACTCAGCGAATTCTGGTCTGTCAGGCGGGCAAGCATGGGATCACAAGGGCCCGATATGTTCCCCCAAAGTTCCAATGCAAAAGGCCCGCGCAGAGCCAAAGCCAGGAAAGGAGGGTCCTGCGTGTCTCCAATGGCATTAGAATTCAGGTCTAAAAACAGAGAAAATGTACTATCAATTATAACTGAATCTGATCGAACCTCCAGCAAGATAATCAGAGCGATTACATACCTTTACCAAAGTCAGACTGGAGAGTAGAGGATTGTGGGTAAAGCAGTCTTAGACCACAGACATCCAGCCCCGCTGTGAGGATAAGATGGAGGGTGTGGTGAAATGCAATGGGGCATCGCAGTAAAGTGTCAAACAATACGACGGGCACCACCTGAGCAGAGAATGTGAATGTAAAAGTGAGAAAATTAAAGGGTATGCAAATCCTAACAAGGAACTTCTCTCATTTAGTCCCTTCTGCTCTGTTAAAGCTGAAATCTGGGTGAAATAAACAACTGGTCTTCCACTGTTCTTCAAGAGCTAAATGCACATTTTTGTTTAGGGAAGATAAAAAGCGGTTTAGACCTGGATAACATATGTGCGTTCCCGCGGGCCGCGTTTTGCGCGGGCACAAGAGCCCATTCATTTGAATGGACTCCTGTGCCCCGGGACACGCAGGGAAGAAGTCCCTACACTTCTTTGGAAACCGCAGCCCGCACGGGAACCTCGGTTGACAGTGCGGTTGCGATTTACCGTGCGGGCGGCGTGCCATTAGAATTAATGGCACCCACCTGCGGGACCGATTTCTTCTGTGTGGGTGGTGTGGCTGCACAGATGTTTGTGCAGATCTGCAGCGGCACCACCCGCACATATGTGAACCTAGCCTTAAGGGTTCTTTCACACAGGGAGTGGTAAAAACAGGAAGCTGAACCGTGGTTTTACCATCTCCTGGCCGCACACCAAAATCTTAACATTACAACCTGACAGGGCTGTTCACATACAGCAGCATTTTTATAGCAGGCTACAGACTTTGACAGGCAGCAGTGCCTGTCTAATGTGCTCATTAAGATCAAGGGGGCTGCACCACTGCGACTGCGTTGCATGTTGGTTCTACATTGTATGGGAGAACTCCAGAGTGCCTGCAATCAATGGAGTGGTGAAGGAAAGTGGCTTCATGAAGCTAGGAGAAAGCCTGCCGGAGTTAGGAATAAGGTGGGTAACACTGCTTCTTATGTTCTCCCCCACCCCCAGAGAAAAAAAATGAGCATTTAACACCAGAGTGCCTGCAACCAATGGAGTGGTAAAGGAAAGTGGCTTCATGAAGCTAGGAGAAAGCCTGCCGGAGTTAGGAATAAGGTGGGTAAAACTGCTTCTTATGTTCACCCCCAGAGAAGAAAAATGAGCATTTAACCCCTTGTATTGTGGGAGAACCCCACAGCAAAGGTAACCTGTCATTCTAGTAAATAAGAAAAGTATCAGAGGCTCATAAATATCATATATCGCTAGACGTATATTCTCTGCCCAGTAACCAAAAAACAGGCGTACAAAAAAGGAAACGTGAAAAGAGATTCTCAAAAAAGTGTTTACATTATGGACAGAATGCGATACTAGAAGTAGTTCCAGAAATTATGTTTTATTACACAATACACATGTGGACAATTAAGGTAAATACCTCAGTTCATCATCACCTCAGTATGAGATAATACAAAAACAGACCTAAAAATCACATAAAAGCAACATCAAGACCGGTCTTTGTAATAATGTGCTGCAGACATAGTGCTAACTACCTGTCTAATATATTTGCAGCACCGACACATTGGCTACACCACCATGCAGGAAGTGTATCAAAAAATGGTACCATATCAGCATAATATGCATAGCAATAATGGCTGATGACGAGCACCAAGTGACAATAATGTTGTTACCCATAAACCTAACCAGGCAATGTGGGTGAAAAACTGTAAAAGCATATAGGGATGTGGTAGTCTCTGTAGTAACCAGATAGGTATTTACAGTATTATTAAAGGCAAGAGTAGGTGGAGTAACTTTTCATTCTACCCAGAGTTCACTTATACCATTGACCAGGGGCGGACTGACCATTTGGAAACTGGGGCACTGCCCGAGGGCCCAGGGTCAGTAGGGGGCCCCATGAGATGCCCCTGGTACCTTTTTCATAGGCTTTTTTGAGATTGGGCAAGGACACAGGGGCCCCATGATCCTCTATTGCCCGGGGGCCCCATGAGTTGTCAGTCCGCCCCTGCCATTGAGAGAATTTGTTATATCTGTACAAAAGAACCTGCTGATCTTTCCAGAAATCTTGTCCAGCTGATGACTTCCCATCTTCCTCAGTCTTATACAGAGCACACATAATGGAGAATAGAAGATGATCCTGAAAGTGTCGAATACCGAAGAGGCTATCCAAACCTGCAGTGCTGGAACAAAATGTGAGGTTGGGGAAATGGGCTGCCATAGGGGTGAGTATATGTTCTCTTCTACTGCAGGGGATTTGCTGGATTTAATTCTTAGACACACGCTCTTAAACAGGGGCGGACTGACAACTCATGGGGCCCCCGGGCAATAGGGGATCATGGGGCCCCTGTGTCCTTGCCCAAACTCAAAAAAGCCTATGAAAAAGGTACCAGGGGCATCTCATGGGGCCCCCTACTGACCCCGGGCCCTCGGGCAGTGCCCGGGTTTCCAAATGGTCAGTCCGCCCCTGCTCTTAAATCACCTCCATACTGCTGTATTATAAAAATAAAGGGTGGAGAGGTGGATGTGTATTTCTTCATTGCTATTTATGAACGGCGCTTCAAAAAACACATTCGTGTGACCAGTGAGCCATAATTGGCTGTGATGTGAGCTGTCACTGGACAACTCAGATCACAGCCACAATGTACAGAGCCAATCAGACTGGGGGTTTCTGTAGTCCTCTCCTAGCCTGATCATGCTGCTTCTCCATAGATACAGTACGGCAAGGCAGCATTGTCACCCTTGGAGAGGGAGTATGTTAGGATCATCAGGCAAGAATAAAGGAAATAGAAGTTTGAAAAAAGAGAAACAAATGCAGCCATCCCAACTAAGGACTTGAATGCTTCAATTTCTAACATTTCTGTTCTTGAGATTAGATATGCTTTAAGTTACTTTTTCCTCTTTTACGTTAATTGTTCATCTTTGTTCACAGCAAGAGTTTTGGTGCACGAGAGAATCCTCACCTCTGTGTCATTGTCTGTTGGGATGTTAACAGAAAGAGGACACAGCTTCTCTTCAGTCTCCAGTGTCTGCCAGAAGAACCCAGATGATGATGAGAACACTTTATTCACTGCCTGATAAGAAAACAGAATTTTTTATAACAGATGAATTGCAAAAATAGAATCAGTGGTAGCATCACATGTACTATATCTATATCACTAATGGTACCCCAACGCGCTAAAAGTTTGTTGCTGAATTTAAGTGGAAGTAAAGGCAATTCTTATATCAAGCAGTTTTCATATATCTGGTACTAAATATTTGTGATATAAAATTCGGTATCCACAATTATATCTATAATAATCTGTGATATATTAAACACCCTATATATTGACACTTAAAAGTCCCAATTTCACCCTTGAAAGTCCAAAATTGTAAATAATAAACCTTTCCAGTGTCAGTGAAAATATTTCAAAAACTCCAAAAAATTCCAAAAATTATTCATCCAAGTTCTGATTCATAATCACTGTGCATCTCCAAGAATGCCATATACCTCCAAAAGAAAAAAAAATGGATAGTGTATTATCCTCAGTATAACAGTGATTAATCATATTTAAATATATTTAAATCCACAAAACTTTTTTTGTGCAAACAAAAAACACTCAAAGACGTGAGCAACACGTGAAATAGTGAAGCACTCTGTGTACACTTCTATATACACATTCCTCTGTGAACACTTCTTGGTGGCTGAATTACATATCATTACCCTAAATAGGTATTAAAGAGCCTCCAGAATTAATAATCCAGTGGATTCTCACTCCCAACAGAAAATATCTCCCAGAATTAACTTCAGATCCCAAGTTATCCCTTCCTTCCACTCATGCCTTCATTTCTCACAATGCCATTCATAGATAGAAGAAATAATAGCCATATAGTGTAATATATTCCATTAAAAAAAGATCCAGACTTTAATTTATGTGCTTTATGTGCTTACATTCGTAAAATGGTTAAAACGCATATATTCCCATTTCCCAACCACGAGCAGAGTGTGCCAAAGTGTAGAATAACCTCACTTACGATGGCCGCGCCGCCACTTCCGGTTCTCGTGCAACGTCCAACATCACGTCCCTTGACGCGTTTCGTCACTTCCTGATTTCCTCATCAAGGAATAATACACTATCCAGTTTTTTTTTTTTTTTTTTTCTTTTGGAGGTATACGGCATTCTTGGAGATACACGGTGATTATGAATCAGAACTTTGATGAATAATTTTTGGAATTTGTTGGAATTTTTGAAATATTTTCACTGATACTAGAAAGGTTTATTATTTACAATTTTGGCACTAAATATTGCTTTGCGTTTGGCAAACAGTTCCTACAGGCTGTAACGGAGGCACTCCAATAAAATAGCAGTGACTAGTTAAACAACGGTCTCTATATGGTACATCATTTTATTTAGGAGCTGGGCCCAGTGGACATGCCTAAGGAGCAAATTGGTAATGATACTCCGATTAGAAAAAAACTAGTTTATCAACATAGAGGATGTGCCCAGAAATTTACAAAAGTCTGGGATGCCTGGTTGGGGACACTGGGTTTAGCATCAGCACAATTAGTTAAGGACAGGCTGTTAAGCAGTGGGATCCCTTCAGGTCTACTGTGAGATATTTATTGTCCCATCGACCCTTGAATGGGAATTGGAGGTATAGCTGTATACATACGGTAAAACTCTGCTTTTGGCAAACGTTGGATTAGACATTTTAACTACTATATTGCACGTGGATGAGCTGAGGAGGTTTGACTCTCAGAGTTCAGTTCAGAAGAAGGCTGATTTTTATTCAATTGTTAAAAATCATTTTGGTTTTATATTTTATGTTATTTTAATTACCTTCTGTTTTTTTCTCAGCCTGTTTTGTAATCTGTTTTTTTTTCCCTCTTTTTTTAAAAAAAAAAAAAGGATTTGGAAAATGGTGTGATCTGGAATCTATGTTTATATCTTCGGTATACAGGACTTTGTACCCCTTTTACATTATAACGATGTAACTTGTTGACACTAAAGCCACACTCCGTTGGAGATTGTGGTTGTATGATTATATGCATACAGTACATGGATCCATTCTTCAATCAATAAAAAAAGATCTGATTTAAAAAAAAAAAAAATTAGCGAATCGGACTTGCCTAGGGTGAAATTGTTTTACTGGCTCCAATTGCCACCCCATCTACATTGCCTAGCTAAAGAAAGGTTGAGGATTCTTCTGTTATGACACCATCTGTGTGAGAACTACGCTGGTTATATGGGAAGAATCTCTGCTCTACCCAGTTAGTTGATTCCCCAATAAGCCATCTCACCCTTTGATATGGGAGCAGGACTTGGACACTCTTGTAGAACCAGAGCACTGGTCCATGTAGACTGATAGAATGTATGAGGGCATTTTAAATTTGCCTCTGGCGCAGGCAAATTTTAAAGTCTTCTCTAGATGGTATTTAGTACTATCTAGTGTCGAGAAAATGTATCCCATCTCCCAACTGCTTTCCAAAGTGTGGCCAAAGAGGGATGTGTTCTATGGGTAGTGTTCAAATATGCAGCAATGTTGGTCCTGTGATATAAATGTTTCTCCCTGCCTGTCAGCAGTAACCGTACACTGTGCATGTGCAGCTCAGCATACGTTTTTCGATACCTTCTGTGTGCTGTGATGATGTGACTCCTGTGGGCATGCGCAGGAGTGACACCATTGCACTCTGACCATTCAAGTGGCCGAACAGACTAAACCTGGAGGGAAAAATCGGAAAAAGATGGAAATGCCCATGACCGCAGACAATGCTGACAGATCAGCTCTGGAGGGCATCGTTTCACAGGTAAGCCTGCCTTAATCTGCTAATATGCAGTGCATGCTAGTTCATTATGGCATAAGGCTGGGTACACACTGGTGTGCTATGGTTTGACAGTAACACAAGTATGTCTGAGGATCATGGGAATTTCTAGTCGTGGTCCCATTCACTCCATTTAGGTCGCACTTTTTGACGTGTCTACTGAAAGTGCACCAAATATCCTGCATGCTAATTTTTAGTGCATTTTCAGAAAATGAAACAAAAAAATGGACATAAACCACACATATATGCATTCTGCGGTAAGATCACAGCGCACCAATGTGAACCTGGCCTGAAGCTCATAGTGGCCCATTTAATTTAAAAATTAAAAAAAAAAGAGCAGGGTTTCATTTCGCTTTAAAACACTAGTAGAATTTCTTTTGAAATATTTCATTTTATGAATGTTCCATCAATTTTCTCATTGTTGTTGGGATCAAATTGACCTTTATTTTCAAACGCAGTGACAAGAAAATTCGAAGGAGCAGGATAGACGTTTTTCTTCAACAAACAAGTTACTAATAATGTACGTGGTTTTTGTTCATGAGAGTCCATTCACTTCAAAATCGAAATGTTGAAAGCAAACTAAATTTTGAATTGCTTTCATATGGCATTAGTCAAGTTGTCGAATGTACTGGTAATTTTTGTACAAACGATTGTACAAATTTTGTATGACCAGCATTAGAGCCTTCAGTCACCCTAGGTTCACATCTGTGCGGGTGGTGCTGCTGCGGATCTGCACGAAAATCCGTGCAGCCGCACCACCCGCACAGAGAAATACGGACCTGCGGGCAGGTGCCATTAGTTCTAATGGCACACCACCCACACTGGAAAACGCAACCGTACTGGGAACCGAGGTTTCCGTGTGGGCTGCGTTTTCCAAATAAGTACAGGGACTTCTTTCCCTGCGTGTCACGGGGCACGGGGGTCCATTCAAATGAATAGGCTCTCGTGTTCGTGCAAAACGCGGCCCGTACGGCCGCATAGATGTGAACCGGGGGTTATAGAGCATCACCCTGCTGATATGATGGACAGCAGTCTACTTTAATGCAAGAACATAGGCATAAATATCAAGTAGGCAATGGGGTTTATTTACTAAAGCTGGTTCTAGCAGAATCTTGTGCACTTCTGTATGGAAACCAATCAGCTAACAAGTTTTATTACTAAAGCCTAATTGATCAAGCTAAAGTTAAAAAGCTGATTAGCTACAGTACAGCTGATTGTGCACAGGTGTACAACATTCTGAGTGAGCCAGCTTTAGGCTGGCCATAGATTATACAATTTTCTTGAGACTTTTGCTTTTGATTTTCCAAAAACAATAAAATAGGAGGTCAAACCTGAGCAACACTTTCAATTGTATCCAGTTAGGCCGGCCCTTGCACTACATAGTTGAAAGTAAATCTAAAGGAAATTGGGTGGAAATTAGACAGAAAATTGTATAATGTATGGCCAAACCTTAGTAAATCTACCCCAATGTATGGTTATATATTTACCTTGAGCCCGGGTTCACACTTATGCAGTGCGAAATTTGCACCGGTTTCTGTGCAATTTCCGCACCGCATCATAATCGCACCCCGTTCACACGAACCATTGTGGGTGTGTATTTTAATTTAACAACACCCCGCGGTGCGATGTGCAGATTCAGACCACATGGGTGTGAACACCAAATGTGATCCGATTCTGGTGCGGGTTAAAAAAGGGTCCTGCACTTTTTTGGAGAGGATGCAGTGCGATTTGAGCCATACAAAATGTATGGCTCAAATCGCACCACACAGAATTAGCATTTGATTTGCACAGGAATGTGGTGCGGTTCCTGTGCGAATCACATGCGATGTGCCACACTGCATCAGTGTGAACCAGGGCTTATTGTACAGTGGTTAGTGGCAGTCATGCCTAACAGAGATATCTGCTTACAACCTATGTATATCATACTGCCTTTTTAGATTTGTTGGTCGTGGTTGGATAATTGATAGCATTGGATACAAGCCATTCATAATGTGTAGTGCTCCCTTTGAAATTAATAAAAATCATTGAAAGTAAAAAAAGGCAGTAATCCTTCCACTTCTAATGCCACTACATTGGCTGGTAGGGGAAAACTCCAGTGGAATCAGGACCTCTCCCTCCACCCATAAAAGCTGATGGACAGTAGAGAACTTCCCTGTCACCCGTTTTCAGAGCAAGTCTTCTCCACGTGTTGTGACTGCAATTCCTTACCTCTGGGTCAGGATTGAGTACTGCGATGCTACTCAATCTCACAGCTGGAACATCCACGCTCAATGTGAAGAGCTGACCCTGCAGCTGATGACTAAGTTCCTCTCTCCACCAGGTGACGCTCTGCAGAGTGGTGTGCGACAGGTAAAGCGACATCTGCTGGTAGAAACTGGAGGTTCCTCGTAGGCGGTCCTTGCCCTGGATCAAAATAACAGGCTTTACTAAAAACACCCTGCACAACTGCAGTAACAGGAACATGGAGGTAAGACGATGAAAATGAAGACTTTCCTTTTCTGAGACTGCAATTGGGCTATAAAGGATACCTGTACTGAATATTCAGAATGACATTGCTGACCTCTGAAAATGATATCTGCCTGGCTGTCCCTGGCTTTGACACCTTCTGACTCTCTAAACTAGAGCAAGCTTGCAGCAAACAGTCAGATCTACTTATTTCAGGTTAGTATCCAGTGGCGTATTTAGGTTTTTTGCTGCCCTAGGCAACAAAAAAATCAGACCCCTCCCCCCGGCGGGGAAAGCCTGACACCGACCAACACCAGACCCCCTTTCCCCCCCCGAAAAAGCCTGACAGTGACCAACAACACCCCTGCCCACTAACACCACCAACCCCCCCCCGGTAACAGAGAGAAAGACACTCACCTTCACAGCTCCAGACATCCCCAGGAATGAGAGTCGAGCTCTGAATACACCATCAAGCAGCCCACAGCCTCTTTTGGATCCCACCTGGTCCCCATGCCGCATATGTTCTTTTACCTGAGGGGGAGGGTGCTGCCCTCCTGAAAAATGCCACCCTAGGCAAATGCCTTGTTTGCCTTGTGGTAAATATGCCCCCGTTAGTATCCCAATGACAGGTAGCATTTCTTACCTTAGGCCTATGGGCTTCAGCTTGTATAAGAGCAGTACGAACAGCAAGCTTTTACAAAGCATTTGCAAAGCTTTGTTGAAGCTTTTAAAGCACCGTTCAACTCTAGTTTGTAAATATTGAACACAAATCCTAATGGGATTGTTGATTGCCACTTTAAGCAAGCTGCTAGCAGGCTTTCCACAAGCTTCAAGAAGCGCTGAAGCTTGCTAGCTGCTTGCTTAAAGTGGCAATCAACACTTTCATTAGGATCTGTGTTCAACATTTACAAACTGGAGTTGAATAGTATTTTAAAAGCTTCAACAAAGCTTGCTGAAAGCTCTGCAAATGCTTTGTCAAAGCTTGCTGTTCACACTGCTCTTATACAAGCTGAAAATGACCTTAGAAAAGTCATCACAAGGTGCCTTAGTTACCAGATAGAGGATTTACTGCATAACAAAATGTATCTGGTAACTAAGGCATCTTATGATGACTATTCTCAGGCCATTTTCAGCTTATTTAAGAGCAGTGTGAACAAGCTTTTGTGAGCAAGCTTTGACAAAGCATTTGTAGAGCTTTCAGCAAGCTTTGTGCCTAATAAAAAAAAAAATACTCCCATCCTGTGGCTGATCCTCAAAGCCATGACTTTATTTTTACCTTGTGCTTTCGGATTTTGGGACTTGGGTGAGTGCCTACATGCCTGGGTGACACACAAGCGTAAAGTGCCAGTCCTTCCTCCCTCCACACTTGTTGAAGTCCCAACACCTGGAAAGGGGCCTCTGCCTCACCTTGAAGATTTAATGGTGACACCTGAAGAGAACAGAACCAGAAAAAACAAGAAATAGGACAACCAAAACTGAATTTGGAAGAAGCATTGACCACAGTTGTCATTTTACACACTGATCTAGTATGAGATATAGCCGAGCTTGGATGTTTTTCTTCATAATAAAAGGCTTCCGTCTGGAGTGCAGGGACTGCTTTTCAATCATTTAAAAAAAGGTACACTTTTTTTTTTAGGATACTATTGATGTATCTTGTGACACATCAGGAATTTATTCCTGCAGACTTGTAAAGTTAATGTCCGATTAAAGGGCAACTACAGCCAAACTGTTAAAGAGTAACTCCATGTTTATTGAGAAATATAACATTGCCCTCTGGGTGACTTATGTACATTTTAACAAACATTGTTGCAGATTCCATCCTTTCGTTGTTCTGAAGAAATAGCTGTTTGTTTGTCTGTGTCCATGTGCAAAATTAGTGTGAATGGGAGGAACTTCCATAATTATCAGCTGCTGCAATTGCAGGGTTCTAATTAAGAAAGTGGCAGAGTCAGCATCCCTTTAGACGTGATTTCCTTTTGGGAGTATCTCACCAAAAATGACATTTTTGTTGCAGGGATGCCCAAAATCTGACTTGTAGGTTACTGCAGACTTCTGGGAAAATAACTGAGCCAATCACACAAGCAGGAAATGACATTTCTGGGGGAGTTCTATACACCATCTGTGTATAGAATGTCTCCAGAAGTGCAGACTTCTGGGAAAATAATTGAGCCAATCACACAAGCAGGAAATTACATTTCTGGGGGAGTTCTATACACCATCTATGTATAGAATGTCTCCAGAAGTGCAGACTTCTGGGAAAATAATTGAGCCAATCACACAAGCAGGAAATTACATTTCTGGGGGAGTTCTATACACCATCTATGTATAGAATGTCTCCAGTTTGCCATATTGCATTTTCAGATAACTACAGAGCTGCAGACTGAAAAGAAACTGTATTTATTAATAACATTTAATTACAATATGACTTGAGTCACAATCTATATCCTATATTATTATTTTTTTATTTGCCATTTTTTTTCCCACAAAAGTGGAGTTACCTTTTAAACATGCAATTGAAACACACATATGTGAATAATTTTTTAAACAAAAAATGTGTAATTCTGCACAGAAAAAGCTTCAGGTCTGCAAAATCAGTCCTGTCACATCACCTCCTGTCTGCTTCATGATTAAAAAAACTGAAATCTAATAAATGAAAGGGACTGGACAGGGACAGTCACACTGTGGGGGAAAGGGCTCTACTTGACATGCTACATCTTTAAATGCACACTGTGAGAAAGTCACAGCGTTCAGTAAATTCATTTCAGTACATGAGAGGAGCCTGTACAACTGCAAGACTGATGGTAAAGATAGAGCTCATCTATAAGCAATCTCACTCACCAGGGTAATGAGCCAGACAAGCAAAGCGTGGTAGATGTTTGCCTGTGAGAGGGAAGAGGCTGGAAATCGACCACTGTGTTGGGCTGGTGTAACTGTTTGACCGCAACTAGACAGCCGCATAGTGAGGAGTAACATTTCCTCCCTGCTACACACAGGTAATGTGTCCATTTCTGGGCTGTATGATGCTTCCTGTAAAATACAACATACATGGTTTACTTTGCAAGTTAAAGTCAAGTATCCAGAGTCACCCAATGAGTGAACCCACTCAAACGATTTTCCAAAAATAACACAGTATTAAAAGAGACGTTGAGTTTTTTTTTTTCTAGAAATCATACTTACCTAGGTGGATACAGCATATGTCTGATGCTGCATCTGTCCCCCGCCAGCTCTAAGACTGAGAACTGAGCGATCAAAGAGCGTTGATCGTTCAGTTATCAGTGCTCTATGAGCAGAGAGCTGGTGACTGTCAGTCACCCCTCTCTGCTCTGTCCCCCTCCCCATCACTGGAGCGCTGGGCTGTGGAGGGAGCTGCTGGCTCAGGCTGTCAGTGAACGCTGGTGCCGGTCCAGACATCTAGACTTTAAAGTTGGGATCTTTCCCCAGCCTGGACTGGCTAAGTGACGTCAGCCGGCAGCAGACTTTAGCTCACTGTCACCTGAAACAGGACAGGACTGCAGAATGAACTGCACTCACACGCTGTGATCCACAGGAGAAGTACAGCCAAACAAGCTCTGGCTGTACTTCCTCTTTAAGCTCAGCGCTTTACAATATAAAGGGAGACAATACAGCAAAAATACAGATCAATACAAGAGGGATAGGAGGGCTCTGCTCCTTGGAGCTTACAATCTAAGAGGGACTAGCACTATCACATGGCAGGAAAAAGAGTTTCTTTATATTAAGAAGTACTGGGTACTTTTTTTGCTCCTGGCAGCTAAAATGAGCAGCAGACTAGTAAAGGTAAAATAATGGTAGGGAGGCATTAAAGTGATTCTGTTGCTTCTACCTGCATGGTCAAGGGACAGATTTTTTTTACCCTGTGGAAAAATTACTCCAATAAACAAAAGGCTGTAGCAGATAGTGTTCTACAAGTGCTGTCCTAAATATCTACCAAGGTACCTCTTTGCCCTATCAACATGCACAGTTATACTGAGAATGAAGCAGTGTGAGTAGTCCTAGGCTAATGCCAACATTGTAAAAGGGTAGTATTTGCATATGCATATTGGAGGCCCTTTGACATGTTGGAGGTACATGGCTTATATAAACTGGAAGACCAAGACATGACCAAGTGGTTTTCAGCTAGTTTCTGTTTACCAGTAGCTTCACCTGCTAATTCTACCCTCCCATGTACAATCCTAGCCTTCTGACCTGCCCCTTGATCTTTGCCAGCCTGATGTGACCTCAGCCTGCCTATTTGACTCTGGTTACTGCCTTGATCCTCTGCTGCTCAACCGTCACTGCCCTTGGCTTGTATTCTCAAAGCTGTTTCTGCTTCTTGATTTGCTATCCCCACTGCCCAGCTGTTACCAACCTCAGCTTGTGTTCCCCAACTTCATTCCGGTCTTCTGGTTTGGTACTTCATTTCCTGAATGTTACCCACCTCAGCCTGTGTCTTGGCTACATTCCTTACTGTCAATGTTCTCAGAGCACACGTTCCTAGAATGAGCTCAAAAGTAGAGGGTGCTGCAGCAACTGCCAACTGGAGACTGGGGACATCACAGATCAATGCACATATTTGCCAGCACGCCATAGATCATCTGAAGCTTTTAATGAAGAATGATCACATCACAAAGGACAATGAGTAGTGTGATGATCACATCACAAGGGACAATGAGTAGTGTGATGATCACATCACAAGGGACAAAGTGCAACGTTTCAGAGCCACACATGACCCCTTCGTCAGGCATGTGGGCAGCTCCAGAACATTGCACTTGGTCATTTGTGACGTGATCAGTCTTCAGCAAAAGCTTTGGACGACACTTGATGATCTGTGCTGTGTTGGCTACATTCCTGCCACCTGCACTGCCACCCCATGTTCCGGTATCTTGCTCTTGCCCAGTGGTCTACAGTCATCTGGCCCACGCTCCTCACAGCCACACAGATCTGGTCCTGCCTGCAACACCATCACTCATGCCACTCCATATCCTCATATTCCTCGTCACCACTTATATGGACAAGAGGTGCAATAAAATCCCCCATCACTGTTGTCTCCATCAGGTTTTGTCATTGTTCCATCACTGTTGTCTCCATCAGGTTTTGTCATTGTTCCATTACCGTTGTCTCCATCCGGTTTTGTCATTGTTCCATCACTGTTGTCTCCATCAGGTGTTGTCATTGTTCCATCACTGTTGTCTCCATCAGGTTTTGTCATTGTTCCATCACTGTTGTCTCTATCAGGTTTTGTCATTGTTCCATCACCATTGTCTCCATCAGGTTTTATCATTGTTCCATCACCATTGTCTCCATTAGGTTTTGTCATTGTTCCATCACCATTGTCTCCATCAGGTTTTGTCATTGTTCCATCACTGTTGTCTCCATCAGGTTTTGTCATTGTTCCATCACTGTTGTCTCCATCAGGTTTTGTCATTGTTCCATCACTGTTGTCTCCATCAGGTTTTGTCATTGTTCCATCACTGTTGTCTCCATCAGGATTTGTCATTGTTCCATCACCATTGTCTCCATCAGGTTTTGACATTGTTCCATCACCGTTGTCTCTATCAGGTTTTGTCATGGTTCCATCACCATTGTCTCCATCAGGGATTTTCATTGTTCCATCACTGTTGTCTCTATCAGGTTTTGACATTGTTCCATCACTGTTGTCTCTATCAGGTTTTGTCATGGTTCCATCACCATTGTCTCCATCAGGGTTTTTCATTGTTCCATCACTGTTGTCTCCACCAGGTTTTGTCATTGTTCCATCACCATTGTCTCCATCAGGTTTTTTCATTGTCTCCATCAGGTTTTGTCATTGTTCCATCACTGTTGTCTCTATCAGGTTTTGTCATTGTTCCATCACTGTTGTCTTCATCAGGTTTTGTCAATGTTCCATCACTGTTGTCTCCACCAGGTTTTGTCATTGTTCCATACCATTGTCTCCATCACGTTTTGTCATTGTTCCATCACCATTGTCTCCATCAGGTTTTGTCATTGTTCCATCACCATTGTCTCCATCAGGTTTTGTCATTGTTCCATCACTGTTGTCTCCATCAGGTTTTATCATTGTTCCATCACCATTGTCTCCATTAGGTTTTGTCATTGTTCCATCACCATTGTCTCCATCAGGTTTTGTCATTGTTCCATCACTGTTGTCTCCATCAGGTTTTGTCATTGTTCCATCACTGTTGTCTCCATCAGGTTTTGTCATTGTTCCATCACTGTTGTCTCCATCAGGTTTTGTCATTGTTCCATCACTGTTGTCTCCATCAGGATTTGTCATTGTTCCATCACCATTGTCTCCATCAGGTTTTGACATTGTTCCATCACCGTTGTCTCTATCAGGTTTTGTCATGGTTCCATCACCATTGTCTCCATCAGGGATTTTCATTGTTCCATCACTGTTGTCTCTATCAGGTTTTGACATTGTTCCATCACTGTTGTCTCTATCAGGTTTTGTCATGGTTCCATCACCATTGTCTCCATCAGGGTTTTTCATTGTTCCATCACTGTTGTCTCCACCAGGTTTTGTCATTGTTCCATCACCATTGTCTCCATCAGGTTTTTTCATTGTCTCCATCAGGTTTTGTCATTGTTCCATCACTGTTGTCTCTATCAGGTTTTGTCATTGTTCCATCACTGTTGTCTTCATCAGGTTTTGTCAATGTTCCATCACTGTTGTCTCCACCAGGTTTTGTCATTGTTCCATACCATTGTCTCCATCACGTTTTGTCATTGTTCCATCACCATTGTCTCCATCAGGTTTTGTCATTGTTCCATCACCATTGTCTCCATCAGGTTTTGTCATTGTTCCATCACTGTTGTCTCCATCAGGTTTTGTCATTGTTCCATCACTCTTCATCAGGGTGCATGACAAAGTGCTTACTTATCTAGAAACATTTTGGAATTATCAACCAGCACTCCTTCTCCAGTTCCATACCTGCTTCTACTAGACCATGAATTTCAGTTTGCACTTAGTTGGTGGTCAGACAAGTGAAGAGAAGAAATCAGAACCGACTTCCACATATTTAGAATGAAAGTGGAAAACACTTTTGGTGATTAACATAACATGACTCCTGTCTTACCAGATGAAAGAGAACGGGAGTTTGCTGAGCCATGGGCTGCCGTCCGCTCACTGAGTGCAGCGGTTTCATGCCCTCCAGCTGTGTCTGCATGCGCTGCCTACTTTTCCTTTCTTTCTCCAACTTCTCCCTGTCCATCATCTCCGCAGGGCTGCAATGAGAGATCTGAAGTGTAAGTGCCGAACACATACCCTGAACTTCCACAGTAATCAAAACCTCTCACTACTTGTCAAGCTGACAGATTTGTACAAAACTTCAGGAAAACAAACCAGTTACATATATCGCAAGCATTGGATATCGCAAGCATTGGATTCATGTAGACCACAGATTCTGCATGGAGGAATAGGTAAATTTCCCTCAGTGATAACTCATCTGTCTTGCACAGAGTTATCATTTTTAAATCCCAACTTCAGCCAAAACTGTCTATTTGTTTTTGGGACAGGAAGGATAACAAGGGTTAGAGCCTCTGTTGAGTTTTTATTGCCTGTCCCTTTTGAGGGCACAGACAAAAAAAAACTATTTAGTACACAGAAAGAGTCAGAATCTCTGGCAATATTTTTTATTGCTGCTTTTACCTTCCTGTTCTTGTGACAGCCGCAATCTCTCCCCCTTATTTCTTATACGGGTGTCACGGGGGACAAAAAGTGAACATCTCCTCAAAGCTCAATGTCACAGACAGAAATACAAAATCACAAACGTTAAGGCCTTGTTAGAATGGACTGCTGGGGGCAGTAAAAATAAGTGTTTTTTTTTTACCAGACCTATAAAGTGAAACTGTCACAGATCATTTTAAAGCAGTATTAAACCCAAAAAGCAATGCAGCTGACCAATTCTTAGATGTGATGGCTACATTCATATTCCTTTTTGGGCTTTCTTCTATTTTCTGGTGATCCAGCCAGTAAGTCTGTTTTTCAAAAGAACAAGCTCTCCAGCAATGTATCAGTTTACTTGGATGAGACAAACTATTTAAAACTGGCAGTGGTGCTTAAAATGATCAGCTTTTATTTATTTAGGTAAAACCTTTATCGCAGAAGGAAAAAACCTGTTTGCTGTAACTGATTATAAAGTGTGAGCTGAAGTTTGGCTACAATTTGTTAGTATATTTAAATCTGCTGATACAGTACCCCCCCCCCCCCAAGGCTGACAATGCTGCTGTCTGCTGCTCCTCCTATGCTCCTTCAATCAGAGTGGTGTCTCACTAATACAGGAGGTGTATTATTGGCCAGATCACCAGGTGAAAACCGTGAAAAAATCAAAATAAATGAAAACGAATGCAGTCACCACATCTAATGATTGGTAAGCTGCAATATATTAAATTTTTGGTTTTGGGTTTAATAACATTTTACCATTTGTTGGCCGCTCACCCATATTTTACTGTGGGGAAGGCGATTTGTACAGGCACAATCACGTACCTGTACGTCAGCAGTGGCTTTCGCGCGTTCTGGCTGATTCCCACTGTGATTGGACACAGTGGGATTTTGCCAGCAGTTTTCAGTGATTTATGGCTGAGATCTGCTGATCGGTTGTGTCCAATCACAACCTGAGCCCTGTGTTGGCAAATACACAGAGCTCTTTATAGAGGGAATGATCTAATTTGTTTCTTCTCCCTGCAAAGCAGGGTGAAGGAACAAACAAATATTTAGCAAAAAGCAGCACACATGACACACAGTTAACCATTTGATTGCCCTGAAATGTTAACTCCTACCCAGCCAGTGTAATTAGTACAGTGACAGTATACAGTATTATCACTGATCACTGTATTAGTGTCACTTGTCATATCAGTGTCAGTTAGTGTACCTCTCAGCCAGCATCCGTTAGTGTCAGGTTGCCCGCCACACTATTACACTCCCACAATAAAAGTTGTTGCTCACCGTCTATGCAAGTATTAAAAAATAAATAAATAAATACATAAACAATATAGTAAATACACAGCATATTTTGTAAAAGCTATAACTTTCGCATGAATAAATTACATTTTTTTCACTGGATATGTTTTATAACAGAAAATAGAAAATATAGTTTTTCTTATAAAATTTTAATTTATATAATAATGAAAAATAAAAAAATTAGTGGTGATCAAATATCACCAAAAGAAAGCTGTATTGATGTGAAAAAAATGATATATATTTTATTTGGGTACAGTGTTGCATGACCACGCAGATTACGAGTTAAATTAGTGCAGTGCTAAATAGCATGGCCATGTGGTCAAGTGGTTAGGAAGAGCAAAATGAAAATTGCACAAGCAGAAGTTGCCTTTAGTATGGTCCACACATTTAGGCTGCTGAAATGATATGCAAATCTTGACTCTTCCTGTAAAAACTCTAGCTCGCTGTCACCTCTTCTGATCCTCACTATTGGTCAACTAATGTGATGTACATCCTGACCACACAGCAAGCTCTGAGGTAGGAAGTGAACAGGATATAGTAATATTTGATCAGGAAACGTGAACAGTTGCCTAAGACTTTAGCTGCCTGTATCTCTGAATCCACTAATCCTTTGGTCTTTTGGTTTTTGATGAAAGTCTTCTATATAATTTTTTCATCATACAGTCAGGTCCATAAATATTGTGACATCGACACAATTCTAACATTTTTGGCTCTATACACCACCACAATGGATTTGAAATGAAACAAACAAGATGTGCTTTAACTGCAGACTGTCAGCTTTAATTTGAGGGTATTTACATCCAAATCAGGTGAACGGTGTAGGAATTACAACAGTTTGCATATGTGCCTCCCACTTCTTAAGGGACCAAAAGTAATGGGACAGAATAATCATAAATCAAACTTTCACTTTTTAATACTTGGTTGCAAATCTTTTGCAGTCAATTACAGCCTGAAGTCTGGAATGCATAGACATCACCAGAGGCTGGGTTTCATCCCTGATGATGCTCTGCCAGGCCTCTACTGCAACTGTCTTCAGTTCCTGCTTGTTCTTGGGGCATTTTCCCTTCAGTTTTGTCTTCAGCAAGTGAAATGCATGCTCAGTCGGATTCAGGTCAGGTGATTGAGTTGGCCATTGCATAACATTCCACTTCTTTCCCTTAAAAAACTCTTTGGTTGCTCTTGCAGTATGCTTTGGGTCATTGTCCATCTGCACTGTGAAGTGGCATCCAATGAGTTCTGAAGCATTTGGCTGAATATGAGCAGATAATATTGCCCGAAACACTTCAGAATTCATCCTGCTGCTTTTGTCAGCAGTCACATCATCCATAAATACAAGAGAACCAGTTCCATTGGCAGCCATACATGCCCACGCCATGACACTACTACCACCATGCTTCACTGATGAGGTGGTATGCTTAGGATCATGAGCCGTTCCTTTCCTTCTCCATACTCTTCTCTTCCCATCACTCTGGTACAAGTTGATCTTGGTCTCATCTGTCCATAGGATGTTGTTCCAGAACTGTGAAGGCTTTTTTAGATGTCGTTTGGCAAACTCTAATCTGGCCTTCCTGTTTTTGAGGCTCACCGATGGTTTACATCTTGTGGTGAACCCTCTGTATTCACTCTGGTGAAGTCTTCTCTTGATTGTTGACTTTGACACACATACGCCTACCTCCTGGAGAGTGTTCTTGATCTGGCCAACTGTTGTGAAGGGTGTTTTCTTCATCAGGGAAAGAATTCTTCGGTCATCCACCACAGTTGTTTTCCGTGGTCTTCTGGGTCTTTTGGTGTTGCTGAGCTCACCGGTGCGTTCCTTCTTTTTAAGAATGTTCCAAACAGTTGTTTTGGCCACGCCTAATGTTTTTGCTATCTGTCTGATGGGTTTGTTTTGTTTTTTCAGCCTAATGATGGCTTGCTTCACTGATAGTGACAGCTCTTTGGATCTCATCTTGAGAGTTGACAGCAACAGATTCCAAATGCAAATAGCACACTTAAAATGAACTCTGGACCTTTTATCTGCTCATTGTAATTGGGATAATGAGGGAATAACACACACCTGGCCATGGAACAGCTGAGAAGCCAATTGTCCCATTACTTTTGGTCCCTTGACAAGTGGGAGGCACATGTGCAAACTGTTGTAATTCCTACACCGTTCACCTGATTTGGATGTAAATACCCTCAAATTAAAGCTGACAGTCTGCAGTTAAAGCACATCTTGTTTGTTTCATTTCAAATCCATTGTGGTGGTGTATAGAGCCAAAAATGTTAGAATTGTGTCAATGTCCCAATATTTATGGACCTGACTGTATATTCAGCTTTAGTGATAGATATACTGTAAATAAGCCCACCGCCTACATGTATGCAAGAAACCTAAGCTCCATGAGCAGGGCCCTCATATTCCTTCTGTACTGAAATGTATTGTAATTGTACTGTTTCCCTTATATTGTAAAGCGCTGCGCAAACTGTTGGCGCTATATAAATCCTGTATAATAATAATAATGACCTGTTTAGGTAATAATCAGTTATCTTGCTAAAGACCTCACATATACAAAAGGTCTGTGTGTCAAGAAAAATTAGACAGCAAGTATCAGAAAGGAAATAGCTGACTCTTACATGGTTTGGATTTGGATTTTTTCAGGTGGATCCAGGTTGCTTTTTTTGGGTTCTTCTTCTTTCATGTCTTGTTCTGTAACACTGCACCCTTTTTCCTGGGATTGTGGACCAATGTCATTCCTCTTCTCCAACCGCTGCAACCTTCGTCTTCGAGAAGTCGTTATCTTATCCTCATGATCATGTCCGTTAGCATTTGATTGTTGGGGTCTGTTGTCACAATGGTCAGCACTAGACGCTCTCTTTGTGGAGCGAAGCTGGCGTAGTAACATGCCTTTACATGTATGCTCTGACCTGTGAGTTAATTGTACCATATTAACAATAAATCAATTAATGACAGCTAAAGTTTCCTGAATTTTAAGAACAAGTTAAAACTAGACACACCCATCATTTTATGTGGCTATACCCACTGGTCCACTTAGCACATTCCCATGTAGTTCATTTTTTGAGAAAGCCCTTCAGTCCAAACCATTTTAAAATTACAGTTTGGAGTTGACCAAAAATGTATTTGTGGTAACAATAGCGCCTGCGTTCCTTCTTTTTCTTAGCCTCCTGGTTATCCTCTGCACAGCTGTACTCAGACTGGAAGAAGGAGGGTCAGCACTGAGCTGATCCCTAATCTATTGCTTTGTACATTGCTTTAAGTCTAACACTGTCAACATGATTACAGGAGCGGAAACTACAAGATGATCTCAATAGTGTACTGCTTCTCCTTTACTGCTCAAAGAGCTAAGGAATGGGTCCTTGACCAGGCTCTGTTGCTAAACGGATGTGAAGATTAAAGATCGGGCTTCAGGGGGCCTAAATCACAATCACTGGCTGAACAAGATTTCAAATAATATGGAAAGTAACAGGTAATAATGTTAAGTAATGACAAGTAGTATGTCTCCAGTCTATGACTGTCTGTTGAAGCATGTCTCCAGTTTCCAAGAACTCCTATAACATAGTATAGACTCTCTGAGGAAGACCTCTGGGCGTAACGTGTAAGGGGTGGAGCTTCACAGATCCTGTCACTTACCAATACCCTTCTGGCTGTTGGTTTCTAATGTTACCGGCACCTGAAGTTACCAGCAACGTTTGGCTGGCGATCTTTGCAAGTACATCAGGTCAGATGCAAGTGGCTGAGCAGAGGAGTACTGAAGCAGGACGAAAGGATATAACTTTCTCTTAAAGCGGTTTCTGTCTTTTATTATGCAAGTGGTTTTTTAATAAATACAGAGACCACTATTTTGTGGCATTTTGTCTATTATGTGCGATCTGGGATCTACATAAGGATTTCTCTGTTTTAACCATGGATGACGTGATGTACATGATGACTGCATAAGAATATAGATCAGCCTTTCTCAAACAGGGTGCCCAGGCACCCTGGGGTGCCTTTAGGCTTCTTCAGGGGTGCCTTCGGGCTTCTTCAGGGGGTGCCTTGGCAAAATGCCCAAAAACTGTATACAAGTCAGCAGGTGGATCAATCCTGCCTTTTAGTACACAAAGCCACAAGTTTTCATTGTGCACTTTTATAACCTTCTAGCTGCCAGCATCCTAACAACCAATGACATCATCCGTTGATAAGGAGGACGTCGGGTGCATGCACATCATCCTTGTTTGGCCCTCCCCTGCCCTCTCCGTCAGCACTGGGATCATATTAGCAGAGTAAGGGAGAGAAAATGAGAGACACACTGGAATACTAGTCAGCACCAGTGTGCAAAGGTGTATTTGCTTTGGAAGAAAAAAAAATCCCCTCTAACATTGGGTGTACTGGATGTGTGAAGAATAGGTTTTACATTTTAGATTGGGGTGTCTTGAGATTATGCTGAATTTTAAAAAGGTGCCTTGACTGAAAAAAGGTTGAAAAACACTGATATAGATCATTGCCTGGGACCTAAAAATGTGCTGGTAAACCTACTATAACATTAAGAGGTCTACAGAGGACGTGAACATTTGGGCTGGCACTGGGTGGAGGACTTGCACATTTACTTTGAGCACACTATACACTTGCACCCAGTTTGGACTTTTAGACTACACTTGTACATAATTTCTCATTTAGGGCAGCACAGTGGCTAAATGGTTAGCACTTCCACCTGGCAGTACTAGGGTCGTTGGTTCAAATCCCAGCCACAGCACCACCTGCCTGGAGTTTGCATGTTCTCCCTGTGCCTGTGTGGGTTTCCGGTTTCCTCCCACACTCCAAAGACATGCTGGTAGGTGAATTGGCTCCTGTCTAAATTGGCCCTAGTATGTGTATGCATGAATGTGAGTTAGGAACCTTAGATTGTACACCCCTTGAGGGTTAGGGACTGATGTGAATGTACAATATATATGTAAAAGCACTGCGTAAATTGACGGCGCTATATAAATACCTGAAATAAATAAATAAATAAATTTAGACAGAGAATTTTTTGAATATATTTTAGCATCTCTTGATTTATGTACTTTGATTATGGTAATTTATGTGAATGATTCACTTCATTAGTTCACATTGGAAGCAGCACTGAACATTTTTTGTTTATTTTTTGTACTTTATTGCACTTTATTGTGCTGGCAGGTTTATTTTAGTTGATCTTGGCGTTTCATTTTAAGTGGTGTGCACGGGCTGTTTTTTCATATTTTTAATTCCTATAGCATGTTCACTGTCTCCTGCAGCATGTGCACAATCTCTGACCATCTCTTGTATTATGTCCGCATTCTCTGACCATCTCCTGTATTATGCCCACAGTATCTGACCATCTCCTGTATTATGCCCACAGTCTCTAACCATCTCTTGTATTATGTCCACAATCTCTGACCATCTCCTGTATTATGTCAACAATCTCTGACCATCTCCTGTATTATGTCCACAGCCTCTGACCATCTCTTGTATCATGTCCACAGTCTCTAACCATCTCTTGTATTATGTCCACAGTATCTGACCATCTCCTGTATTATGTCCACAGCCTCTGACCATCTCTTGTATCATGTCCACAGTCTCTAACCATCTCTTGTATTATGTCCACAGTATCTGACCATCTCCTGTATTATGCCCACAGTCTCTAACCATCTCTTGTATTATGTCTGCATTCTCTGACCATCTCCTGTATTATGTCTGCATTCTATGACCATGTCTTTTAACATGTCCACAGTCTCTGACCATCTCCTGTATTATGTCCACAGTCTCTGACCATCTCTTGTATTATGTCCACAGTCTCTGACCATCTCCTGTATTATGCCCACAGTCTCTAACCATCTCTTGTATTATTTCCACAGTATCTGACCATCTCCTGTATTATGCCCACAGTCTCTAACCATCTCTTGTATTATGTCTGCATTCTCTGACCATCTCCTGTATTATGTCTGCATTCTCTGACCATGTCTTTTAACATGTCCACAGTCTCTGACCATCTCTTGTATTATGTCCACAATCTCTGACCATCTCTTGTATTATGTCCACAATCTCTGACCATCTCTTGTATTATGTCCACAATCTCTGACCATCTCCTGTATTATGTCTACAGTCTCTGACCATCTCTTGTATTATGTCCACAATCTATGACCATCTCTTGTATTATGTCCACAATCTCTGACCATCTCCTGTATTATGTCCACAGTCTCTGACCATCTCCTGTATTATGTCCACAGTCTCTGATCATCTATTGTATCATGCCCCTAGTCTTTGACAATATTATGTTATGTGGCTGTGGTCTCTCATAATGAACATTGACTGAATTTTACGCATGGCCCTTGGGTGATGTCAAGGGCACATATGAAGAACGTTGAGCACCACTATGCTAGTCTATGTCTTGAACATTTGACCTGTTTGGAAAGACGCACTCCTAACAAGATCAAATGATTATCAGAACAGTTTTGCTGCCATCTAGTGGTACAAAAGCAATTAACACATTTGCTGTACTTACTCATTTATTGGCAAATGTTTTCTTTTCAGCTCATTTTCTTGCCTTTTAGGTTTGCCTTCTGTACCCATCTTAACAAGTGCATTAGGCAAAGTGTCTCTCAAGTCTATGCAAACTGTAGGGGAATGTTCAGAATGCCATACGCTTGTAACCCTCTTGGGAAGAGATAGTCTGGAATGAAAGAACAACTTATTAAAGTGTATGTCAGGGCAAAATAAAAATACACAGTACTGCAATACATGGACAATTTTTTTGTTTGCTTTTTTAAAAACACTGAAAATACTTGTGATCCTTCCAGAAATCCAGCGAGCTCCTAACTTCCTTTTATTGACCCACAACATTGCCCCCGCTGTACTGAAATTCTAAACAGACCCGTCAGCCATGACTGAGCTCTCCCCTGCTGGACTACATTACCCCGTCCTTCTCTGTCTCAAAGCATATATTGATTTCTTTCTTGGCAAGCAAAACCATACTGTTGCCTTGACTCCCAAGAGTTTGCCCACACATTCTTTGTAGAGAACGTGCTCTTGGGAGCAGTAGTTCTGGAGTAGGGCATGCCTTCCTCTATGGGAACTGACCCAGGGCATCATGTTGAACCCTCCTCACAAAAGCTGCCCCTTGCAAGACTTTTGAAAGCCTGGTGAGGACGCCACAAGGAGTAATAAAAGCAGTTTCATGCTTTAGGTACAAAGTATAAAAATAATGCTGGAACATACTCTAAAGGAGGGAAAGGAGATTTAGGAGTACAGTTGGATCATGTCTAGAGATCATCTTTAATATTTTCAAAGCATATAGATAAAAATAAATCTAAACCTTAAATTGGGGAAATTTAGTTCATTAAAGCACTATGTATCATAACCAGGGCCATGGATAAGGGGTACCACCAGTGCTCCTGTATGGGGCCCAGGCCAGCTGGGTGAATCAAATGTGGGCAGGGAGGGTAATCGGCATGGCGGGGGGGGGGGGGGGTTACTGGAATCTATCCCCTGTATGGCTCTCTCTGCAGCAGCTAAAAGCCAGCTTCTTATCTGTTCCCTACTGCTGGATTTCAGCTGTTGCAGAGAGAGCCATATAGGGGATAGGTTCCAGTACTTGCCCCCCACACCCATCACCAGCACTGTGCACCATATGTTTCCCCCTGCTGCCCAGGCCCCCCTGTATGCCTCAACCCCCACAGTGCTGCTGGCTTTCCTCTTCTCCTTTCCACCTGCAAGCGCAGAATAGGATCCTTAAGGATGGAGCGTGGGGGAAGGTTCTGGTAAATATGTCACATTTACCAGCCCCTTCCTTTCCTGAATGAACACAATGAGTGATCAGTACCTAGCACACTCTGTGTCTATTCATAACTGAAGCATAGTAAACTGTGTTTTTTTTTCCTTGGAGGGGGGGGGGGGCTTCTAACATCGTAACCAGCTACCATGTTTCCACTTTCTTCATTCTTTTCTGTGTCTCGGTGCTTCAGATCTCCTCCAGATTATTTGAACCACTTCCTGTCTACATGCACTTGCTCCTAAATTGGCGGCAAATCATTGCTCTAGACTGGCTTCCTGATAGTGCCAACAATGAACCATGCTTGTGCAATATATGTTGGAACAACCACTTTCAGTCCCTACTATGACCACAAAATAAAGGGTAACGAATAGCACAGTTGGGAGACAGTTGTCACTCCATTACAAGAAATGCCTGAACAAAGACCTTAATGTCTGGATTACCAGGTTTTTTTTCAATCAAAGTTGCATATTTAATAAAACTTAAAATCACTTTTAAAATTACCTTTTTTTGATCTTCCACCAGATATGTAGGAGCACATTGATTCTAGTTTAATACTTTACTACTAGCATTTATATATGTAACTCCCTGCACAGCAATGGGGATAGTAATGCTCCCCGTTACAGCATTGGGGCAGTCAGCACTGTCACACTCCATAGCCCTGTATAATCTTAGACTCCAGTGATTCTAGATTACACAAGATTTTTATTTTCCAATGGTTTTAATTGAAAAGTTTTTAAAATACAAATAACATCAAAGACAAATGCCATGATATATCACAGAAATAAGAATCAATACTTGTAGCCACATGAAGCGCCTTAAATACGCGTTAAGAAAAACATGACATATGTTGTAGAACCAATACAAATGGGCTCACCCAACCTCGTTACACGGAGGAGTGAGAAAAGACCTAATAAAATAAGAAAGAAAGAGAAATAAGAAAAGAGAAAGCAGAAGAAGCAAATGAAAAAGAAGAAGAGGGTCACCGCGGGAAGGATCAAGGTACAGAGATGTATTGAATCCATGGGTCCCACGTTTTGTCAAATTTAGTGGTATTGTTGTTACAGAAGATTTTTATACATTTTCAGGGGCTAAAAAAGGGCAGAGGAATGAAAGGAAGGGTAAATATATGCTGTTGAAGAAGATTCAGTCAAATGAACCCGAACCTGTTATTTGCCATGCATAGCCAGGGTACAGTTTAACTTTAACCTCCTTAGCGCTAATCCCGAGTGTAGCTCGGGGTATAATTTCAATACCAAGAGCGGTAACCCCGAGCTACAATCGGGCTTACCATGCGGCGCTGCTCTGGGGGTCCCTGCAGCACTTACCTTGTCCTTCGCTCCCGCGATGTGTCCCCTGCAGCATCCCCGGCCATCTCCTCTGGCCGATGCCGGCATCCAGCTTCCGTGTTCCGGTCCCTGTGGACGTCGGGACGTACGGGCGCCGGAACCGGCGGGAAATTTGAAATTTAAAAAAAATTTCATTTTTGCTGTCATTGCTGTTTCAATGCATTTCACATATATTTTGTCCCTACTGCTTTGTCCTGTGCCCTGCCTGCATTTTGACTGTTCTTTCTGCCTGTAAACTTAGAAAAGTCCATGGCGTCCAAAAAGCGTCCCTTTACGTCAAAAGCAGTTTTAGAACAGCTAGAGAACAGCGATAGTAAACCAGAACCACTTGCAGAATTGAGTGATAATGATTCGTGGGGGAAATTCGTCATCAGACACTGAAAACAATTTTGCGACTTTGCTCAGCAATATGCGAATTTGCCTCTGTATTTCAAATTTCAGTGTTTTTGGTTTGATTATATTATTGAATTAAATTTATTATTATTATATTATTATTTTTGATTATTATTTATTAAATCATAATTTATGATTTCGTGTTTCAAATTTTATCCTACTCGGGATGTTTAATAGACTCTTGTTCGTACAGATTTCAGTGAGTTATTCCTAAAAATTACAGCTTAGAATAAAAAACTACATATTTCCATGCAAAAAAATGGTACCGCTTTCAGCACCAAAAAATCGGAAAGAATCATACTGCCAAGAAGGTTAATCCTGTATGTTATAGAGCAGGATTATAACTACAACTTCCGATGCTTGAGGAGGACTTTGTCTTCACAGGAATATCAGAAACCTTCTTTTGACAGCTCACATTACTGGCTTGCAACTATCCAAGGGTTAAGGAGGAGCCCTGCACGCCGTGACGTCACGCCGCCGAATCACGGAGGTCCGGCGGCCATTTATTCACCAGCTGGTCAGTTCTAATTCATGTTACTATCTTCTAATTGCTTCATCTTTTGCACTGCAACAAGTGTATGTTTTTGGATTTTAGTTTTTAATAATTTGTACCAGTAAAGTATCATTTAAAATACTACACCATGGGAATACCCCTTTTCTTTGCTCTGCACCGAGCACTTTAATTCCCCAGCGATCCCCGGTGACTACCCCAGTGCTTGGAAGAGATTGATCCATATATCCTGGCTTGCCACTATCCTATAACCCAAAGGAAGGCCACCCACTCCCAGGCTAAACCCCGGACCACCTTAAGAAGGGATCCTTGACCGACCACCATTATACCATACAACGCACTTGATATATGCGCATCTGGTGAGTGCGCATTTTATCTATTTTATCAGCATACCCACCTGAGGATTTTCTTATATACTGGGATTAAATACAGTAACCTGGCGATCACTTTGAAGAAATTTTATTGAGATTCTATTGACATTTTATCATCTAAACGCATTTTACATGCATGTGCATTTTTACTAAGAACTATACATTTTACGTGTTTATGAGTATGTCTTATGGTCCATACGCATCTAATACCTCGGTGCGTGTTTTCATAAGATTTTATCTGGCATATCATTCATTAGCACTGCACTACTTTTATAGATATCCAAGGGTGCTCACTGCATAAGAGGGACATGGTAAGTATAAGAGGGGGAGGAGCAAGTCTATATTTCAAGAGTGATTTGATAGTGAATATGAGAGATGACAGTGTTAACGGGGCTAGAGACGAGCTTGAATCTTTGTGGCTGGAGCTTCAAAGGGATGAAACAAATGGTAAATTATTTGTGGGTGTATGCTATAGTCCCCCTAACCCTAAGGATGAGATGGAGACTCATCTCCTTTCACAGTTAGAAATGGTGGGGAAACAAGGCAATGTCATAAATATGAGGGACTTCAACTATCCTGATATTGATTGGGCAGGTGGAACTATGCACTGACCTAAAGCTGGCCATAGATGAGTTTTTCCCCCCCAAAAAGTGCCAATAAGTAAAGAAGATGGGAGAAGGAGGCCTTAAAGAGGAACTTCCCCTTTTGGGTGGAGCTCCACTTTAAGATTTGTCCTTTCTTGAACGTATTGCAGGACAATTTCATGAGTCAAATAGTGGAAGTCCCAGCTACAAACAACACAAAGCTGATCACAGAGTAATTACATTTACTCTCTGGTCATCTCCTGTACTGTGTCCGCAGTCTCTGGTCATCTCCTGTACTGTGTCCGCAGACTCTGGTCATCCCCTGTACTGTGTCCGCAGTCTCTGGTCATCCCCTGTACTGTGTCCGCAGTCTCTGGTCATCCCCTGTACTGTGTCCGCAGTCTCTGGTCATCCCCTGTACTGTGTCCGCAGTCTCTGGTCATCCCCTGTACTGTGTCCGCAGTCTCTGGTCATCCCCTGTACTGTGTCCGCAGTCTCTGGTCATCTCCTGTACTGTGTCCGCAGTCTCTGGTCATCCCCTGTACTGTGTCCGCAGTCTCTGGTCATCCCCTGTACTGTGTCCGCAGTCTCTGGTCATCTCCTGTACTGTGTCCGCAGTCTCTGGTCATCTCCTGTACTGTGTCCGCAGTCTCTGGTCATCTCCTGTACTATGTCCGCAGTCTCTGGTCATCTCCTGCACTATGTCCTCAGTCTCTGGTCATCTCCTGTACTATGTCTGCAGTCTCTGGTCATCTCCTGTACTATGTCTGCAGTCTCTGGTCATCTCCTGTACTATGTCTGCAGTCTCTGGTCATCTCCTGTAGTACATCAGCAGTCTCTGGTCATTTCCTGTACTATGTCTGATAGAAGATAGTTGAACACATTGGGGTAGGGCGTTCCAGAGGATGGGAGAGGTTCTGGAGAAGTCCTGGAGGCAATCATGGGAGGAGGTGACAAAGGAACTAGAGAGCAGGAGGTCTTGGAAGGAAGATATATTCAAAAAACTTTTACATGTGTCTTAGCAAGCCTATTGTACATGTATATTGAAAATGGTAGCAACATACACACAAACACGCACACAGGTTGAACTGGATGGACCAGTGTCTTTCTTTCAACCTTACCAACTAGGATAGACAACCTCGTCACTCCAAATGTGGTGAAACTACAAATCTTATGAGGATTTCTAAGACCAACAGCCACAGGCATTACTCGTAGATGAAGAGGCATGATGGGATTTGTAGTTTGACCACAGCTGATGTACTGATGTTGCCTAACCCTATTCTATAGTTATTGCCTCACATAATCATTCACAGCGCACCCTGGATTTATTCATTTCTACCCTCACATATACCTGTCAAAAGGCCGAATGCTAACAGCCTTCTTCTGCTCCTGAGAACTCTGCAGGGCAGGAGACCGAGCCTGTAATTGTCTGACATTTAATTCCACCAGCTGCTCCATTATCCGATCTTGCCGTTTCTTTATACTGCTCTCAAATGAAAGCAGAGAGGGGGGTAACTCTTCGACTACTACTACAAAAAAAAAGAAAAAATTTAATTAATTCTACTTCATTGCTGTTCACTGAAGAATGTTCACTGAAATGTGATGTTTTCCCTTCTTGTCATATAATAAATGGATTTACAGGTATAATTACTTGGAGAAAGGGGGGGGGGGTTGGTGGGGGGGGTTGAGTGATATAAAAGGTAATAGCTGTGGGGGGGTGAGCTGATGGAGAAAATAAATGGCGGTTTACATGGTAGAAACAGGATAGGCTTCTTTAAAAAGAAAGGTTTTCAGGGATTGCCTAAGTGTGGATAGATTAGGAGACAGCTGGACAGATTGGGATAGGGAATTCCATAGGATGGGAGAAGCTAGGGAGAAGTCCTTGAGGCGAGCATGGGAGGAGGTGAAACAGGAACTAGAGAGCAGAAGGGAGGATTGAAGAGAGCGGTTTGGTTGATATTTTGAGACCAGGTTGGTGATGTAGCTGGGGGCAGAGTTGTCGATGGCTTTGTAAGTTGCTGTTAGTATGTAGAATTTTATTCGTTAGGTGAGTGGAAGCCAGTGGAGGGTTTGGCAGAGAGGCAGATTTATGTAAAACCTTTATCTAAAAAAAAAGAACAAAAAACGATGCTGTAACTGCTTATAAAGCATTAGCTGGAGTTTGGCTTTAATTTGTTAGTGTATCTAAATCTGCTAGTACATTTAACACTCCCCTCCCCAGGACTGACAATGCTGCTGTCCAAAGATGCCCCTGTGCTCCTTCATTCACGGTGGGAACATGCTAATACGGGAGGTGTGCACTGGCCAGATCACCAGATGAAAAAGATGGATAAATGCCTAAAAAGAGAAAACGAATTCAGCCACCACATCTAATGATTGATAAGCGGCAATATATTACATTTTGGTTTTGGGATTAATAACACTTTAATATAATCTGCATCTGTGCAACTTAGTTTGCAAACCAGACTTGATCTTTTTCAAATATCTTTATTTACTGAAGGACATCACCTCGGGTACATTCATAAGCACTTGGCTTTTTAAATATATTGTTCCGCACTGGCTGCATTCTTGAAATCATCTTGTGTGATACTTGATTTGACAGGTGCGTTTGTGTGATTCCCCTCTTACTCAGCGGTCCCCTCTATAGACCTCCCTCCCTTTTCCACTTATTTTATAGACCTCCCTCCCTTTTCCACTTATTTTATCAACCTCAATGTATTTGGTACATGGAGAAACCTACCAGCATCCAACATGGCTGCAAAGCCTCACCTGTGAAATCACATTTCATCCACTAGCAGTGAAGAACCTGCTGGTGATGTCACAATTTTCACATATGGTTATAGCCAGAACAACATAGCCAGTAGGTCAGTATGTTGGTATTCAGGTGGCATTAATCAAAGGGAATGTGGCTGGTAAGTCTCAAGCCAAAGCAAAAAAAAAGTGGTCACACAGGAGTATCTGTATCACTGCCATGTAAATTCATGGCAAGCTGGGTGTGTATGAGTAGTGGAACCTTTAGGAAGTCAAAGTTGGATTATTAGGCCCCATGTACACAGGACACTTCTGAACGATGGAAATTGACTGCTGGAAAACGTAGGTTAAAAAACATCTGTTTAGCTGCGTTTGCATAACACATTTATGTGCGTTTGCGTTTAGAAGCGTTTTTTAAAAATAAGCACAGGAGAACCTCCCAAATGCCCAGAATGCACTGAAAAGTGGTAAATTATTAACTATTTCAGAGAAATACAGAGAGTAGAAGCAGAGACAGCAGTATGTGTTGAGATAATTAGGTGGTGAGTTGCTCATTAACATTTCTTTTGTTTCCAAGTGTGGGAAAGGTGTCTGGTGGAGGGAGTCATTAAGGCCACCTGGCAGGGGGTCTTTATGAGGAATTTGAGGTGTGAATGGTGATTAACATATCTTCTGTTTCCAAGGGTGGGAGAGGTCTGAGGTGTGAATTGGTCATTACAATGTGTGAGGAGCTTGGTAGGAACATCCTGTGTTCAGTGTTTTGTCCATCTGAGTACCTTGAAAATGCTTTGTATACATTTTTCATGATGAAGAAAGGCTCTAGAAAGCATTGGGAACTGGAAGAGTTAAAAAAAAATTTTCAGACGCAAACTCATAACCGTGATTTGCCGCGTTTACAAGCGTTTTGCATTTGAAACACTGATAAAATCGACTGCTGAACACAAGTTTTCTGTGTTCAAAAAAACGACTGTAAACTCAAATGCCTGTAAACGAAGATGTGTACATGGACACATATGAAAACATTAGGGAGAGTTTAGGGGCTGCTGAAAAAAAAACACTGAACAGCTCCTGAACGTCAATTTAGGAGTTGAAGTACATGAGCCCTTATTGTGTCATATCACATATTATGTAATAAAAAACATAACTGTATCAGAATTTTAATCTGCGCTTACCACTGCCTTCTGGGGCTAAATCTAGCATGGTTCCTTCTTCTGTCAAATTCTGAAGGATCAGATTCATGTCCCACTGCTCAGTCAACTGAAACAAGATGAATGGCATGAAATAATGACTAGGTGGCCCTATAGGGCCCAATAAAAGCATTTGACTTAACCTCCTTAGCGGTATTCCCGAGTGTAGCTCGGGGTAAAATTTTGATACTAAAAGCGGTAACCCCGAGCTACACTCGGGCTTACCCTGCGGAGTTGCTCAGGGGGTCCCTGCAGCACTTACCTTGTCCTTCGCTCCCGCAATGTGTCCCCTGCAGCGTCCCCGGCCATCTCCTCCGGCCGATGCCGGCATCCGGCTTCTGTGTTCCGGTCCCTGTGACGTCGGGACGTACGGGCGCCGAAACCGGCGGGAAATTTGAAATTTTTAAAAAATGTCATTTTTGCTGTCATTGCTGTTTCAATGCATTTCACATACATTTTGTCCCGAGTGCTTTGTCCTGCGCCCTGCCTGCATTTTGACTGTTCTTTCTGCCTGGAAACTGAGAAACGTCCATGGCGTCCAAAAAGCGTCCCTTTACGTCAAAAGCGGTTTTAGACCGGCTAGAGAACAGCGATAGTAAATCAGAACCACTTGCAGAATTGAGTGATAATGATTCGTGGGGGAAATTCGTCATCAGACACTGAAAACGATTTTGCGACTTTGCTCAGCGATGTGCGAAGTTGCCTCTGTATTTCAAATTTCAGTGTTTTTGGTTTGATTATATTATTGAATCAAATTTATTATTATATTATTATTTTTTATGATTATTTATTAAATCATAATTTATGATTTCGTGTTTCAAGTTTTATCATATCTGGAATGTTTACTAGACTCTTGTTCGGACAGATTTCAGTGAGTTATTCCTAAAAATTACAGCCTACAATAAAAAACTACATATTTCCATGCAAAAAAATGGTACCGCTTTCAGCACAAAAAAATCGGAAAGAATCATACCGCCGAGGAGGTTAAAGCACAGGAAGTGTCTACAACAGCGGCTGTGTGAAAGATGCACTGGGATGCAAAAAAGGAAGCCCATAGATGACTCTAATTTCTTTCCTACCATGGGGAGCCTTCCTGGCTGGCAGAACACAATGACTACGGCTAGAGAATATAGCTTCCGGCAGTAATCAAATGCAACAAATCAGACAGGCTGGTTGTACTCAAATCGATTCATGTTTTTGACACGCAAAGCTTTAGAAAGATAAAGGTTTGCTGCAGCAAATTGGACCATGCTTTATAGGAATTTGTTGCCTTCCTCTGGATCAACTGTGGGTATTAAGCTCTGTATATAGAGATTTTCTATGTATTTATTTGTTCTATTGGTTGAACTAAATAATCTTTTTTTAACCTATGTAATGAATTAGGGTTTACATCTAGGCTAAATTACAAAAAGTATATGGCAACCCCTTCAAATAATTGACTTCAGGTGTTTCCAGGGAAGCACTTAAAATACCCCTGCCCCACCATACACACATACTGTACATGCATTAGGCCCCTACGTATGAAAACGTCAACATGTTACATATTGCCGCGCACGCCAGAATGAGAGCAATAACTCTAGGCCCATTATTCTTGGTTATCGCTAAAATGATGACCTGTAGGGACCTTTACCTATGGATAATATAGAGTACTGCAGTTTGTCGCTGTTATGCCGGCGCACGCAATTTTAAGGTTCTCATGTTGGATCTAGTCACTCGGTGCAACCTCATCTTTTTTTTTTTTACTAAAAACTGGGTCATTTGTGTGCCCTAAAAGTAACAGTGTATTTTTTTTAAATTTTGCATTTCGTAAAATGTTGCGCTAATATTGTGTGACAAAAAAAAACAAAAAAACCTAACACTATTTTATTCTTTAGGGCAGAGGTGTCAAACTGGCAACTGTTGCAAAACTACAAGTCCCATCATGCCTCTGCCTTTGGGAGTCATGCTTGTAACGGTTAATCTTGCAATGCCTCATGGGACTTGTAGTTTGGCAACAGCTGGAGGGCTGCCAGTTTGAAACCCCTGTGAGTCTAGGGAGTCTGCTTTAAAAAAATATATAGGGGTTTATTTACTAAAACTGGAGAGTGCAAAATCTGGTGCAGCTGTGCAGAGAAACCAATCAGCTTCCAGTTTTTTTTTTGTTTAATTGAACGTGCTAAATTTCGAAGCTGATTGGCTACCGTGCCCAGCTGCACCAGATTTTGTACTCTCCAGTTTCATTAAATCAACCCCTTAGTGTTTTGGGGGTTTTTATGTAATATTTAATGTTTAATGGCAGCACAGTGGCTAAGTGGTTAGCACTTCCGCCTGGCAGTACTAGAGTCGCTGGTTCGAATCCCAACCACGGCACCACCTGCCTGGAATTTGCATGCTCTCCCTGTGACTGCGTGGGTTTCCTCTGGGTACTCCGGTTTCCTCCCACACTCCAAAGACATGCTGGGAAGTTAATTAGCTCCTCTCTAAATTGTCCCTAGTATGTGTATGTATGAATGTGAGTTAGGGACATTAGATTGTACGACCCTTGAGTGTTAAGGACTGATGTGAATGTACAATATATACGTAAAGCGCTGTGTAAATTGACAGCGATATATAAGTACCTGAAATAATAAAATGATCTTTTTAAACATGTGTGCAAAAAAACACTCTGGCAGCAAAGGGGTTAAGCATTTTTATTTAGCCACGTGTTCACCTGGGTTTTAATGGACAACAAACGACAATGTTGTCGTACAAGTCATGTTGTGTATGAACAGTGTGGTGCACGCCTCTACCCCAGGGGCGGACTGACAACTCATGGGGCCCCCGGGCAATAGGGGATCATGGGGCCCCTGTGTCCTCACCCACACCCAAAAAACCCTATAAAAGGTACCAGGGGCATCTCATAGGGTCCCCTAATGACCCCGGGCCCTCGGGCAGTGCCCGAGTTCCCAAATGGTCAGTCCGCCCCTGGTCTACCCCATCTCAAATGTTCTTGGATAGAACAGTCGCTTATATTAATGAAGGTTCCAACCACATAAAACAAAAAATATACAATCCGTAGCAAGGACACCAAATCTATTTGTGAAACTACAATATTCCAAACACACCTTCAGAGGCGGCAATGGGGAGTCATCATGTTTCACCGGTATATGCTCCTGGTTTAGCCAGCCACTCTTTGGTGTTCTCTGTTGGTCTTTGGCTTCTCTGTCTGTCTTTGTTCCATGGAAGTTGTTAAACACACCATCCCCAGCTTTATCTGGCATCAGGATGCCAGGATCTGACACTGGTATGGTTTCAGTTGTTGCAAACAATTCAGTGAAACTACCTTCGCATTTTGGTATATTGTGATCATCATCTACAGTCACCTAGGATATAATAATAATCACTGATAAATTACCTGGATGTATGAAAGATGTGCAGCTCTTTGATTACCATTAAAAATGCTAAATAAATCATCGCTAGATGAACATGTTCTTAAATAATGCCAGTAGAGCTGTTGTAAAGCTAAGCCAGCTAAAAAATCTTCAGCATTCATCATAGTTCTGGATGTGTCAGCTGCCTGGTCCCCCTTTGTGGTCCTATCCACCCGTCCATGTCACTAATATGTCCTATAATGATGCCACAGCCAACAGGAACCACGGTAGAAAGTGCAGACTGATGTTGGGGGCACTGGAACATGTAAGTATTATTATTATTATACAGTATTTATATAGCGCCAACAGTTTGCTCAGCGCTGTACATTATAATGGGAGACAGTACAGTAACAATACAATACATGAGGGGTTCGAGGGCCCTGCTCCTTGGAGCTTACAATCTAGGAGGGAGGGGATAGTGGTACAGAAGGAAATAGCTGTGGAGGATGGAGTGGTGGGAAGAGCGGAGGAGATGGGCAATTAGGTGAGGGCGGGGTAGGCTTCTCTGAAGAGATGGGTTTTCAGGGTGCGCCTAAAGGTGAGGAGGGTAGGTGACAGTCTGATGGATTGGGGTAGTGAGTTCCAGAGGATGGGGGAAGCCCTGGAGAAGTCCTGGAGACGGGCATGGGAGGAGGAGACCAGGAAACTAGAGAGTAGGAGGTCTTGTGAGGAGCGGAGAGTGCGTTTTGGGTGGTAGATGGATATCAGGTCGGTGATGTAGTTTGGGGCAGTGTTATGAACAGCTTTGTACGTCAATGTTAATAATTTGAATTTTATGCGTTGGGCAATCGGAAGCCAGTGGAGGGATTGGCAGAGGGGGGTGGCAGATACGGAGCGGTTAGTAAGGTGGATGGGTCTGGCCGCAGAATTCAGGATAGACTGAAGCGGGGATAGCCTGTGTTGAGGTAGGCCGGTGAGGAGGGAGTTACAGTAGTCAAGTCGTGATATAATAAGGGAGTGAATGAGTTGCTTTGTGGTTTCTGGAGTTAGGAACGTGCGTATTTTGGAGATGTATTAACTGTTCTTTACCAGGCAGGGCTTAGTTCATTTTTCTGGAAACATCAGGGTCAGAGTTTATTTAACCACTTGCCCTCCAGTGGATTTACCCCCCTTCCTGACCAGGCAATTCTTTGCACTTAAAAAAAAAAAAAAAGACTGACAACTTTGAAAAAAAACAAACAATATTTTTGACTTTTTGCTATCAAACATGCCCAGTAAAAAAAATTTTAAAAATCAAACTTCGCCAAAATGTATTCTGCTACATATCTTTGCTAAAAAAAAATCCCAATACGTGTAAATTAATTGGTTTACGTGAAAGTTATAGCATTTACAAATATAGCAGTATATATACTGGGCTTTTTATTTTTAATAGTAATGGCGGCGAACAGTGGCTTATAACAGGACTGTGGCGGGCATTTTGACACTGGGGGAACTGACTTGGTGTCACTGACATCCCTAGTGACACCAATACAGTGATCGGTGCTAATAAAAAGCACTGGCACTGTACTAATAGCACTGGACAGGAAGGGGTTAACATGAGGGGCGATCAAAGGGTTAACTGTGTGCTGTTTTACTAAGTGTGTTGTGTTTTCTGCTTCACTGTAAGCACTCTGCTTTGCATTGAAAAATGATGGCTTTACAAACACTTTAAAAACCTGGAGATATCGCCATTATTGTAACTCCAGAAAATTATTCAGCTCCAACAAACAGCCCTCACCTTAATGTTAACATCTTCTTCATATAATAGTTCCCCAGACAGATCAGGCACAACACAGTCCGCTCTCTGGAAGATCTGCACATCTCCACATTCGCTGTCAGTCTGTGACAACATAAAGAGATTTCACAGCTGTAAGGCAGAGGTCATCGAAAACAAACTGATATTGCCACAGGTCACACCCCTGGATAATCTTTAAACCTGAATTCCAGGATGGCAATTCTTACATAGTTACACTGGCCTGACTGATTACTGATAACGTAAAAAACCCTCTAAGGATGGGTTCCCCCCCCCCCCCTTTATACTTACCTGAGCCCCATTGTGATCCCTTCAGGTCTAGTATGGATTTTAAGGGGAACCTCACAGCAAATTTTTAAAAAATGGCGTGAATTAACCCCAAAATCCACTCCAGACCTTTATCCAACCATCCAGCCCGGCAGGCCAGGAAAGGGAGCAAACGAGCGAGTGCCCCCCACTCCCTTGTGAACTATGCCAGGCCACATGCCATCAACATGGAGGGGCTAACCACCCTCAAGAACCTTGTCAATGTGTTGATGGGGACAAGGGCCTCTTCCCCACAGCTCTGGGCTTGGGGGTCTTCAGGTGGGGGCTTATCATAATCTGAAAGTCCCCTTTAACGAGGAAGCCCCCAGATCCTGCCTCCCCCCAAGTGAATAAGTATGGGGTACATAATACCACTACTCATTTACCAAATAAAAGTGCAAAATAAACAAAAACAAAACAGCCAGTTTTTATTCAACCCCCCCCCAAAAGGAAAAAAAAAAAACTCCCCTCCGAAGTAGATCCAGCAGTCAATCACGATGAACACCAGCACCATCCCACAAAAAAACAAAAAAAAAACAGACCGGCACTGACGCTTGCCTCCAGCCACTAAATATACAGTACTAAGGAGCAGGGCCCAAGGGTGATATCACCGGCTGGCCCCACGCCCTTATGACATCATCGACACAGTATGCCCCAGTCAATGACATCATAAAGGGGTGGGGGTCATCTGGTGACAGTTTCTTTAGCAGTGGGGTTGTCAATTGGTGGTAGCCAAGCATCCGTGCAAATCAGATTTTTTTTTACAGTGTGGTGGCCAGCGATCATCGTGATTGACATTAGATCTTTTTCGAGGAACATTTACTATTTTGTAGGGGGGGGGGGTTGAATAAAGGACTTGGCTGTGTGTTTTTTTGTACTTTGCACTTTTTTTATGAATAAGTAGGGGTACTACCCCATAGTTATTCACGAGGGGGCAGGATCTGGGGGCCCCCTTGTGATAGGGGGCTTCCACATTCTGATAAGCCCGTGGACCCCCACAGCCACAGCCCAGGGTTGTGGGGAAGAGGCCCTTGTTCCCATTAACATGAAGGGAACTCTGAACTGCCCAGTAAATTAAAAGCATATAATGTATCAGTGTGGATATGTTCTGCCCTGAGCACATTCTGTGAATGAAAGCACACTACAATATTTTCCCAGTTTAATTATATTTCTGTGTTCATTTATTTACAGAACTATCTTTCTGTGGTGCAACCAGGGGCGGACTGACCATTTGGAAACTCGGGCACTGCCCGAGGGCTCGGGGTCAGTAGGGGGCCCCATGAGATGCCCCTGGTACCTATTTCATAGGCTTTTTTGAGTTTGGGCAAGGACACAGGGGCCCCATGATCCCCTATTGCCCGTGGGCCCCATGAGTTGTCAGTCCGCCCCTGGGTGCAACTGTATTTATCTCTTAGTGAGTTGATCCCAAGGACCTCTTGCTGAGGGCAAGTAGCCTGGCATGGTTCGGGGGGGGGGGCGGCACTCGCTCACCCCCCAACCTTTCCTGGCCTGCATGCTCATCGAAGGGTCTGTTATGGATTTGGAGACGGGCATGCCATTTTTTTTTTATTATGGCACAGAGTTCCCCCTTAAAATCCTTAAAAGAACCCTGCTGACAGCAGATGAGTTATGGTTGTTAAGAATGTGGCAGTCGCCTGCTCCTTAACAACCATGATATTTACTGGTTGTTAAGGATGCCCCCGGTTAAAATACCGCTAGCTTTCACTGCTAAAATACCGCATCAGTTCATAAAATAGCTCATGCAGTATTTTAGCAGCGATTTTTAGTGAATTGCAAACAAATTTGTGAAAAACGCTAAAAGGTATTTTACCACAGTTCTAAAAGTGGTAAATACCACTTTGTGAATTGAGCCCCCAGTCTTGAGTCTAGGGGTTTGAAAAAGGCTGTGTCCAACTCAAATTCAGGTACTTATACTGGTAGCTTTAAAAATATATTGAATTATTTATGAATGAGAACAGAGTTGAATCAATTTGTATAAAAGAATAATGTAATAAATAGTAAGCGCTCTCAACAATTGTAGCAGCTGAACATCAAAGGAAAACGCATAACAAGTCCTCAAAATTCTTATATAAACAAAATGCAGCGCTTGAAGAACATTAGAAATAATGGTGAAACACAGTCCAATAAAGGTGCTCCTTGATTCCCAGTGCAAATGGATTCCCAGTGCAAATGGCAGAAATACACACTAACCAGAAGGCGTATGAAAATACGCATGTGAGTATATATCCTGAAGGTCCCCCTCTCCTTTCTGGTCTGGTCAAGGAAATGGCTGAGAAAGATGGAGATCCTACGCCCTCATGTGGTGAAAGAATGGTCCAGCAGGTCAGAGAAGAATCAATCAAGATAAGCCTCCCCCTTCTCAGGCACTGACACAAGGATCACTTAGGGCTGTAAGGGTTGAAAAGCTCCTCACAGGAGACATAGGGAAGCACTCATAGTGTAGTAAGTAAGAATTTTATTGTAAAACCCTAGTGCACAGTAAAACATAGCAGTGCCAAGTATGAACGAACACACTGACCCCTTGGGAATAAAGGTGGCCGCCGGGCCTCCACGTGGCACCGGCGGCTTAGTGTCAACGGCGTCCTGGGCTCCACCTGATCAATTTGTATGTTTTTTATTTGTCTATTCCAGCTTTACAAATAATCATAATTATTTATAAAAATAATTTATATTTTTTTTATATTATTAAAATAATACCAGGCACATCGAGCAGTCATTTGGGAGTCTAATATGGGAACCTGGGCTTTACTTGAGAAAGTCATTTTCTCTTTCTCCCTCTCCCTCTGTTTGGTTATACTGAACCTACGGTTTTGTGTGCTTAAAAACCACATTCCTGCAGAACCTTGTAATAGGTTCATGATTACAGATGTAGGGCTGCATTCATGTGAAGATGATTTAAGGCTTCCTGGAGGCCACAAGGTATCCCTTTCCTTTTTACTGCTTTTGTAAGGAAGAACTGACATTTGTTGGACACCGCCAGATGTCATCCTTGGATAAAAAAATTACAAAAAATAAAATGATATCAGGAATTACATAGTTAAATGAGGTAATTTTATTTGCTGAATATATAGAGATTATATTTATTATAAGAATGACGTTTTGTCTAAGTTAGCCCTTCTCAATGATGGTTGAGGAACCCTAGAGTTCCTCCAGATGTTTCTAGGGGTTCTTTGAGCAACTTCTGCCTCTCAGATAAGTTCCCAATGAGACAAATGATCTTTTTAGCTTTTTGTATGGAAGGATTCTTCTCAATGAGGGCTGCGGAAAGGGGATGGCAGGAGGTGCAATTGCCCCTGATGCAATGAACTCATGTGAGGGAGGGGGCACCACTTGGTGTGTTCCGCGGGTAAAGAAGTAATGACAGTAACTCACTACAGGAGTAGTGAAAGTAGCAGACAGGAGAGAGCTGGGAAGAATAGAGGGCTGTGCTCACCCCCTCCAGCTCCTCATTCCTGGCAGCACTCCGTGATACCGCAGTTGGATTTAATCACTAGCCCCCTATATCCTCCCTAGACTGCTCCTGTGCCAGTAGCTGAAAATGTAGTTAGGGAGCGGATAATCAAAGCCTGCACAGTCCAGGGGCGGACTGACAACTCATGGGGCCCCCGGGCAATAGGGGATCATGGGGCCCCTTTGTCCTTGCCCAAACTCAAAAAAGCCTATGAAAAAGATACCAGGGGCATCTCATGGGGCCCCCTACTGCCCCCGGGCCCTTGGGCAGTGCCCGAGTTTCCTAATGGTCAATCCGCCCCTGGCACAGTCCCGATCCAACAGCTTTCCTGTGTCACTTGCTGTATACCAACAGGAAGGAGCAGCTGGAGGGGGGGGAGAGAGCACAGCCGACACCTCCTCCCGTCTCTCTCCTCCTCTCTGCTGTTGTCGCTACTCCCATCTGTATTTTTCAGGATAGAAGGGGGAAATTAATTGGGAACATAATGGAAGGAGGAACAAGGGATGGGGGTGGAGGTAACAAAATATTTGTGCTGGGGATAAGAGGATTTGTGCTAAGAGGGGGTATTTAGAGGGGGGAAGAGGATCTGTGCTAGGAGGGGAGATTTGACAGGCGGTGCTGTGGTGATTTGTGCTAGGAAGGGCGGGGGGATTGTTTAGAAGGGTGGAGAATTTGGGAAGGGAAGAGGATTTGTGTTAGAAGAGGAGATTTAGGGAAGGGACACTTCTGAGGATTCGTGCTAGAAGGGGGGATTTTTTTGGGGGGGTGGGGGGAGTCTTTGTACCGGGGGGGGGGGAATTGTTTTGAGCTGGGATGGGGGAGCAAATATTGTGCAGGGAGTGGGGATTTGTACTGGGAGGAGAGGACATTTTTGCATTTTTGTTTCGAGAGAATTTTGGCTTACAGAGGTGATTTATAATGGGGAAGAGGGGCTGGGAGGTGAGTGTGCAGATTAGTGCTGGATTTTTTTTTTGAGGGGGGACAATGCTCACACTTCAAGGGTGTGGGTGCAGTTTGTCGTCATCTTCACCTTGGGTGCTGATGACCTTCTCCTGGCACTGTTCCCAATGACCACAAATATGATCTTGGTGCTAATGTACCATGAGTTATAGATATGGTAATTATTAGTTGGAGTTCCCTGATGCTGAAAATTTATTTCAAAGTTCCTCCATGTTGAAAAGGTTGAGAACGGTTGCTCCAAGCAGTAATCAAAAGAAACTGGGCTCATTCTCATGTACGGCAGCCCCCCCCCCCAGAAAAGCGATCTGCGGTGGAGTACTTTTCATAGGGCATTTGAAAGGCGGTGAAGAGGCAATTTGTCACTTCCTCACTGCCAGTTTTATCCTTAACCACTTGAGCTCCAGAGGATTTACCCCCCTTAATGACCACTTAGGGACTTATGGCAGCGACTTATGGCGGGACTGCGGCGGACATTCTGACATTGGGGGGTACTGACTTGGGGTCACTGACATCCCCAAAAACACTAATACAGTGATCAGTGAAAAAAAAAAAACCACTGACACTGTACTAATGGCAATGGGGAGGAAGGGGTTAACTTTATTTAGCAGGGAAGGGTTATAGGAGTGAGGGGGAGTGTTTTACTAGGGGGCGGGGGTGTGTGCTGGACGGGACAAGGCTGATCGAGAAAGAGAAACTGTTCTTTCGCGATCAGCTCATCCTCGAGCTGACAGGGAAGTGACAGACAGCACAGCTACTGCAGCTGTGCTCTCTGTCACTGTTTGCCGCCGATCGCCGGGACTTAGCCGCTAAGGAGCGGCTGTGACCCGGCGACTGACATCTGCGGCGGTTATCCACGGGACAGATAGGGCGCCTCGCACGCACCCCCTATTTGTTTACAAAACACATGTTTTAAAACGTGGTTTTGCCTGTGAGTGCTGCCCTGCCGCCGTATATGTACAGTGGCTGGGCGGCATGTAGTTAAAAAGGCTGAACGACTGTGCAGCAATCATTTAGGTGGTTCCAGTGTGGCCTCGTACTTTAAAATAGGTCACGTTTGGCAGAGGTACCGTTGGTATATTTTAATTTTTGACATGAAGTAAAGCATTGCAGTCACATCATGTGTATAGCCCTGAGCAGCGGCATACCCTTCTTTAGTTAGGTGGTAAACCTGCAGCTCAACTGCTTGCTTTTACCAACCCCTTGCTGCCTGTGTGAATGAGCCCTTTTAGATAAGAACCTTGCCTTCAATTGTTTATTAAGTCTCCATTCCATGTTTTTGTTGTCCATGTACTTTGCATGTATTATCAATAAATTGTTTTGTGCCTGATCAGCTGTGTAAAATGATTTATCACTTTATATACCCACCATGGAGTCCTCATCAGAGTCCAGAGAAGGTGCATTGACTGAGGAGAGGACTGACTCAATGTTATAAATTCCAGTCCATTGTTCCCGGGTCGTAGAATATTCCTGCTCAGCGGACATTTTCAGACTATGCAAAATCTACCAAAAAGCCTGGGGAAAAGCACAAACAAACATGAAATGGAATCCTTCTAAGGATCTCTGATACAAGACAAGGAGGAACCAATTAAAACCAAAAATAATGAACTGCTGACCCATCCCTGGAAAGGATCTTAAAGCTGCAGATTGGAAAAGTTTCACCGATTTATAAAAACTAGAAGTACAATAATGATAAGTGCGGTATCTCATAGAAAGCCATGAGATTAAAGGGTAGCCTGGTGACAACAGGTAACGATGACTGCTAATTGGATGCCATGGTTCTCTCATTGACAAGACCTGTACTAAGGTCTTAAAAGCATAAATGAAATTGTTAGAGGGCTGGTACAGTATGCATAGGGGCTGATTTACTAAAACTGGAGAGTGCAAAATCTGGAGCAGCTCTGCATAGAAACCAATCAGCTTCCAGGTTTCATTGTTAAACAGGGTTAGATCTAGCCTACCTGATCTGGGGGTGCAGTAAAAAAGGCAGGGTGCATAATGTCAATTGTATGACAGAGATGCATGGAACCAATGTTCCCTATTCACTCGGCACACTTCTGTACCACGGAGTCACAACCCGGAAGTAACATCTGACAAGTAGTGCAGAGGCAGTGCAGGAGTGAATAGAGAGCACTAGTATGTATTAGCATGATTAAACAGAACTTGTGCCCCCTTAAATCAGGTGTCCCTATCGGAGTCCCTCCTTACATCCGGAATCCTCCTCAGAATCCCCCCTATATAAGGGTTCCTATAAGAGTCTCCCCTTACATCAGGTGTCCTCATCATCCCCATTTCTGGTAAGAAGATTCAGGATCAATTTTATGACCCATTTAACCCCCCTGGAGGTATTCCCGAGTGTAGCTCGGGGTAAAGTTTTAGCACCACAAGCGGTAACCCCGAGCTACAATTGGGAATACCCTGCAGTGTTGCTCCAGGATCCCTTCTGCACTTACCTTGTCCGTCGCTCCCACGATGTCCCTCCTGCAGTGTCCCCTGTAATGTCCTCCGGCCGATGCCGGCATCTGTCTTCAGGGTTCTGTTCCCTGCGACGTCAGGACTGAACGGCGGGAGATTTAAAAATGTCAAAAAGTGACATTCACTAAATTCACTAAAATCACATAGTAAAACATTACTGTATCAAACCATTTCACATACATTTTGTCCCGAGTGCTTTGTCCGGCGCCCTGCCTGCATTTGTACCGTTCTTTCTGCCTGGAAACTGAGAAACGTCCATGGCGTCCAAAAAGTGTCCCTTTAGGTCAAAAGCGGTTTTAGACCGGCTAGAGAACAGCGATAGTAAATCAGAACCACTTGCAGAATTGAGTGATAATGATTCGTGGGGGAAATTCGTCATCAGACACTGAAAACGATTCTGCGACTTTGCTCAGCGATGTGCGAACTTGGCGCTATATTTCAAATTTCAGTGTTTTTGGTTTGATTATATTATTGAATTAAATTTATTATTTTTTAGGATTATTTATTAAATTAAAATTTATGATTTCGTGTTTCAAATTTTAACATACCCGGTATGTTTACTAGACTCTTGTTCAGACAGATTTCAGCAAGTTATTCCTAAAAATTACCGGCCTACAATAAAAAAAAAAATACATATTTCCATGCAAAAAATGTTGATATAGTTAAATAAAAAAAATTAAAAAAAATATATATAAATCCGGTGAATTAACAGACAAGTACCAAAAAATGTACATAATCAGACAGCTAGGGAGGCTACCGGGCCCTGAGCATCCCCATTTCTGGTATGAAGGTTCAGGAACAAGTTTATGGCCCACTTCAGAAAACAATGCTCCCTTCCCGGGCCCAGAAGTCGAATGTGGCACTAGAGGTCCAAGCATGACAACTACAGCACGAGAGACCCCGGCTGCCCAACAGATCGGGCATATGATCACGTGGTCAGTTTGTCTCTCAGCGTGCCTGTTACTATGGAAACCAGGTCCAAACCCAGTTTGCGGCAGCTTGCTGCACATTTACGCACCACTAACCACACAGTCCCCTCAGTACGCTCTATAACGACACTGCCCGGCGCTATCCATACACCCCACAGCCACCTACCTGCTCGTGCTACCTACAGCACTTGTCTCTCAGTACCGCCCATGCAACCCAAACTCCGCCCCTAAGATGCTGCTGAGAGCAGGTGCAGACAGGGGTCACGCCCACGTATTATAGTAACACCCAAAAAGGGGCCGAGCTTTGTTCGAAGTTACGCCCACATGGGGAAACACGTTCATTCCGCCAGTGAAGACTATCCAAGTCATAGCCCCGCCCAAAACGTGCCTTCGCATCCCTAGCACGCTTAGTAACCCGGCAACAAGCAGAAGCCCCGCCTTTTAGGGTCCTAACAGGAACATAGGAAGTAACTCAGCCTGGGGCGGTGACCGCTATGTGAGCCAGACCACAGTGACAGCACGGCGGATAAAATACAATGGTGTCATATTATCACATGCACTTCTAGCACGTGGCGTCATGACAGAGTGTTAAGTGCACATCGGTGAGGACGAGGCTCACAGAGCTGCTATTGGTCACATTGTTGGACGCTTGGACTTCTCCGAACATGTCACTGGCTAGTGCTCCTGACTGTCATAAAGAGGGCGGGGCTGAGGCTGAAGAAGTCTGGGAAATGTAGTTGGGAAAAGTTAACAACTTGGAAGTTGGTGGTCGGACGAGAACTACAAATCCCAGAGTGCTGTGCGGGGGAAGGGAGTCCAGGGGCTGAAGGGTGAGGGAGGTAAGTTCTAATACAGAGAGCTCTGTGTCCTGATGTCTGTGTATTAGGAGGGGAAGAGAGCTCCGCGTACTGATATCTGTGTATTAAGAGAGGAGAGCTCTGTGTACTGATGTCTGTCTATTAGGAGGAGAGGAGAGCTCTGTGTCCTGGTGTCTGTGTATTAAGAGAGGAGAGCTCTGTGTATTGATGTCTGTGTATTAGGAGGAGAGCTCTGTGTCCTGATGTCTGTGTATTAGGAGGAGAGGAGAGCTCTGTGTCCTGATGTCTGTGTATTAGGAGGAGAGGAGAGCTCTGTGTCCTGATGTCTGTGTATTAGGAAGAGAGGAGAGCTCTGTGTATTAGGAAGAGAGGAGAGCTCTGTGTATTAGGAAGAGAGGAGAGCTCTGTGTATTAGGAAGAGAGGAGAGCTCTGCGTATTAGGAGGAGAGGAGAGCTCCGCGTACTGATGTCTGTGTATTAGGAGGGGAAGAGAGCTCCGCGTACTGATATCTGTGTATTAAGAGAGGAGAGCTCTGTGTCCTGATGTCTGTGTATTAGGAGGAGAGGAGAGCTCTGTGTCCCGATGTCTGTGTATTAGGAGGAGAGGAGAGCTCTGTGTCCTGATGTCTGTGTATTAGGAAGAGAGGAGAGCTCTGTGTATTAGGAAGAGAGGAGAGCTCTGCGTATTAGGAGGAGAGGAGAGCTCCGCATACTGATGTCTGTGTATTAGGAGGAGAGGAGAGCTCTGTGTCCTGATGTCTGTGTATTAGGAGGAGAGGAGAGCTCTGTGTATTAGGAAGAGAGGAGAGCTCTGCGTATTAGGAGGAGAGGAGAGCTCCGCGTACTGATGTCTGTCTATTAGGAGGAGAGGAGAGCTCTGTGTCCTGATGTCTGTGTATTAGGAGAGGAGAGCTCCGCCTACTGATGTCTGTGTATTAGGAGGAGAGGAGAGCACCGCGTACTGATTTCTGTGTATTAGGAGAGGAGAGCTCCGCGTCCTGATGTCTGTGTATTAGGAGGAGAGGAGAGCTCCGTGTCCTGATGTCTGTGTATTAGGAGGAGAGGAGAGCTCTGTGTATTAGGAAGAGAGGAGAGCTCCGCGTCCTGATGTCTGTGTATTAGGAGAAGAGGAGAGCTCCGTGTCCTGATGTCTGTGTATTAGGAAGAGAGGAGAGCTCCGTGTCCTGATGTCTGTGTATTAGGAAGAGAGGAGAGCTCCGTGTCCTGATGTCTGTGTATTAGGAAGAGAGGAGAGCTCCGTGTCCTGATGTCTGTGTATTAGGAAGAGAGGAGAGCTCCGTGTCCTGATGTCTGTGTATTAGGAAGAGAGGAGAGCTCCGTGTCCTGATGTCTGTGTATTAGGAGAGGAGAGCTCCGCGTCCTGATGTCTGTGTATTAGGAGAGGAGAGCTCCGCGTACTGATGTCTGTGTATTAGGGGGAGAGGAGAGCTCCGTGTCCTGATGTCTGTGTATTAGGAGGAGAGGAGAGCTCCGGGTACTGATATCTGTGTATTAGGAGGAGAGGATAGCTCCGCGTACTGATATCTGTGTATTAGGAGGAGAGCTCTGTGTCCTGATGTCTGTGTATTAGGAGGAGAGGAGAGCTCTGTGTCCTGATGTCTGTGTATTAGGAGGAGAGGAGAGCTCTGTGTCCTGATGTCTGTGTATTAGGAGGAGAGGAGAGCTCTGTGTCCTGATGTCTGTGTATTAGGAGGAGAGGAGAGCTCCGCATCCTGATGTCTGTGTATTAGGAGGAGAGGAGAGCTCCGCATCCTGATGTCTGTGTATTAGGAGGAGAGGAGAGCTCTGTGTCCTGATGTCTGTGTATTAGGAGGAGAGGAGAGCTCTGTGTCCTGATGTCTGTGTATTAGGAGCTCTGTGTATAATATGAAGATGTGATCTTGCTGAGCGTATTTATTTTCTTCCCAATACAATGTATTAATAGCAGACATTTTTCATTATCGGTATGTTAAAGCTGAACTCCATAAAAAAAAAAAAAAATACGTTTTGATCGTTGGGTTGTATGGAGATACATTCTCTGTATTGAGGTGTGTCCCATGTTTTCCATCCATTAATACTCCTCCTTTCATGCAGCCCCCTCAGTATTGTAAGCCCCTCTGGTGCTGAGACTTGTAGTCTGAGTTGTTGCACACATCAGGTCATTAGTTGCACACCTCCTCCATTCAGAAAAAGTCTTGAATTCATGTCACTTAATGCCAGGCTGTCTGTTCTTGCCTGACTACAGGTCTCAGCGCCAGACATTGGAGCGTACAGTATTGGGGGTGGGGGGAGAGAATGCCTTAGTTTAGCCAACAAGAAAGCAATCAGCACAAGGGACGTTACTTACAGGTGAAACTCGAAAAATTAGAATATGGTGCAAAAGTTCATTTATTTCAGTGCAGCAACTTCAAAGGTGAAACTAATATATGAGATAGACTCATTACATGCAAAGCAAGATAGTTCAAGCCGTGATTTGTCATCATTGTGATGATTATGGCTTACAGCTCATGAAAACCCCAAATCCACAATCTCAGAAAATTAGAATATTCCGTGCAATCAATAAAACAAGGATTGTACATAGAACAATATTGGACCTCTGAAAAGTCTAAGCATGCATATGTACTCAGTACTTGGTTTGGGCCCCTTTTGCAGCAATTACTGCCTCAATGCGGCGTGGCATGGAAGCTATCAGCCTGTGGCACTGCTGTGGTGTTATGGAAGACCAGGATGCTTCAATAGCGGCCTTCAGCTCTTCTGCATTGTTCGGTCTCATGTCTCATCTTTCTCTTGGCAATGCCCCATAGATTCTCTATGAGGTTCAGGTCAGGCGAGTTTGCTGGCCAATCAAGCACAGTAATCCCACGGTCATTGAACCAGGTTTTGGTGCTTTTGGCAGTGTGGGCAGGTGCCAAGTCCTGCTGGAAAATGAAGTCAGCATCCCCATAAAGCTCGTCTGCGGAAGGAAGCATGAAGTGCTCCAAAATCTCCTGGTAGACGGCTGTGTTGACCCTGGACTTAATGAAGCACAGTGGACCAACACCAGCAGATGACATGGCTCCCCAAATCAACACAGACTGTGGAAACTTCACACTGGACATCTTGCATCTTGCAGTGTGTGCCTCTCCATTCTTCCTCCATACTCGGGGTCCTTGGTTTCCAAATGAGATGCAAAAGTTGCTCTCATCAGAAAAGAGGACTTTGGAGCACTGAGCAACAGGCCAGGTCTGTTTTTCTTTAGCCCAGGTAAGACGCTTGTTTGTTCAGGAGCGGCTTGACAAGAGGAATACGACATTTGAAGCCCATGTCCAGGATCCGTCTGTGTGTGGTGGCTCTTGATGCACTGACTCCAGCCTCAGTCCACTCCTTGTGAAAGTCCCCAACACTTTTGAATGGCCTTTTCCTGACAATCCTCTCCAGGCTGCGGTCATCCCTGCTGCTTGTACACCTTTTTCTTCTACACTTTTCCCTTCCACATAACTTTCTATTAATGTGCTTTGATACAGCACTTTGGGAACATCCAACTTCTTTTGCAATTACCTTTTGAGGCTTTCCCTCCTTATGGAGGGTGTCAATGATGGTTTTCTGCACAACTGTCAGGTCAGCAGCCTTTCCCATGATTGTGATTCCTACTGAACCAGACTGAGAGACCATTTAAAGGCTCAGGAACCCTTTGCAGGTGTTATGGCTTAATTAGCTGATTAGAGTGGGACACTTTGAGCCGAGAATATTGCACCTTTTCACAATATTCTCATTTTCTGAGATTGTGGATTTGGGGTTTTCATGAAAGGTTTTTCACCTTTTAAGTTACATTACTGAAATAAATGAACTTTTGCATGTTATTCTAATTTTTCGAGTTTCACCTGTAGAGTCAACCATGCCACTTGTGCTTTTGGGTTTTGAAATGATCTGAAATCTTCCTCCGACTCCTCCTCCCTTCCCCCACTGCCATAATCATCCAGTGCCTTGGGGTTCAGGCTGTTCCGGCTGCATTCACACCTCCTTGTAGTGTGAACATGTATATCATCATTTTTTTTATTTTTTAGTATTCTTTAACCACTTCAAGTCCTTTCACCCCCTTCCAGTCCAGGCCACTTTTCAGCTTTCATTGCTATCACACTTTGAATGACAATTGCGCGGTCATGCAACACTGTACCCATATGAAATTGTTAGCATTTTTTTTTAAACAGACAAAACTTTATTTTGGTGGTAATTATTCACCACTGGGATTTTAATTTTTTTTTTTGCTATATAAATGAAAAAGTCCAAAAATGTTGAAAAAAAAATGTTTTTCTTATAAAATTTTGCAAATAATCTTTCTTCATAAATCTTGACCAAAATGTATTCATCTATCTTTTTAGTAAAAAAAAAATAAATAATACCTAATTAGTTTATAATCAAAAATTATAATTTTTCAAAACAATTTTTAAAATTTTAATTTTTTATATTATTATTATTTTTTTTTTTTTTTTAACATACCATCACCCTAGCAGTACAGTGTCGCCATAGTGACACTGTATTACTTGGTGGTGATGAAGATTTTTTTTTTTTTTTTTTAAAAAACCCATTTTTAATAAACCCATAAAGGCTGTAAAAGCAATCATTTCTCCTCGCTCCTAGATTGCAAGCTCCAAGGAGCAGGCCCTCCTATCCCTCTTGTATTGTTGCTGTATTGTCTTCCGTTATATTGTAAAGTGCTGAGCAAACTGTTGGCGCTATATAAATCCTGTATAATAATAATAATATATAAATCCTGTATAATAATATATAAATCCTGTATAATAATAATATATAAATCCTGTATAATAATAATAATATATAAATCCTGTATAATAATAATAATATATAAATCCTGTATAATAATAATAATATATAAATCCTGTATTATTATAATAATAATAATATCTCCTTCTTTCTGGCTGCATTCTTGCAGCCATTGAGAAATACTGTGAGAGGTGTGATTGGTCACATGGTACAAGGCTGTTGTGAATAGCCTTGTACCATGTGACCTCTGTGATCATTCACAGATTTCACACGTAGTAAGCAATGATGTCAGCAAGTGACATCTTGCTTACTACTATTCATGTGATCACTGATTGGCCAAAAAATGCACCGGGTGAAAACACGGAGATGTGAACCTGTCCCATAGGAAATCATGTTAAGTGGACTGTAGTGCGTTTCTGAAAATACTTAGGTGTGAACCTAGGGTTAATCAGTACGATTTGAAGTAGAGCGATTTCAACCATAGTTCCTGCACTACTTTTTCTTCTGATTTCATTGCGATTTGCATTGCATTCTGTTAAATGAACTTGTAAGCCACAGTGCAATCAGAGGTACAAATCGCACTGATCTGCAGCTTTTAAATCATGCTACTTCAAGTAAAGTCGTGTGATTTCGGAGTAGCAGTCAGTGTGAACAAGGGCTTAAAGCGAAAGTAGTGCTAGAATGAAAACATCCCTCCATTGTGCTGGTAGGAATGGCCGGTGTTCAGAGACTTCTTGGAATCTTAGTAAACCATTAAGCTAAGCCTGACTGCTGCATATTTAAAGGGAAGCTGCAGTTTGGAATCTTTAATATGTAACTTAACCTGAATTTGGGTTGTTGTTTAGGAAGAATAGCAGAATAACAGCAAAGGATTATTCAGAGAAATTTGTCAGAACGGAAAATCCCTGAATTATTATGGTTCTTGTTCCTTTATAAAACATGATGTGGTTAGGATGGAATGTACTTTTTCCTTTTTTTTTTTTTTTTTTTTTTTTTTTCTTTTTACACTGATTGGTTTACACCCATAAAGGCTGTAAAAGCAATCATTTCTCCTCTCTGGCTGTATTCTTGCAACCATTGAGAAATACTGTGAGAGCTGTGATTGGTCACAGCTTGTCACATGGTACAAGGCTGTTGTGAATAGCCTTGTACCATGTGACCTCTGTGATCATTCACAGATTTCACAAGTAGTAAGCATTTACTGTACAATATTTTCTTTTCCTTTCCTATCTATATCCTGATCTTTTGATAAATTTACCTATCCTTTTGGAGTATTTGAAATGTGTTACCGCAACATTTCATGTTCTATGTGTCTCTTGTACCATGTACTTGTGTTTAAAAAAAAAAAATATCCTGTTCTCTTTGTATTACTTTGTGTGAAATCCCTGGTGATTCTGATTCAATGATAGGATCAGTGTACTGCTATTTCTCCACCCCCAGCTCTCTAAGCCCCGCTGCTATGGATCCCTGTGAGAAGGGACAGAGTAGAGAAAACTGTTGCTCTCATGTACGGCACAGGATTGCGATGGGGCTCAGTTAAAGTGGTTCTAAAGGCTCAAGGTTTTTTAACTTCATGTTCTATGCAAGAAGGTAAAAAAAACCTTCTGTGTGCAGCAGCTAAACCCCCCCCCCCCCATTGTTACCGAAGACCCTTCACATCCAACGATGCTTACGATAGCCTCAGCTGTATGGGGACTCTTCCTCCTCATTGGCTGAGCCCGTTGGCTCCCGTTGCTGTCAATCACAGCCAGTGAGCCAATGAGGAGAGAGTAGAGGGCAGGCCTGAGCCACGGCTGTATGTGTCTTATGGACACATAGGGCAGTGGCTCGGAAACAATCATGCGCCAGTGTCCCCAGGTCAAGTGGCTTTCTCTGGGGGCACTGCTCGAGGGGGAGGAGCCAGGAGCACCAGCTGGGAACTCGAAAAGAAGAGGATCAGGGTATCTGTGTGCAAAACTACTGCACAGAGCAGGTATTTATGGCTTGTTTGTTATT